>NW_028142891.1:6848444-7364364 GCF_977018435.1 Lepisma saccharinum
AGTTTTTACCACTGAGAGCATGCATGGTTCCGTAAGGTCAATTTTAAGTTTATTTTTCAACATTAACAACTTTTTTTGAAAACCAAACAGTGGTCATTACTTTGAGGAAGGTTCAAATTTCACGTGACAATGATTGCCACAATTCTACAATAATTTGACTTTCTGCTAGGAGAATTTTGAAAAAAAATAATTATAAAACAAATCGGAAGCGTTACTAAAATATACGGTATAAATTTAAAATACTGGACGTATCGCAGATTGCTTTGAAATTACGCATACTCACTAATTTCGGCCTCGTAATCGAGAATCTGCAGTTAAAAATTGGCGGTCACTTCCAGAAATTGCAAAATTACTTGCATATATTAATGCAATGATTGTCGATACACTATTATGGTAGCCATGTTTGATGTGAAGTTTGCTATTCGTTACGCTGCCTACAGCGTTGCCACACTGTTACTTTGAGATCATTGATCATGGAAGAATGGAGGAGGAAAGGAATGAAAGGATCGTTAATTTGGTACAATAATTTAAATGGAGTATGGAAGATGATGGACTTGGCTTGATCAAAAAATTAATGGATTGCAGTGTTCTATCCCAGGAAGGGGGTTACAAGTGTCCACGTCTTACAATTATGCAAAGACAATGCGTCAATTGATAACTACGAATGGAAGTGTTGGAAGAAGGTTAAGTACAATAAGAAGAAATCACAGCCATGTAATTACTTTGTTTCCCTTCGGAGAGGAACTATTTTCTCAAGGTCAAAGTTGACCTTATTACAAGTGTGCATTTTTGTAAGACTGTGGGTTTCAAATTGTGCTTTGAGTATCATATGTGATGAGGCTGAAATATCTTACAAAACAGGTGTTGATTGGGCTTCCTTCTGTCGGGAGGCAGTAGAACATTACTTTTACAAAGAACGTCAGAAGATTGGAGGTGTGGGAAAGATTGCAGAAATAGACTAATCAAAGTTTGGAAAAAGAAAATACCATCGCGGACATCGAGTGGAGGGACAATGGGTATTCGAAGGTATCGAAAGAGGAAGTGGGCAGTGTTTTCTGGTGCCTGTAGAGAAAAAAGACTCAGAAAGTTTGATATCAATAATTAAGGAATGGATTTTGCCCGGTACAAAGATAATTTCCGATTGTTGGAAACCATACGATCAGGTTCAGAATGAGGGTTACCAGCACCTACAAGTAAATCACAGTATCAACTTCGTCGATGAAGATACTGGAGTGCATACAAACGTATAGAGTCCACATGGAGGAAGGCTAAAGTAACATTAAATTCTTTTGGAACCAAGAAAATTTTTTACTGTGGTTATCTTGCCATATATATGTTCATTAATAGGTGCCTTCAATTACGATCGGACCGCACTTTGGAATTCTTAAAACTAGCTGGAATATTGTACAATCCCATAACCTGCAAGCAGAATGACGACAGTGACTATGAGAATGTGGAGGGAGAAGAGATTATGGAATGCGGCTTCGAATAGAGGTAAGTTTGGCAACGGTGTGGTCGCTACAATGTTGTGCAATAAGTGATACCTGTTGATTTGCATTTGAGAAAATGGTGTCTTGCATAAGGTGGAAAAAATATTTGCCCCACAAACCATTCATGGTAAGGTTAGATTAGGCAAGCGTAGTAAAAATTAAGGGCCATCATAAACATAGTTTTGAAACGCTAATCATTGCAAAAAATAGTTGTTTTCTTCATAAATCAAGGGTGTTTACTCCATTCACGCACCCACTTAGATAACGGTTCACATTGTTTTATGATATTTTTTCAAGTATTCCTAGCAGAACGACTAATTATCCTAGAATTTAGGCAATCATTTTCACACAAAATTTGAACCTCCCTTCAAGTAATGAGCACTGTTTGGATTCAAAAAAGGTTATTTTGAATAAAAAAAAAAAATACCTTACGCAAGCATGCATGCTTCCCATGGTAAAGGTATTCTCTGTTGACAAATGAAAGTAAGTATCGTAGACTAGTGGGAATGAACGTAGATGTAAATCTAAACTTTAATAGAATGCCTTTAAGGGCAGTAAATTTCTTACCTCCGGAAAACGGCTGAAATATGCTGGTTCAATTAATTTCAATATTCGTACTTACGTATTCCGCATTGAGAAACATTGCTGAAGGTGGCATTTCACGGAAATAAGCTCTATTTGCAACATATCGGGTAAGTTTTCTTCGTTTCTTTTTGCCTTCGGTAACATGCAAAATGGCAGTCACAGTTTCACTACTGTACTCAGCATGCAGTGTTTCCACCCCACTGCACCCAAAAATACCTACGTAGCCCCACAAACCATTTCCGGTATGGTTAGGTTAGGTAGGGTCACATTTAGGTTACAATAGTTAAAAATAGGTTTAGAAAAAAATATGCGTAGCCCCACACACCATTCTCGCATAGCCTCCCCCCCCCTCCCAAACCATTTGTGGAAACGCACTTTCTTCAGTTACAAAAACATGTGTTCATGTATCGGTCACACATTTATATCGAAAAAGGGTAAAATTTTTGTTTCCGCAAAACGTATTTCTTCAATTTTACAAGAGAAAGTACTTACCGAAATGAGTTTATTTATACTTTAGGAAGGTCTTGGAAGTGTGTTTTCCCCGATCGCTGAAATTTTTTTGCCAGTAAATCTTGTAATTTTCGACGTTAATTTCACTCCGATGCACGAAAGCTGTTTCCTTGATGTCCGTCTACTACGTGAACCAAATTTCTGCGAGAGTTTCATGACGTAATAACCGGTCAGTGTTTCCAAATACGCGGTCCTGTAACTGTGTTAACAGTTGTAGAACATAAATAAACATGCGTTACTGTTCATCATTTCTGATTACGAACTTGCAATAACATGACGTGCACAGGATGCGTGGTGAAATTGCACGGCGTTGAAGATCCAGTACAATTTGTAATTCACCCTAAAAACCCATATTATATGTTATATTGAAATAATTTATCTTCCATTTTTCTAATTTTAAAAAAACAATTTTAACTATGTTTGCCTAACCTAACCTTTCCGTGTATGGTTCGTGGGGCTATTTATGAATGGTTCATGAGGCTATCCATGCATGGTTCATGGGGCTATTTATGAATGGTTCATGGGGCTATTTATGAATGGTTCGTGGGGCTATCCGTGCATGGTTTGTGGGGCTATTTATGAATATGAAAGTAGGTATTTTTCTATGAAGAAGGTTGCAACACTGCATAACCACTAATCATGGACAACACTAGTCAAGATTTCTCTGCCATATCGCGTGTAACGCAAGGGAAAGTGAACAAAAAAAAATACTCTATATGTCTAAAAGGTATCACTTGAGATGACCGGATCCCTCTCCGATTTTCTTCATATTTGACATACTCACTAATTGAGGCCTCCTAATCACGAATCTGAAGTTAAAATTTGTCGGTCATGTCTAGAAATTGCGAACCATTGACGCTAGCCTCACGAACCATTGGTGCGTGGTTAGGTTAGGCAAACAAAGTTAAAATTTGGTGTCGTGGTAGTATCAGGAATACATATATTTGGTTGTGAAACAACAAATTTCATGAAAATCGACAGTTTCCATTACGAAAACTAATGCCTTATTTTCGCTTATTTTGCAATTTCTAGACATTTCCGACAAATTTTAACTTCAGATTTGTGATTAGGAGGCCTAAATTAGTGAGTATGCCAAATATGAAGAAAATCGGAGAGGGGTCCGGTCATCTGAAGTCGTTCCGTCTAAAATTGAGATGATTTGCGTGGAAAAAACAAAATGCCACCTTCAAGAATCCTTAGGAATGCAGAATACGTAAATATCAATGTGAAAAATAAGAAAATAAGGGAATTAGAGACGTTTGGTGGTTACTGAAATTTTACCAAAAAGACTACAATCAGTAAGTAATTTCTCCTGTAAATGTGAAGAAATCGGTTTTCCGGAGATGAGAAATTTACCGTATTTCGGTTAAGTACTTCCAAAAGCTAATCATGTAATTTCTGGTCTTCAGCGCGGTACTATTACAGTATAAGGGAAACAAATATAAATCATATATTTCGCCCTTTTGCACATTGCTAACATACTATTCGAACATTTCCTAAGGTGAAATAATGAATTTTTAACGAAAATAATGTCTATTCCTTACATTAACGAGTACTTACTGTTGTTCCTTATTTCCCACAACCCATCCACGGGTAGCCCAAAAATTCACGATAGCCCCACGAACCATCACGGGGTCGAGGTATGCCTACTAGGTCAGGTTAGGCCTATTAGGTTAGGTTCCATTAGCACTCCTTTCGTTCAATTTAGCATATACGGACAACATCGGCTTGTAGCAGCAGCAATATCTCATATTGTGCTCTCGTGCAGAAAGCAAATGGCGACAGCAGCAATAGCGCGTCAGAAATAGATTTTCGGATTCGCATTAAAATGGATCAGAAATACATTCCCGAACATCAACAATGCTACAGAAAATGATTTGCGTAAGTACTTTCTCCTGTAAATTTGAAGAAATCCGTCTCTGGTATAGTAAAGTGTTACCCAAAAAGCAAATGGCGGCAGCAGAAACAGCGTGTCGGACAGAGATTTTCGCAGAAAAAGACATGTTTTCGCATTAAAATGGATCAAAACTACATTCACGATCTTCCACAACGCTACAGAAAATGATTTCCGTATGTACTTTCTCCTGTAAATTTCCCTTATACTATTATGTTACCTTCAGCGCTTACTGCTATTCTCACAGTAGTACTTATACCCATTTTAAATTTCAAAAAAATTCTTAGCAGTAAGTTCCGCAAAACAGCCCTACATGCTATTCTCACCACCTTGTGAAAATAGTCGCGGCCAAATATCTTACGAAATCAGCCAGGACAACAGCACGAAGCTGTAATGCAAAATGGAACAGGCAAGTTTTTGTTCTTGAACCAGGATAAACTACATAAATAAACAGAGAAAGTAACACATACCATTAAAATATTTGTAATACCACACAATGCAAATTGAAGAACAAGAAAAAACCTAAATATAATATAACCTCGTCTTACTGATCTCCAATTCTTAGAACGCCATTAAAGTAAATTATGATCACAGATTATGATCATATAAGAACCACAGATTATATCCTATTCTTCTTCTTCTTCTCGTTCTCCTGGCCCTATCAATCGTCTGTTGTTTTTAGCCAAAGTTACTGGCTCTGTCCGAAAGGTACATACAAACGACGGTCTTGAAATATGGGCTCTGTCCGAAAGGTACGAAGCTCGTACTTGACGCATGGTTTGGCGGAACTGACGTCACCTAGTACAGTTCGAAAGCGCCAGGTACAGGAGTACGCAAGTACATATCTCGCAGTGCAGATGGAAGCTGACTCGGTCACGTGAACACGTCAGCAACACAGGTTAAATATACGTTATGGGTCAGCAAGTTGTTGGTTAAAGTGCTTCTAATGTGTGGAAGTGTATGTGTACGAACATTTGAAAATGCAACGTAATTCCTATGGTGAAAAACAAGTGTTTATAACGTGGGGAAAACAACGAGTACTCAGCTTTATCTACTGATCGTATTTGGCGCTGCAGTTGAAGTGCAATTCGAAAGACTTTCACTTCCAGTCCACGACTTCAAGACCATACTCGGAGGATGCTCGCTTCAAGTACGGTCTTGCACCTTTGGGACACTGCCATGGTCTTAGCGGAAGTGACGTCACCTAGTACAGTTCAAATGCGCCAAGAACAGAAGTACGCAAGTGCACAGGTTGCAATACAGACGGGAGCTGTCTAGGTCACGTGATTTCCACACTCGTTGTTCATTTGTTTAAAATAACGGAGGTAGAAAGCCAGCAACGCAGGTTAAATATACGTTATGGGCCAGCAAGTTCTTAGTTAAAGTTCTTATAATGTGTAGAAATGTATGTGTACGAACATTTGAAAATACTATGTGATTTCAATGGTGAAAAACAAGTGTTTAAACCGTGGGGAAAACAACGAGTACTAAGTTTTATCTACTGATCGTATTTGGCGCTGCAGTCGAAGTGCAATTCGAAAGACTTTCATGTCTAGTCCACGACTTGAAGACCGCACTCTAAGACCATACTCGGAGGATGCTCGCTTCAAGTACGGTCTTGCACCTTTCGGACACGGCCTGAATGGGCCTGGTCAAAGCATACTATTGTAGGTGGCAGCACCCCTGTTGCGTCCTCACACTTTTGATCGGCAATTATTCTCCATATGCTGCTATTACATTAAATTGCAAGTTTAATATCATCTTAACCTCAGAAATGATGTCTGAATATGATAGCTGAATAATCAGTGCTGTAAGAGTAAGACTTTTGAAAAGATGATCGTCAACAACAGAAAAAATATCGGAACTCAAAGAAGCCTTCAAATTTGCACATCACTTGCAATTTTCACAATTTAAGTGATCTATTTTGTTGAGAATACGATCAAGAATAATGCATAATAATTAAGCGTGACACTACTTTTATTTTTATAGTTGTTTTTAATAACTGACTTCTTTTCACGTGATATAATACTTTTTCACGTAGGTAGTAAATTTGGTCCTTTGTTTTATATATGTCGTCGTTTATGTCGTCAAGAATAGTTATTACATAAAATATTTTTTCTTCTGTGGATTTACGCACTTTATACATTTTTTCTTTATAATGTTGGGAGTTACTTCGATTTTTATTCGCGATTAAAATTACCACCTGAACGCTAGTGTCGCTTCCAGTATGGCCGCTCTATGTAGGATAAATCTTTGTTTACATTCAGTAGTAGTACGTAATAGCAGCGTTTTGGCATTGCTCGTGTGGAAGAAACGTTTAAATTACGCGATATTTTAAAATATTGCGAATGCGATGTGAATTCCAGGAATTATAACGAAGGTGAAGCTGTGCTGAGAGCGAAGCATTTAATGATAGGCAAAAATAACACGGAAAACGCAGACAAAACTAAAGTATACGCACTGGTTCTTCAAAGCAGTACTGTTTCATCTGCACCTCGGTTGCAACTGGGCCTCTCAAAAAATTATTTCAAAATAAAGCAATTGCCCTGTATGGCCAAGCTTGGGAAGGAGAAAAATGTAAACATGCCGTTGCAGTTCTTTCCCCAAAGAGGCAGGCTGGTTTAATAACAACACAGGATAATGATAAGAATAACAATATCATTGAGGCTATCTTCAGCCTTCATTGAAAATTGGCTTAATGAATGAAACAGCAACATTAGCATGTCAATTTTCCTTTTTCTGACTTACCTTTATGATTACAGACATTAATTAATTCTCAAACTATTTTAATCTTCGCACTTAATCGACTTGCACCTGTTCCAAATTACAATCATTGTAAGTAATTACAATTTTAATTAATTACAATTACAATTACAATTTTCGAAACAAGATGTTATATTCATAAAGAACAATTTAAAACTTACTTTCATGGTAATAAAATCATCTTTCGGAAAATAAAATGAACAGACTCGTGCATTCTTCGTAATTTCCTTGCCGCATTTCAGTTATGCCAATCTTGTCAATCAGTTCTATTTTCCCCGATTTATTTACAAATTTGTTGATTCCACGGGGTGGAAAACACATGTAAGCTTTTCATCTGTCCTGACCCACAAAACGATTTAGAAGAAAAATCTGAACAGTAGACGTTACTTTTTCGCATGTTCCCCATGCCTTGAACGGCTCCAACACATCGAGGCGTCCTACTTGGAGTGGTTCCTGAAAATCTCACCAGATGGCATATCGGATAATTTTAATCGCAAATAGAGGAACTACAAGGAAAGAAATCTGCGCACAACCTCATTGCGCTGGTGGGTGGGGTAAAGGACAGGGGGAAGGAGCTTTTCAGCGCGGCCACGTCAGTGTTGCCAGACCTATTGATTTCTCGGTAGAATTCCTTAATAAATTATTGCTATGGAACCTCCAACGGCCTGCTCAAAAACGCGTTTCCTGCTCATCTTACTTGAACCTGGAGGGGAGAGGTAGAGTGAATTAGGGGGGCAAAAGGTTTGATAAATGTTCAGTCGGTAACGAAATATGTACGCCACGAAACATTTTTTCCCCTTCATGACACTATTTCAATTTTATTAGTATACAAAAATAAACTTGTGTACACAATCCAACGTTTGACGTCCAGCCTCACATGCGATATGTTGATGCTCGTGTTGCGTTGCACATAAAACGTATTTATGTTACTTTTCTGTGTAAATTAATGCCATTTCGTGACTGCAAATCACTCCACAAATATAACTGTTTCCATCAATTCACATACCGCCTTTCTAGAGAAACAAATCTACACAATATATTCCAAAAACTAACTAAGCCGCATTACTTTCATAACAAAATTAGCCGCTGTGTCGATCGCACTGCCATCTACTTGTCATCGTCTCGGGGAACCAGTTTCTTGGGTCGTTTTCCACACTACGTTATTCAAGGCGCTGTAGTGGAACCACGAGCAAAACAACCTGTGCAGACCCGCCATTCCTGTGCACCGTACCCCCGCGAGTAGGGGAGGGAGAGAGTGGACCATGCTTCCTTATGGCCCGAGGTGGAGGGAAGAAGGAAAAGCTGCGCGGGGACTTTTCGTCCCAAGGTTTTTTCCTTGTGGTCGATCTATACCTGCGAGCAAGGGGGAGGGGGTTGCGAGCAACACTGCCACAGCGAGTCGCTGTAAATGATTTCATCGTCTGTGCTGGGTAAAACCGGTTCTTGGTGCTCCTATACTTTTCCGATACATTTCTGCCAGCCTTTTTAGCGAAGCGAGGTCATATGTTCCAGATTCGAACTCTGGTCAGGCATGAATGTATCACTGAGTTTGTCCCGTCAGAATTTTATAAATTGATAATTCATCCGTATTATCGCGATTAACTCAAGAGGCAGAAGAGTGATGTAAAGTAACCGAAATAGAAATTGATGCATTTGTGCCTGGTGCTAGTGTAACGACGAAGTAAACTCTTTATAAATGATGAAATAGGTAGCCCCTTGCGCTCAAATACACTTATAAATTGGCAAAAAATAATAATCCAACTTATCGCTGATCTCTTACTACATTTGGAATACAGCCAAGAGCGATGTAAAGCAATGCAATTACATTTTGAATGTTTCACATCCTATGGTCTTTCTTTTTCTCGTAGCGGGGGTTCATTCATTACAAATATCTAGGAAAGGATTTAGCAGCAATCCGTGATATACTTAAATATCATAACATGTTGCGTAGCCAGGGTTCTTGTGTCCTAGCCTCTGATAATTTTGAGTTTTTCTTTTTCGTTGTTTCTTCAATCTTCATCAATTTCCCTGAAGCATCATCCATCCTCTGTCGCCATTGGCTATATGTAAAAGTTGACATAAAATGAGTAAAATTTGAAAAGAAAACACAAGGATCTACTTTTCTCATAGCTCGCCAAACATGCACATTTCCGTATTTTATGCTTTCAGCGCTATCATTATTCTTGGCAGGCAATGGAATTGAAGCAACTCTCACAACTAACGTAAACTACATGTCACTCAGGCATGACAATTCTCGCGGGCAAAGTTTTTTTTTTTTGTATTGGCACATGGTAGCACAATAACTATATTCTGGCCTCCTAGATTTAAATCCGAACTCTTTATTCAAGTTGAGGATTGACTCACAATTTTGCCATTGAAGGTTTGGGTTGTATTTGGGTTATATATTGTGTTTTTGGTGCGCTAGGAAAAAGCAATCCCAAAGGTTCGCACTGAACAGAAAATTGTGTGCTTTCCCTCTTTCTCTTCCAACTCCGTCCCTATCTCTCACCCCACGTCCCCACTATTTAGGTAATTTGTTGTTAGAAACATATTTTCCGAAGACTATCCACATTGAAAATAATATTCCCCAATTGTTTTGATAGGGCATTTCTATTGCTCCGAACGAATTATCTCCGTAAGAGGACTAGGGCCTCCCCGATGGCGCAGTCGTAGTGTCGTCACATTTCAATCAAGGGGTCCCGGATTCGATACCCGGTGGAGGCACATAGTAGTTCGGAACCCACTATAAATTGTAGGTCCAGTCCCAATTAGCCTTTCTGTGCACAAGTGGACTTAAAAAACAACAATTCAATTGAATCATCTTATCAATATTTTTAAATCTGCATGCACCTGCTTAATTTAATAGATTATACATTTATATTCATTGCGGACAGAAATGTGAGAGAAAACAATGCATTTTTTTCAGGGAATGCATGAGTCAATAAAAATGTATATTTTGCGGTATATACTCTTTTATATTGCATTGATTCAATAGTATCCTTATTTCCTAAAGCAACGTGAGTTTCTTTGCACACACCACGCAGGCCCTGCTTTGACTTAAACCTCAGATGCAGTAACTTCACGGTTGCCTTTTCCACCACGCTTTGGCTTTAATTCGAGCCCCGGTGGGTGCTTCGTTCGAGATCCTGCAGCAGTTTTACTCGTATGCCTTGAGCATGTCACTTGCAACGGAACCAATAAAATGAAACTTTTTGCACCGGAATGGGCTTGAAACTCTACATGCACCAGTGATAAGGTGTTTTCAAGAGGTATGTGCCACGTGCAGCATGTCCCTTCGGTCCGAATGTTCCTTTACGACATCATTTCATCATGCCTTACACCAGCGGCGTATACTCGGGGTCATCTAAGTAATCGCAGATAACCCGGCTGTATTTCTTTTTTTTTTTTTTAAAAAAAATGTATACATTTCTTCGCAATATTCTTCCAAACCAATTTCGATGCATACATTTCTTTGTTTCCAGCGCGCGAATGCTTCCAACCGTTTGCCGCTGAATGTCCGGGAACCTTTCTCCAGCCGGTGGAATGACTTCATGGAATCTCACCCTGACGTCATTCCTCCCGTTTCCCTTACAACCCTTGGCGAGGAGGAGGAGAGATGAAAGAGGGGGACGAAACTCTGCTTCTCAGGCGCGGTGATTCCGTGCCCAGGGTAACCTCCTTTTTGTGAGAGTCCACCGGTCGCACTCTCAACCTTCAGAGCCTTTACCGTTCCCTCCGCTGAACTAGGGAAAACATACCCGGTAGAGTGCGAAGAACAGGAAAATTGAATAACATGGGCAAAACCAATTCTACGCTAATTTTCACTTTACATTTGCTTCTGTCTTGCTGATTTCTGTTACTTGAACATAAATTTATCAAAAGGAAAAAGCTTAAATATTGAAGATGAAGCAAACTAAATTAAAATTCAAAGCTTAAGCAATTAAAGCACCTATATGCTGACTCCTCCCATCCTTGTATTTACAAAAATAGTAATTGTTTCTCCTCTCTAATCTTCAAAAGCAGCGAGAATACTTCCTTCACGGAACTGAATATTTTTTAAAGGGAAAGATATCAAAAATAAATTATATATATATATATATATATATATATATATATATATATATATATATATATATTACTTAATTTATGTTGCTATATTCCGCCTCTTTAGATTAATAGTGATGAAGATGAACGACTTAAACATAAAACGAAAAAACACATCAGGAACGTAGCCAGGTGGAGGACTCAGGGGGATGAAACCCCCCTCCCCGAAATCTTACAAATATCTAATTTAAAAAGTGTATAGTGATAATTAATTTTACTTCATTAGCAGGATTAAACACCTTGCATAATACGTTGTAATAATCTGAGATTCATCTTCAGGACTTCTAACCCCACTGTTTCATTTTTATGTGGCGGCTGCTAATAAGGGATGATCCCCATCCCGAAAAAAAATTCTGGCTCTGGCCTGCAATGATTCGAACTTTTAAAACCTGTCATTTCGAGCTCGGAAAGGGATTTTTTTTATCATTCATAGGGAATTTCATTCTGAGCCAGGAACACAACAACAGAAGTTTGGCGCGTGAAACTGAATGCGTGTAGTCGTTGGCTTCGTGTTTATTATTTATTTAGGTGAAAGTTTGTCATGATAGTGCTGTGTTCAATTGTAATGGATGTGATACAAAATTTGCTGGTGTAACCTTTTGGAACAAGATCTTTTCAGGAGAAGTTGCAAATTGTTAATACAGGTAGGCCAGTGTCATCGCTTGAACTTATTTCTACACACAGACAAAAATCGGGAATATGTGAGGCATTTTCTCAAGCAAATTATGACAAAACAATGCTATGATTATAATCATATATAATATGGTTGGAAGTATAAGTGTTAATAAGCTTTGCTTTTTTGTTGGCCGTGCTTACTTTTCGGGGCTGAAAAGAATGTATGGACGCGTGGCGGATACTGTAATCTTTGCAACGCTTGTGCCAAACATGAAAAAATCCAAAAATCACATAACTTCCTTTGTTAAGCTGCAATCTCTCGCACAGACACGTATTGACGTGCAACTGGACAAACAGCGTGCTTTGGATGTGGTACGGCACAAGTAATCGGGTCCTGGAGTAAGCTGAATTTTGCACTTAAATTAATATTGCGGGTTTGTATTTCACTAGTCCACGTCTTTCATTTTATATTTCACAGGTTGTTTTTTTATAGCTTTATAATACTGTCTTGTTTTATTATTTGAAATTCTACACGTATATTAAACTGCAATAACGAGAATTAATTGATTGTGGTCGTAGCAATAAGACAAACATTCCGACACAATATTCCTAAATCCAATATGGATCCTGACATAAATTGCACGGAAACTTTTGGAGTTTGAGGATCAAGGGTCGGAGATTACCCACTCGTTAGAACCAGCATACGCCACTGCCTTACACTTCGGAATTTCCAAGAGAGAAGATAGTCCGCATGTTCTTGTGGGGCGGATCTGCTTTCAAGAGTAGATTGGCCAGCGAAGTCTCCCAATCGAAAACATTTGGGCGTTGATGGTGAGAGAGTGGGAACCTAGACAACTGAGAACAATGGAAGCTCTACTGGCTCACGTGTATGATGTTTGGGAGAGTTTAAGGAGAAGACCAAACATCTGCTCGTGGAATCCTTGCCTCGTCGACTAGATGCAGTGCTTGAATCCAACGGCGGGTGGACATAGTATTGAAACTCCGCACGGTTTAACCGATGTTCTTCGCTACATCCCAGAACAAAACTAATAATTACACACATCTCCATATGCAACTTATATTTCAAATTCTTTCTTATTGATACCTTGGTGCTCATGGTTACTTTTTCGCACATCTGCACCATTATATTATATTCTATAATATTAATATTCACATTATTGACAGATTTGATTCACATGAAATTCAAATGCGCAGCACACATGCACCCATTCCTAACACTTAACTGTTAAGCCCCGCGACAGGTTAACCTTGCAGCAACTTTTCGCATATATAGACCCAAACGTGCGCGCAGAAAATAGTTCCGCTGCAATACTGCGGATTTTCTCACTGTCTGTGATATGAACAGCTCAGCGGTTAAGGTGAGACTGGAACAGGGATGCTGAGTGCCGCTCTAGAGTGGATTGATACATAAAACCTGCTGCAAAGTTAACCTGTCGCGGGGCTTAGTTACATTACACCTATCACGTTGTCACAGTTCTAAATCAGGGGTGCCCAGGAAATTTGACTGAGTAAACAGGGCACAAGTTGAATTACGTCATCAATTACCAATTGCTGTTATACAAATAGTCATTTGTAGATTGTCAGGGGAATTGTTACGGGTAATAAGTAATATTGGTGGGGAGGCGATATCCAACTCTTACATATTAGGCCTTAGATTGATAGGGAAATTATGGTGGGCGATTAATAAAGTTAGTGGGATTTTCAGGTAGCGGGATTGATAATTATTTTGGGGGCAGGGAATCCTAACTCTTGTGTATTACAATTACGTCTTAGATTGCTTTTTTGGAGGGAGCAATATCAATAGGAAGTCTAAAATTGGCATGAAAATTTTGTTGGGAAGGTTGAGGGGAGGGGAATGAAGTTTTGATAAAGTGTTATGTCTTAGATTGTGAAGGGATTTCTGACGATTAAGAAATTGACAAAGATCCGGGCGGGACTCGAACCCGGAACATTCGGTGTCTGGATCGTTAGTCCACCACTAACCGCGCTTGGCCGCAGAGCCGGTTCTCTTTGGTGGCCAAGCGCGTTAAGTGGTCCACTTCCGATATCACGAAATTTCCGGGTTCGAGCCACGGCTTCAGTATTGGTATCATGGTATAAATTTAATCCAATCGCCCCTCATCCTCATTAGCCGAAAGTGACAGAAGAGCGACTTAACATAACAAAAGATACAAAAACAACTTTAACGTTCTAGTAATTTCTGATCAATAGATGCGTATTAGCTTCGATTGTTGACTCTTTAATGATAAGCTTACGATTATTATTGTTAATATGAATTGCCATCCATCAACAGAAGGACGGACCAATCGATCATTTAATTCATGTCGTTTTTTTTTTGTATTTGTTGTCCCTTCGGATCAGCTTCGAAACCTAAGGAAATTATTAGATGTTTGTCTGAAGTTAGTGACAATGGTTCTTTAAATTCCTGTAGCTCTTTCAGCCGGCGCGGGAACGACCTTTATGGCAGTGATCCTCTGTTGCCGCGTTTACCTACGAATGAACTCGTGGTCAATCAACTAATTAGGCCTACCGCTTGGGCAAGAAATGATAACTTCACATAACCCTCTTCTCCGAAGCAGCCAGCGGGGAAACAGAATTTTGTCAAAATAACCCTTCTGCTCTGTGAATGAACACCGGTTATAACAACGTTTCTACTTAATTGGACATTATCCATTGTTTTTCCTTTTGATTGACCATATATTCTATCTATATATTTCGAGACATTTCAAGAGATCACCTCTTCTCTCATCTTCAGGCGAACAATTTTTGTATGTCTGTAGTGTGATTGGAACTATGACAGTCCGTGATTTTGCTCTAAATCCGGTCCGCTAAGCAACCAGTCTTAGATGCCCATTCGAAATCGACAACTATAAAGCAAAATATGTTTGAAGTGAAGAGTCTTATTGAATGAAACATAGCTCGACTCACCCTCACATTTGAATTTTTTTAGATAACTTGCGTGCACTTCGTATAGAAGGCACCACGAGACTGAAAATTCACACTATTTGGCATGGCAAATAGACCTTATTCCTGCTTCGCTGAAAGTTCGATGTATATAATAATTGTCAGTCATTAAGTTCAACGCCCTCTGCGCGTGTCTTGTGATGGGTTACCGTGTTCCAATTTTGTTTTAATTCCATTTCATGCTCAGAAAGTCTACCCGAAGTGGGACCTACAGTTGAAAGTGGGATCCGAACCACTAGGCAGTTGTGTCTCCACCAGGAATCGAACCTGGATCGCCGTGATTATTGAGGGTTAACGCGTTCATGGCTTTACAGTTTCGTGAATTGAAGGAAGCCAAGGTGAGAAAAATGTGAAGGAATGTCTTCTACACGGAACTAACTATGTGTGTGTATGTATGTAAAACTTTCTAGCACATCCATTTTCCTACCTTCATTTTATCATTACGTTGAATTTTGCACCAGTGATTTTTCACTACGTTCTAGGTCACGTCACTTTGAGTCGTAAAGTATTGTCTGTAATTCAGTTTTAGTATAGTTTGTAGCCTCTCGCCCAAGAATTTTTAAGGTGGGAGAAGGGAGCTGGGGCTCAACTTCTGGAAAAAATATTGCGAGTTCAATTGAGAATACGAAAATGGAGCGGAATGATTATATTGCTACAATATCTTCAGGAAAGTAAAGCGTAAAATTGAATTCTGCCTCTGAGTGAGTCCATGATATTGTTTATGTTTGAAGGTAATATATTAAACATGACTATCAGCATAACCGGACGCATATAATGAGATGATTTATTAGTGTTACCAGGCTAAAGGTGTGGAGTGCGGCCTGTTGCCTCGTTCATTACGGAATTCCACATGTAAAAATTGATCAGCTCTTATTGCTAGTAACCATTATAGGCTTAGACCAAATTCTGGCGTTTATATTTTAATTCACTTCCTCAACAAATCCTTTCTCGATTGACTACATTTTAAGCGGAGCGTCATTCAGTTGTCTGTGAGTGTTCTTCTTTGCAGAAGCAACAGCAGCTCGCTCGCACCCACAGTGCCCCGCCCACTCGACGAGACGCGTTGTCTGTGTAGTGCAGAACAGTGACAGTGATCTTTGTATTCTCCTTTGCCTGCCACTACACACACATTTCAGACAATTCTTCCCATGCAACAAATGGAAAAGCAATCAGGTAACTGTTAAATGGCTCTTTTCTAGATTTTGTATTAACACTTTCCACGGTCAAGATATGTTAACTTGGTTCTGTTTCGTATTCCCACAATTTGGCTTCGTGCAGTAGGGGTTTATATTGCAAACTTAAAAAAAAAACGTAGGCAGGTATTTTAACATTCTAATTTTCATCCGTTTCATGATTGTATGAAAGAATATGGTGGAAAAATACACTACTTAAGACAATATCACTAATAATAATTGGCCGCCGCTGCGCCCGAGCGTGGTAAGCTGTCGGCTTTTGATCTCGCTGCCGAAATTCCCGGGTTCGAGTCCCGGCCTGGGTATGATTGTTTATGAGTGTTCCTTCATGAATTTTATCACACACTAATCCTCATCGTTGCGATTAACCAAAAGTAAAGTAAAAAAAGAAAGATAATAATAATAGTAATAATAATAATAATATGAATCTAGCCCCCATGGTTTCTTTATGACTGTCCTCTTATCAATTTCATCGAGTCATCATTCATCCTCATTGTTGCGATTAGCCAATAAATGGTAGAGAAGCTGCGAAAAATAAGATGTAAAATAATAACAGAATTTTCTCCGCAGAAGGAAAAATAAATGCTCCAGAAAACATTCAATAAAGGAAAAGAGTGTCCTGTAATGTGAGTCTGTAAACCAAATGTAACTCACGAATGAAGAAGTTTACGTGAAGGTTTCGTCTTCTACGAAGCATTACAGGCTTGGATGGCGCAATAGTAGCTTCGTCGCCTTGTAATCAAGGGGTTCCGGTGGAGGCACAAAGGGGTTCGGATCCCACTTTAAACTGTAGGTCCAGTCCCGATTAGTCATACTGTGCATTGTGGACTTAAAACAATAAATCAACAACCAACCAACCAATACAGGGTTGGAAACACTACAGTTATAGGTTTGGAAGCAATGCTCTTCTCGGGAACTACTCTACCAGGCGAATCTTGCTGATATAAAATTACGGGTTGCATAACCGTAAGGGGGGCGTTTCTTTCGAATTCCTGTGTACAGCTATCGTTAGGGGTGGCACGCGTCCTACACCATAATGAGAAAATGCATTACGTATGTGAAATATATTTGGTGAATTAGACAACATGTCTTCCTCAATAATTCAAGATAGCAACTCTTATGCTAGGATGCCACCTATCTTCCCCATCTGGTAGAAATACATGCACACACAACACTCACACCCACACACACATATATATATACATACATGTATAAAATAATTTGCCCACGCTACGAAGTCAGTGTTGCTACTTAGTAAGGCAAGGACGTTTCACTGTGTCTCTGTCACTTCATCCATTTCATCAGTTTTTCATTCATCCATATTGTCGTACTTAGGCTACCCGTAGAGGCACAAAAGCGACGTAAAAGAACTAAAATAGAAATAGATTTTCGGGTGGGATAAAATACAACCATCTAAAAATAGTAATACATAATAATAATGTCCGTCTGACCAACATGCTAAAGGTCCCGGGTTCGATCCCCGGCCGGTTCAAATCCGGGAACTTTTCTAACGATGGAAGAGGCCCCGGCGCCCACCCAGCCTCGAATAACATGGGTAACTGGGGGAAACCCTGGGGGGTAAAGGCGGTCAGGGGCGTGATGCTGATCACATCACCCCCACTCACGACCGGATCAAGAAAGTGTGGGGCGTTACCCCCACACCCCCTATACGCCTTCATGGCGTGGTGCTATGCACAGGGGAGCACTTTACTTTTTTTTACTTTTAGCACAACTGAATATCGTGTGGCATAATTTCACAGTTCAAACAGCACTTTTCAGGGCTGAGTGGAGTTCCACTCCACATCTCCCCTCCATGTTGAAGTAAGATGAGCAGGAAACGTGTTTTTGAGCAGGCCGTTGGAGGTTCCATAGCTATAGTTTATTAATGAATGCTGCCAAGAAATCAACAGGTCTGGCAACACTGACGTCAGCCGCTTTGAAGGCTCCTTCCCCTCTGTCCTTCCTCCCCCCGCAAGCGCGGTGAGGTTCTGCGCACGTTTCTTTCCTTGTGGTTCCACTATAGTATTAGAGCATAGGATTTTGTAGCAGCTCTTCTGGTTTCCAAAGGAACAATCTCCCGATTTTTTCAAGTCTGACCTGGCAACACTGCTTCGAGCACAGAGAACGGCAGGGAAGGTGCGCGAACGCTATTGACAGAAGGTTTTTTTTCCTTGTGGTCGAGCTATACCGCCGTTCAATTACACATACTCACAACCAGAAAAAAAGCAAAGCATAGTGTAAAAATCTATTTTTTTTATTATCAACCCATGGCAGCTGGAGACGACCGAAATGACATCAGGTTTAGTGTTCTTTGTGCATAAAAGTACTATATTTAGTTCGTTTTCGTAACCATTCCGTTGCGCTTTAATATATGAATTCTTCGGTTCAGGAGAATCTAATTTTCGGAAACTTATGACTGGCTACGATTTACACGACAAATTGTTACCTTCATTGAAAATAACGTTTGAATAGCAGGGTTGGCATGTTTAAAACAAAAGTGTTCAAAACACTTTGTTTTAAACGTTTAAAACACACGGCTTTGTTTTTTTACAAATGTTTTAAACGTTTAAAACAAAGTGTTTAAAACACATTTTGGTACTTGATATTTTATAGTCTGTGATACTTTTTTTGTTTGGCAACCCTATCTTTTCATTAAATCTGTGTAAATTAATTCGTGCTTTACGTGTCTCACTTATCGCACAACACTTGAGCAACGTTATGTACTGACGTCATGGGAGGAAACTTTTTAATTTTAGGCTAAATGCCTACGTTGTTAGGTTAGGCAGGCTAGCTGTGTATGCACAAGGTAGCAAAACTGTTGTGCGACAAGAAAGACCCGTGCTTTACTGTAGAAATCGAAACTTGTCAGTTCTTTGTTTCCTACCGTCCTGCAGTGACGTGCACTGAGGAGTAGCTAGTCTAGCAGAGATAGATCAATTAATCTTAAATCTCTAATTATTTTCAAATCACGATATTTATTGTATTGTTGAAGCCACAGTTCATATGCAACAGTTTCTTTCACGCGCTTCTCGTCCGTCGGTGCGTTTAGCAGGGCAAAGCTGGCCTAGCTCGCTCTTTCTCCGCCTCTCAGTTCCAGGCAGAAACGGGTTTCGGAAGGGAAAGGGAAGATTTCTGCCTCTATCTCCCTTGCCCCCTCGCCCCCGCTCAAATTGTTGAAAGTCCGTGATTTCAGGTCCCCCACTCTATCTCCTATAGGACAGATAGGGGATTGGATTCCCTTCGCTTTCTTTGTAAATCCTCTAAAGAACTATGGGGAAATTTTTCTGCAGTACTTGTGTTCTCTGTATTTACACTACTTTTTACACGTTGTACAATATGTATGTATAATATTATGGGATGTACTTTTATTTTTTATGCAATTGGAACGTCTTATGTGCAGACAAAAATGTTATGCTTTCTTTTTTTTTCAAATATGGAATATCTAATGATTAAATAACAAATATTTGCTCACGCTCTCTCTTGCTCTCGTTTTAGTAGTGTTTATTTATTTATTTATTTATTGATAGAGCTCAACAGGCCGAGCCCAATTATAGTGCTCTAATTACATAATATTACTACAATAGAACTAGTGTTCCAGTAATACTCTTTTTAAAATTGTATAAACTCATTGCAAAAATATCAATTGTGTTATTTACACATGAAATTGTGTTGAAAGAGTTGCACGCTCTCCACACCGGAGAGGCAGAAAGAATTGATGTTTTCGCTCTCTGGCAATGAAAGATTTTGTGCTTGGGACGTGTTTTGGAACTGGGAACATTAAATGATACGGCTGAAAATAGTTGGAATCGTCTATTATACCGTTAATTACTTTATACAGAAAGAGCAGGTCATTTACTTGTCGTCGGAGTGCTAGTTTGTTGAAGTTGGTCTCTGAGACTAGATTATCGTATGAATCGAATGCTGGATATTCTCCACAGGCTTTGAATTTGAGATATCTTAGAAACTTTGACTGAATACGTTCTAGTTTATGAATTAAGTTCATTTGAGTGGGAATCCAGATTACTGACGCATATTCTAGTTTTGACCGTACGAGGGAATAGTAAAGTATTTTCACTGGTTCTATTTTCGTGAAGTCGTGGCTTGATCGGCTTATAAAACCTAAGTTTCTGAAAGCGTCGTTAGTAACAGTTTCAATATGCTTATTAAATTTGAGCTTGGTGTCGAAAGTCACTCCGAGGTCTTTAATTTCATTTTTGCGCGTGATTTGTAAATTTTTAATACGGTATGGAAACACACAAGATGCTTTGCGTTTTGTGTAAGTGACTACGCTGCATTTTGTTGGATTAAGATCCAACTTGTTATTTTTACACCAAGAAATCACTCTGTCTACATCTTCCTGTACTTTCAAGTAGTCGTCAGAGGTAGTTATTTCGTGGAAAAGCTTAAGATCGTCGGCGAAAAGCAACTTTTGAGAATTTTGTATGCAATTGGGTAAGTCGTTGATAAGTAATAAAAACAAAAGCGGTCCAAGATTGGACCCTTGGGGAACACCAGAATATGGTGTGAAGGGGCGATTTTTTATTTTTCCTGTATATTACAGTTTGCGTTCGATCGGCTAAATATGAAGCGAAGAAATTTAAAGTATTAAGTGAAAAATTGAATAAAGCAATTTTCTGTAGTAATATATCATGGTCAATTTTGTCAAATGCCTTAGTAAAATCGGTGCATATTGCATCGACTTGTCCTGCGTTATCTAGTACATTGCATACGTAATGGGTAAAGCTAGCTAAGTTTGTTACGGTAGACCTCTTTGGAGTAAATCCATGCTGATAAGGAGAGATAACTGGATCGACGTGTGCTAACATCCTCTCGTAAATGATTTGTTCAAATATTTTAGCAAGACTAGAAAGGATTGCTATCGGTCTATAATTTTCTAAGCTTGATCTTTGGTGAGACTTGGGGATAGGACAGACTGACGATGTTTTCCACCTTGTAGGAAAAGTATTGGTATCGAGGGAAAGGTTAAAAATTTGCAGCAAAGGATATTTTAAAATATCGCAACCTCCTTTAACTATATATGGTGGTATGTTGTCGGGGCCGGTCGTTGATTTGGATTTCAAATTCTTAATGGCAGCTTCTACTTCACTTACGCGGATGTTGCGCAAAGTGAAAATATCAAGTTGTTCGTTAGCAATTTCTATTTTCAGATTATTTACGTCATATTTAGCTCTTTCGGCTGTGTACACAGAATGAAAGTAAGTTGCAAAGGCATCCGCGATGTCATTTTCGTCTGTCAATATGTCTGCGCCGACTTTAATAGCTTGGCAGTTTTAAATATAAATATACTAATCTCAGCCTCCAATAAAAAAAAATGGTTGATTGATTGATTTAGTTTATTTTACTTCGCTTTTGTGCCTCTTGGCTAATTTGCCAAGATGGGGATGAGGGATGAAATTGATGAATGGACATTTACAAACAACCAAGCCCAAGTGGGATTCGAATCCAGGACCCCTAGCGTCGCAGCGCAATGCGCTAACCACTCGGCCACGGGGTCCGGCTAAAAAAAATGGATAAGCTAAACAATCATAAATACGAATGTACTTATTTGGGCAAGAGAACGCGCGTTCTAATTCTTGTTGTTGGTTTGGTTTATTTTACTTCGCTTTTCTGCCACATTTGGTTTTCGCGAAAATGAGGATGAAAAGAACACAAAGAACAATTCAGGCCTGAATTCGTGACGAGCGTGCATTCTTGTTCCTATGTGTTGTACTCTGCCTGCAGTGAATAATGAAAAAAATAGAAATGAAAAATGTATTCCAGAACTCAAAAAGCCAAATGAATATCATTGAAGAAAGTAGAAAAGGTGTGTTTAGTAAAGGTCTCTTTTGTTACCGGTTAATCCCCCATAGCTTTTTCTAGCTGTATATAGATTTAATCGCAATAAGTAGCTAAGAGCTTATGAAAGTCGTGAGGGACAATCATAGATAGAGAATTTTAGGCTCCTGATTTCACAGTGCCCTGCAGATGCACTGGGAGGAAATTATTTGTATTTTCTTCTCTCTTCCATCGCTTTACCTAATTTCTCCCATGACGATGAACGTTGATTAAATTAAACTGAAGAGTGGTTGCAAAGAAACACTCATGCAAAGGCCAGGGCTCCAGCCCGGATCCTTCAGTAACGAGATCGTGAGATGGGGAAATTAGGGAAATCAAGCAATGTTTTTTTTTTTTTAAAAAAAAAAACTCTATATAAAGATGGTATTTCAAAAAATCAATTGAAAATTACTACTCAGGAAAAATGCTGTTTGCTTTACCGATACCCACGTATCCGAATGGTTAGCGCCTTCCTCTCATCTTTGTTGTCGGCCGACCTCCGTGAGGGAGTGCAAGTGGTCCCGGATCGGAACCCGGTGGAGGCACATTAAACTATAGGTCTAGTCCCGATTAGCCTTTCTGTGTATAAAGTGGACTTAAAACATCAAATCAACCAACCGTGGGGGAGTGGTTACCACAGCGCGCTACGACACCAGGAGTTCCGGGTTCGAACCCCTACCTGGACATGGGTGTGTTCTTTGTGTTTGTCCCTTCATTAATTTTGTCGTATCATCTTCGCGATTAACCAAATGTGTCAAAAAAGGGAATCAAATAAAATCATTCATTGATTGATTGGGTTTATTTTACTACGCTTTCCGCCTTTTTGTCTAATCGCGAAGACGATACGATAAAATTGATGAAGGGACACACAAAGAGCACCACCCATTGTCAAGACGAGATTCGAACCCGGCATCTCTGGCTCAGTAGTCAAATCAAATCGTTTTTGATTTTCGAAAGTGGGTGGGAGTTACGTGTACAATTTTTTGTGGTCATTCCTAACTGCAATTTTTCCTGTCTTTGACGTTCTTCTTTAAGGAATACTGGGCCGTAAAAGGGGAGGGGGGTTATGACCCACACCAACTTCCGTTGGGCACGCCACTCATTGCTACCCCAGGTGTCGACGTCACCGCACGTCACTGCCGTCCTGTAGGTTTTAAAAACTGGTGGAAGCTGGAAACATATATCTGAATACACAATGCGTGATTTTGATCATGACGTGATTTTTTTTTCTCTTTTGATACGATTCATTTGTTTGTATAACTGAATGAAGCGCAGATGCTTACTTTTGGTAACATAATTTTTTGGCCGAGTCTGCTGCCACGCACGTGTCAGCAGTAAGAATAAGCTTCAAATTTGCTCCTGCCACGTAATTCGTCTGCTAAGAGGATGTTACAAATTTTAAGAACAAATTGAGACGAGACACATGCAAGTTTATGATTAGTGGGAATTAATGTACAGGTAATTTAGAACCTTCTTCTTTAGAAAGCATTTAGCGATATTATTTTAATGCTAACAGAACCTAACCTAACTACGAAAGCATTTAAGAATGCTAAGGGACATAATCTTAAAACATTTTTGTGAAAGTATTCGCTACAACTTCACAGTATGCGTTACAGACGTAATAGCATACATAGCTTGATGAAATCACGATAAGACAAAGACCGAGTTTGCTGCCACGCGCATCTTTTTTGAGGTTCCAGCACAAAAAGAACGTGGCAGCAGACACTACCTAATTTTTTACTTGGAAAGATAAATTGATCTGGAGAATCTATTATGACAGTGCAGGTTGTTTTTTGCTATATAAACTGTTCAGGCAGCAGCAAATATTCCACCCTGAATTTTCCAGGACGAGGATAGTAATTTTCCAATATTTAGTTTCTTGAAATTTAGATGAATATGAATCCTAACCTACTTCAGCAGTGGCGGAAAAAGGAAGGCCATTACCCCCAACTTTTATCCCTGCAGTAGAGGTGTGCGGGATCCCAAAAAGTCGGAACCGGGATCGGGAGGGGGGGGATTCCCGTCCTGTTCCCGACTTCGGAAAATGACTTCCCGACTTTTCGGGATCCCAATCAGTCGGGAAATACAGAATGGCCATTTTAAAAAGTCGTCAATTCTCGACGTTTTCTGCATTGTAAATGTCTGGAACTTATCGGAAATTGTTAGTTTTTGTACCAGAAGTGCAAAAACAAGCACTTAAGATGGAAATTACGTGTAGAATTCGAGATTTCAAGAACTTGGGGAAATTTCGAACATATCCCGTCCCGAAAATTCTCGACTATTTCGGGAAATTGAGAATTTTCCCCGTCCCGAATGTCGGGATTTAAAAAATT
Organism: Lepisma saccharinum; assembly: GCF_977018435.1. NCBI lineage: Eukaryota > Metazoa > Arthropoda > Insecta > Zygentoma > Lepismatidae > Lepisma > Lepisma saccharinum. The sequence goes on from NW_028142891.1 coordinate 6,872,752, forward strand.
ACCCAAAAAATTCTGTCCCGCACAACGCTATCATGCAGTATGTTAAACCTTATCTCCAAAGGTAAATAAACTGTCCTTGCCGTCACTGTACTCATAAAAATTAGTATTTTTTCTATAACGACTTTAACTATAATATACTGCGAAAAGGTTGACTTTCTTTTGTTTAAAACATAGTTAAAACATGTTTTTTTAAAACTATGTTTAACACAAAAAAACCAGTTTGTTTTGTTCTTTTTTTAAAAAAAACATAAATTTTTCCAACCCTGTTGTATAGCCATCCCATCGAGCTCCTATGTAAAGCTTAAGGCAACCAAATGACGAACGAAATTATTTAGGGACGTAACGGGGGTGGCGCCGCCACCGGAGGATTTTGGCAATGAACAGTCCCATTTCATATGGCGTATGAGTACACGTAGACGGAAGGAATGCATCAGACAAAATCCGATAATATCCCACGGTAAACGAAACACTTCCTCCTATTTACTAGTATAAATAAGTCCTTCGCACATAGATAAACAAAAGACAATCACAAAAATCTTCCTCCTATTCACAGTTTGGTGTAAATAGGTCTTTCGTGTTATGAATTTTCTAAAGGTAAATGTGACAACACAAACACAGGCTTCCGCCACACACCGAGGAACGAGGCGAACCCCCTATCACAGATTAGATATAGGTTTTTTACAGATGGGAAAATTCCTATACCTCCCGTGGAAATCATTTGTCGTCTGCTAGCGTGGTTCTTCCGCCTGTCGCTGCAGCGCTAGTATCGCCGGGAGCTTGACGTCACAAGCTTTCGTCATGCCGTTGCCATGACAACGCACAGCATTCTCGGAACCACCGTTCGTTTGTTTTGAGCTTCCTTTTTCCTTTCGTTCAAAGAAATACGCCAACATTTTATATTTTGCACAAATGAATTAATTTTTATTAACTAATTAGAATGTCGTGAAAAGTAATAACAATAATCTTTTGTTTTCAATGAATTCCTAAAGTAGCTACATTTTTAGGCAAAAACAAATAGCTAAATTTCTCCGAAAAATTCTCTTCATAATGCATAACAGATTTTCTTTTTCCGCACGAGAAACATTCTAGACGAAAAAAATTCTTTCACATACACCATGGTAAGAGTTGCCAATAAAGGGCACACTGAACAGGTACATAAGAACCAGTTACACTAACACACGGGTATTCATACATTCAAATTCACATTACATGGAAATAATATATCATTTTATTAAATGTTAAGTATCCCCGAAACGTCTAATATTCCTTTATTTTTCACATTGGTACTTACGTATTCTGCATTCCTAAGGATTCTTGAAGGTGCCATTCCCCTATTATATCCTTTGATACGAAGGACAAATGAATTGCTAAACTCAGACTTCTGAAAACAAGCAATGGGGTCCAATAGTGTGACGTCACAGCAGACGACGCGCTGGGACTGATTCTTCACAATGAGAGAACGAGTTTTCTTCGTATCCAACTCAATACTATTTTCGTTCGGAATGGGTAGCTTTAATTATTGTGACAAAATTGTGATGTGCATCGAACATCAATGTAAAGATGAGATTTCGGAGAATACGTCTATCTATAACATATACCTTACAGATGAGAATGTAACGAATAAATGGAGTAGGAAATCGAGTAAAGCGAATGCTCCAAAAGAAATCACAGCCAATGGGCGTCGTCGGTATAATCGCCTGAAGCTGCAGATCTCCCACAGTTTCCCACCATCCATAGCGGCAGCGTGGCCGATTTCAGATCGGGTGAACTTCGTGTCGGCTTCGGCTGTGCTCGGAAGTGGAATGTTTTGAAAATGCATGATTTTCTTACTCCGGTTATTCTTTACCTTATCCTCTGTAAGGTATTTGTGATATATAGTCGTATTCTCCGAAATCTCATCTTTACACTGATTTACGATACGCATCATAATTTTGTTTCATAACTGCTGTCACAATAATTAAAGCTACCCCTTCCGAAGGAAAATGTCATGGAATTGGATACGAAGAAAACACGTTTGCTCGTTGTGAAGACTCAGTTGCAGAGCGTCGTCTGCTGTGAAGTCACCACTTATGGACTCCATTCTACAGGAAATTATGCACGTGTTGTATTGTACAGTGGCCTCAACAAGTGCTTGGCAGTTTGTTTCTTTATACAGCATATTCGCAGAGATACAATTCAATCTATACTCTGTCCCAGCTAACTGTGGAGCAGACAAACGATAACAAGTCTCTACGCATGTAGTGCGCGAGACGGCTCCAAGGAATATAGAGACGGCTCCATCAATGAACAACAACACGGGACGCAGCGATGTCCGTTGAAGGGCGGAAACTGCTTGCGGTGTTGCCTGTTCCACGTACATCTTTACTCTGTTGAATAAAAATATGTATAAAATCGGTTTCGCAATGTGAATTGGCAATGATAATGGATTTGAAGAACAGATGCAAAGAGCTTCAAGACAAGGCCAAGATTTTATTTGTAGGACTACCCCATACCCAGAAACTGTTGTTTAGCAAAATTTAAAATAACGGCTTTTTTTTAGACATTTTGAAATCCTAACAATTAATAATTGTGTTTAAAACTTTTCTGTCTTCACCCTACTAAAATTTCATAACGATCGGACAACCCGTTTGATCGGACAACAGAATGGCAAACATAGCGATCGTTTCCGTTCCTTTTCTTTGTTCTGACGACGATAAAAATAGAAGCCATACTAGAAAAACAATATACATTTCCATTTTGACATGAAAAACGTTTTAAATTCATTCATTTTACGGATAATGACACACCATGAGATGTGCAAGATATCTCTGCGATATTTGTTTTGGTTCTCGAGAAACACGCCTTCAAACACCGCTGAAATTCACCTCCTACGTCACGGATTTGATAACGCCCTCTCCACAGACACGAGGTCCTCTGACGTCATCACTTAGAAATGCGTGCAGGTAGGGCTTCTACTCGTCCCGCCAACCTAGCATGAGCCGTGAAAGCGAAGGAATGTTACTTGTTACTGTTTAAAACAAGTATCTTGTAACTTCCAGTGCAAAAATGTGTGCTCCATTTCTTGGAGATGAATTACTCGTAACTCCTAAAAGTATAGCAGTATTTACTATAATTCAGCCACTCTGTAAAGGGTTTTCCCATTAGGCTCACAAAGCAAAACTTGTAACAGTCAATGGCTGAACACGTGAACAGCCTTCTTGTTCATTGCTAAAACATAGGTTGGTTCTGACTGGCAAGAACTTATTGTTATAGGAATGCCTTTTCTGGATTTACAATTATTTTCTTCGCAAATAGAAGCACCCCTCTAGCCACAGAGCTGTCCCCAAGGTCTCTAGCAAACATCCCCCCCCCCCCCAATGTACCAATTTCCAGTTCAATGAAATGTCTCTTACAAAGATACGGTCATGGCAAGGTCGAGAATCAAACCTGGAACATGCGACTTCCTCAGATAAATCATGAATTTTGTGTATAATAATTACAACGCCAGTTCATTCGTGGTAATTCTGAATCTGCGGTTTGGTTTGCATATATAAGGATGGCTTTAGACGAAAGCGTATCCTTTAGTATTTTTGCTAGCCTAAATGGTATGTAAAAGCTTCCAAAAATCTTATAGCAGACAGCACTTTACACGCAGGCATTTCATGTAACTTTTCGGCTAGCTTTTGAGACTACATGGCATAACATATACAGCATGAAAGGCACGTCGACTAAAATATTATTCCATACTTGCACAGTAAACGGTGTAAAGTATATATTTAATCAGTGCCATGCTTCTCTATCTAAAACCATTTAATACGAAGCGTAATTCCTCTCGGTTGAATAATTATCGTGCTTTGAAAATGTGAAATGATACGTTGATTCCATCTCACGCGGCCGCCATTACAACTGCGTTGTAGAGGTCGCTTCTGATTGGTTATGCTCCGAAAAATATTACGTAAATAGGACGGATCCTATCCTTGAAAAATGCCATGAAAGATGCCATGGTATCTGAAATGCCATAACATATCTCGCTTTACACGGTAGCATTTTGGTCTTGGCATAAATGTTAAGAAAAATGCTAAGGAAAATGCTCTCGTCTAAAGCGGGTGTATGCAGGATAATATCAAGTTTTCGAGGGCTCGTAGCGTCGAAACGAGAAGTTAATCAAACAAACTAAAAAATCATTAAAAGAGGCTTTTTGTATTCATAATCTCTATGCACTGTAAACATTTATACGATAAGACTTTGCATACGTTGTTAATTCTATAGTTCTCGAGACTTGATACGAGAATTCCCTCCGAAACCGAGACGGATGTTTATAAATTGAGACGAGACTGTCAATGAGACAATTACAAATAAACACGAGACAGACATTTACAACTCTCAACGAGAACGAGACCAAGGCTGCCATATCTCGTCTCGATAGGATCATCAGTGGTGAAGTTGTGAACCAACCAATTAATGCGTTCGGGGTAAAGAGATGAGGCGGCTTTTTTCGCGGTACAAAATTCAAAATATATCCTACCATTTTACCATGGGATATAATGTTATACACATGGGCGTATATATAGTTCACTTAAGGGGAGTTTTCAACTTTTGATATAATTAGGGGTGTTTTATTTCGTAAGCGAAAATCCAGGACATTTCTGGCCGGAAGATGTTGGGAAGCAGGGGGAGGCTGGACCCTACAAATTTGTATGTATGTAGTCACGAAGTCACGCTACTTAGTATTGATACTTTTCTGTTCGTCTTGTGTCACTGCGTTTTTAGAAACCAAATATCTCTAACTCGAGGGGGGAAAAATAACTAATTTGACAGTCTCAATGCAGTTTCTTATCGCAGAAATTCGGAAAGTATCAGGAAATTGCAGACATTTGGTCTGCAATCCCATCTGGTGTGTGGAATTACGTAATTTCCTTCCCATCCGTATCCCGTCCTACTTCTCTAGTTTGAGAGAATAAAATAAGTCCGAAGAAATTTTGTGAACAAGCGGATAGAACAGGTAACTCTGATAATTTTACTGAACCAAAAGGGGAATGGACCCGTTGAACAATCCTTAAATACGCCCTTGGTTATACACATTATTTCCTTGTAATAATTATACATAAACTAAGTATTAATATGTACTGTGCAACTGATGTAATCCTCTCAGTGTATTTGCTCTTAATTGCCCAAAAATATTTGATCATAACTTGCGCAACAGAAATGAAACCCAAACTGAAATTGTTTTATGGAAAATAGGCTTTATAAATAAAGTGAAGAATGTGAAGATTCTTATTTTGCACTACATAAGTTACGGTAAGTTTCAAAAAATATAAGTTTTAAAAATATATATATTTTTGAAGTTCGGTCAGCAACCAATTTTACAAGCAATAATTTTCGCATGACCTGAGAACACGCACACAGCAGAACCCTTTGATTTATCTTGCAAGCAGAAGCGTGCAGTAAGGAAAGGAGGGGCAAGCGCCGCTTTCGTTGTTTTTTAAAACACTTTTGATATCTTGAGTTCGTGTTATTCAATGCCTTTATACACATTAGAATGGCATTTACTTACTATAAGATATTTACATTGCAGAATTTTCATTTCCCCTATTTTCTGTTCATTTGGCTTGAAACATAAACCGGCTACACCCTTGACGACGCTGAGCGATGCGGCACGAATGACCGCGTTAGAAGAAGAGGATATCTCGCCTATCTCCCCGCTTTTCGAGTGACTTAAGCAGTTCTTGCATGGACACTGTCCATCCCGGTTTACGAAGAAAAAAGGTCAAGGGCAAGCAACACCAAGACCGCATCTGTCTTTGGCAAGGGTGTTGGAAGAATTCGTCCGCACTGGCCACAAGTGTTGCTAACTTCCAGAATTGTCTGTGCATCCGTAGCACAACCTAAAGCGGTACGATATTCATGTCTGAAACTCTATAGTAATCAACAAATTACATTATGAAGTTAGCCAGTGATCACCAGTCGTGTGCTATTTATAAGAAATGAAATCACAGCCGGTACTTGAGCATATCCGTCTTGCAGTCAGTTACTCGGAAAAATGGAGGGTATGTAACACTGCAGGTAAGGTGAAAAGGAAGGTTAATTTAGAAGCGTGGGTGCTGCGGATGCGTGTTGTTTCTTACTGTGATATTGTGCTGTTATTTTCTGTTCTTTGTGTCGTGTTTTTGTACCTGGTGTAAAAGTATGATTCTACATTGAAAATTTTCACCATGGGTGACATACGAGACGAGCCATCGATTTACAGTGCTGCAGGTAAGGACTTGATTAGGGACCTTCTTTCAAAACCATTCAGTTCGAGAACATATGATGTAAAGTTGGAGCTTGTGAAGCATGACCGACCGTGTCCTGAACTGTGGATAACCAAACCCACTAAGAAAGATGGGAAAGTTTTTATTAGGCAGTTTAAAACATCTCAGTACAACAATATTATGTGGTTATGTGGCAGCAATGATCTTAATAAATTATTTTGTTGGCCATGTGTTTTGTTCAATACAAATTTAGGACAATGAATATGAATAGAGGCTATAGTGACTTGAGAAATTTTTAAAATGCAGTACAAATACATGAACGTTCCCAGAATAACACTTGAAGACAAGTCATGATTCATAATTCTAGCCAAGTAATAAACCGAAACCCGACCGTTTATTTAATATCGAAACTTTATGCTAATAGGATGTTTATTATTTTCAGGGTTAAAAAAGAACGTAATTTAGTTTACAGTTCCTCTCAAATATCAAGTAAATCATTATTTTCTTCATGGTTGAAATTTACAAGTTTATATCGAGAGGCTGTTTTTCTTCTTTATAAACCGTGCAGCGAAGATTTGATTTTACGGTATGTATGTATGCACTTCACACACTCAATCCCCATACTTCAACATTATGCACATTATTGTAAGTAGGGATGCGGTGTAGGCCTATATTATATTTGAAATTGTTATAATTAACCGAAACAAAAAATTAACCCATCGCCAGGGTTGACATGTTTAAAACAAAAGTGTTTAAACCACTTTGTTTTAAACGTTTAAAACACACGGCTTTGTTTTTTTTACAAAAGTTTTTAACATGTTTTTTTACAAGTGTTTAAAACACATTTTGGTGGTAGATATTTTATAGTCTGTGATATATTTTTTGTTTGGCAACCCTGTTTTTCATTTAATCTGTGTCAATTAATCCGTGCTTTACAGGTCTCACTTATCGCATCACACTTGAGCAACCTTATGTTCTGACATCACGGGAGAAGGCTTTTTAATTTTAGGCTAAATGCCTATGTTGTTAGTTTAGGCAGGCTAGCTATGTATGCACAAGGTAGCAAAATTGTTGTGCGACAAGAAAGACCCGTGCTTTACTGTAGAAATCGAAACCTCTCAGTTCCTTGTTTCGTATCGTCCTGTAAGTTTGAGACTGGTGGAAGCTTGAAATGGAAACTAATTATCTAAATACACAATCCGTGATTTTGATCATGACGTGATTTTTTTCTTTTGCGATACGATTCATTGGTCTGTATATTCATTCATTCCTTTATTTGGAACCTAACAGCTTTTATGCCCTTTTTGTCCATAACAATACACACACAATTGTTTTACAATAAAATTATCAGTCCATCCCCCTTATTTTACAGATATTAGTTGTTTTTTTTTAACATTTTGCCTTTTACAATTGTATATTACACTTCCTTAAAAATGATAACAAACTATAACCAATTCTCACATCTGGATTAACAACTAAACTTAACATATTTGTTGGAAACTGAACCTTTAGAGTATTTAAAGTTTTATACAAGATATTTCTCTCTCTATTATATTTTGAGCATTCCAGTATTATATGTTGTGCATCTGCACTTTCCCAGCCACATTCACATTTCTTATTGTTCGTTATTCCAATTTTGGATAAATGTTGCCTAGTACACAAATGGCCCGTTCTTAGTCTATTAATTAATACAATTACATTTCTTGTAGCACTTACATGATGGAACCATGGTTTTTGTGTTTTGAATTCAGCAAATGGTCTGTATGATTCTCCAACTGTTGTAAGTTCATTTCGACACCAATCAAACCATTCGTTCAGAATTTTCTTCTTTACTCTAGGGAGAAGATCCGTATAGTATAATGATAAGTTCGTAATATTTGGAAGACGCACTGCTTTCTTTGCACATTCATCTACATGAGAATTACCTGCAATATTGCTATGAGATTTAACCCAAGAAAACTCAATGGTTTTTCCAGATTTTTGTATTGTTTGCACTAATTGTATGCAATTTATAATATAAGGGGATAATTTGTAAAGACTCTTGTACGAAGATTTAAGAGCCTGTAATACACTTTGCGAGTCAGTAAGTATTAAGAATTTTCGTAAATTTAATTTTTGGACATATATTAAAGCTTGGTAAATTGCGTAAGATTCTGCTGTAAATATTGAACAGTCTTGTGGAAGCCGAAATAATAGGTCTGTTTTATGTTGTGGATCGTACACTGCACATCCAACTCCTGACTCACTTTTAGATCCATCTGTGTATATGAAATAAAAACTTGGCCATTGAGTAAAATATTCCGATATGTGCGAATAACGAGGGAAATGAATATTATCCAGAGATTGTTGAGGATAATCTAATGAAAAAACAGGCCGTGAACGCATCTGTAGAACATCCTGATATTCTTGACAAAACGAATTATACAATTCTATCCACATAGCAGATTTTCTGTTTGTTATTTTTCCTGTTTCATATAAGTGTATCATATTTGTTAGTACATTGTTGAAAGGATGTTCACAATATGATTTCACTTTGAAGAGCATATTTGCTGCTAACATCTTCTGTCTACATGAAATGGAACATTCACCCGCTTCCATGTTTGGAGTGCTGTTCATAACGCCTAAACATCTTCTCAAGAATTTCCTCTGTATGACATCAATGGAATTCAATTTTCCTTCTGTCAAGTTACACATTGCCAGTAGAGAATAATCTATCATAGGCCGAAAATAATTCTTGTAAAATAAAAGCATAACTCGAGGATGACATCCCCACTGAGTATTTGCTATTGCTTTGAACAAATTAAACACTTTTTCTGATTTGACTTGTATTGCTTTAATTTGGTCCTTCCAAGTTAGTTTTTCATCCAAGATGACACCTAAATATTTTACTCTGGATGTAATGGGAATTCTTGTTTTTCGGGACATTGAGTGAACTATTAGAGGTGTTCCCTTTTTACTAAAAATTGTAATATTAGATTTTTCCATTGAAATGGAGAGTTTTTTTACTTTGAAGCCACTTTTGCACTTCCAATATTTGTTCCTCTAAAACAGGAAAATCAGTATGAATTTGTGTAGTGGACATATAGATACAGATATCATCTGCATATTGAAGATAATTGACTGTTGGAATTAATTTCCTTTTCATCCCGATCATATATATGTTGAATAACAAAGGACTTAAAGGACTTCCTTGAGGTAACCCTTTGCAGGCTGAATACGGTCCTCTACTTTCACTGAAAAAGTGGAAATATACGGATCTTTTACTGAGTAACTTCCATAATATCAAAACATAGTTGTGAGGTATTTTTAGCTGTTGTATTGTTTGGATTAGGATATTAATATCTACATTATCATAAGCTGCGCTCACATCTAAGAATGCAGCTAATACAATTCTGTTTCTTTTCAGTGAGTCAAAAATATACGAGGAAAGAGTGATTAATCCGTCTTGGCATCCTAATCCCTTTCGAAATCCTATTTGTTCGAACTGAAATATGTTTTGGCTTTCTAAAAACCATTCTATTCTTTTTTGTATCAGTTTCTCAAATATCTTTCCTAAAACTGACGTCAAAGCTATAGGTCTATATGATTTACCTACTTGAGGGTCCTTGCCTGTTTTTGAAATTGGAATAATCAACTGTTTGGACCAATCTTCTGGTACGTTTCCATTATTTAAGCATTTATTAAAAATTGTGCACATCGCCTTTAACGCTACATCCGGAAGGTGATTGATCATCGAATAAGTAATTCCATCCATCCCTGGAGGAGATTCTTTACTGTTGCCGATGATTTCATAGATTTCCTCTTTTGAAATTGGAGTTGCAAAACCTTTCGCCGAACGTAGTTTTGATGTGTAACTACATAATTCATTTGGTGTTTCAACTACTCCGTCTGACACTGTAGGTATGAGTTTCTGAATAAATTCAGTCTTCCAATTTGATTTCAAAGGGACCACATTTGCTGTACGAGGATTTTTGAGTGACCTAAACTTATTCCACACATATCCTAATTTCATGCTTGGGTGTAAATTTTCACAAAATAATTTCCATGATTCTCTTTTTGCTTTTATGCATAATCTCTTTGATTTGGCCACAGAGTGTCTGAATGCTATCTAGTTCTCCGGATTTGGTTGACGTGCGTATATTCTTGCTAATTCGACTCTATGTAGTTTTGCTTCAGCACACTCTTCTGTCCACCAGTATATCTTTGGGAAGTGTTGCTGACTACTTTTTATCACCCTGGGACAGCTCAAGTCCATCGCAGCCGAAATGGTTTTTACAAACTCCTCGTATGTAATATTATCAGGTTTTAATCCAACATCCTCTGAGAAATAAATATTTAAAGTTTAGTATAATTAGACCAATTAGCTTTGAATACTTTCCATTTGCGAATAGTTAATATTCTTTCATTTGTTGCACGGCAATAAGCCAGATAAAAATAACATGGATAATGATCGCTTGTTCTCAAGTCCACATCGGCTTCCCATGTAAAGTCTGCACAATACTTTTCTGAAATTAATGTTAAGTCTATAGATGACGGATTACTTCCATTTCTAGGCATATCAGTAGGTGAACCATCATTTATTATAGTTAACTGTTCCGCCTCCATCCATTCAACAAGAGTTCGACCCAACTTATCTGCTGCCTGTCGACCCCACAATGGGTGGTGGCAATTGAAATCTCCAGTTATGATTAATGGAGTCTTGAATGAACTAATCATAGACCTTAAATGTTTCACTGCAATTTTTTGCGATGTATAGGTAGATGGTATATAGATCGAGATAACAGTAAATATTTTATTCAAAATTTGCACTTGTATTCCCACTACTTCCACCCGATATTCTCGAAGAATCACTAAATTGGGATTAAATGATATGGGTTGGAATGCCAGACTTTCATGTACAAATATACCCACTCCTTTTCCGCCTTTTTGATTAATTACTGCGTGATAATTTTTTATTTCAATTGAAACTCATCCATCACCCCACACTTCACACACACATATAATGAGAGGATGATGCTCTTCTATCAGTTTCATGAGTTCAAGTTTTCTTGAAGGAAACGAGCATAAATTCCATTGAACAAACAAAAACATATTTTGCATGTGATAACTTACTGATTATTATATTTAATGTTGAGCATCTTCATATGATTCAAGCTCTTCAATAAGTTTCAATAACTGTGAAGTAATATTTGTACAATCGACTAGAATATTTTTAATTCTCTGAAGATTATCATCCACAGTTATGTTCGACGTTAGTTTTGCCATAACTTGTAACAAACTAATCATTATTTGCTTTTGAGAGTCATATTGTGGGATGCTAGTTCGTAATTTTCGTTTTTCCGTTGTTGTCACTGACGTTGGACTGATTTGGGAATTTAGTAATACATAATCTGGTCTTTCTTGTTCGTTTTGGGTTTGAGGATTGTCACACGATTTTAGATTTTGCATACCTTTATTTTTCATAACTTCTTTACTTTTACATATCTTCCCAAATCTTCGATCAGCATAACTATTGTTCATGTTGTAAGGATGAGGTTGAGAAGATTTCCAAGAATATAAGTTTCTTGATGTCCCTGATTCCTCATCTCTTACAGTGGCCAGCACCTCATATCTGTTACCTGTTGTAATTGCTGAACTTGGAGCTTGTACAAAGGAAGACTCTGCTTTAGTTGTTTTTAACTCTGGGAAATCTTGTAGTATGTTTGCATAAGAATAATCGTCTCTTTCGGTCATAAATGAACTACTAGAACTAACTTTTCTCTTTGCTTCTTGATATGAACAACCCTCATATGCTATCACCTTCTGAATTTCTCTTTCCTCTTCCCACTTACTGCACGACCTCTCAGTTGCAAGATGATTTCCTGCGCAATTTATGCATTTAGGTACTGCAGCACATATATCATCATGTTCATAATCACCGCACCTTGGACACATCGCTTTGGACTTACAAACATCCTTTGTGTGAGAGAAACGGAAACAATTCCTGCACTGCATCACAGATTTTATTTTAGGTTGTACCTGAAATATGTTACTGAGTAGCTTTACATGCGAGGGCAACCTTTGTGATTGAAACGTTACGCTGATCAATTTGGTCGGTTTGAACACAAATTCCCCATTTTCTTGATAAATCTTCTTCTTCATTCTTTCCATTTTGATTATTGGAATATTTCTCTCAGCCTCTGCTTCATCTTGTACTTCTTCTAAATTTATATGTAACGGTAACCCATATATTAGTCCTATTCTGTGTAAAAGACTCTTCGGGATCTTGACATTTACTTTATACTTCTTCTGAAACTCTTTGTTCAAGTAAAAGTCATTTGCATCATTAGATGTTAAAAAGTAAATCTTTGCACGATTAGGACCCGATGCCTTAACATAATTCACCTTAATTCTAGCTTCTCTTAAGTGACTACCTAACATAATAGCACTAAAGCTACCAACGTTGTGTTCCGCTCCTTCAACAAGCACAATATATGGGCCATCGTGCCCAGGATAGAATAAGTCATTTTTATTCACATTGTTCTTTGATTGCATTGTACGCTCTAATACGTTTGCTTTGAAAATTTTTGGAGCATTTATAGATTCCTCCTTTCCACTAACTTTTGCTCGATTTCGTTTTGTGTTCTGACTTTTTGGTTGCTTAGCAACCAATTCAACATCCATATTTTCTCCGTCTTTATTTCAAGACGTGTCCTTTTTTACTTCCACTACTTCATTCATCTCCATTTGGACGTCCTCTCTGCTTTGATTAATAATTTCCTCGCTAGACATTTTCCCTCACTTGAAAGAAATTTGTTGAATTTCTTACAAGCAGGAAACTTTATCTGGATGGCCCAGAGCCTTCCATGCTATCTAGATTTAACACTGATTTATCTTCTAAATCACAAGATTATTTAATCTTAACTTACGTTTCAATAAATGTACTGTCTTGTAATAACACTGAACACTTTTATAATAAAAACGATGATTAAATCCAAGGTACCTTTATAAGGTAGGCCATTCCCGAGGTTCCGAGATTTTCTCCCATGATTCTGTGCGCGCTATGACGTCATTAAGAGGACAGAATGTAACTTACTTCGTTATCGTATACGGAAGCTTGAGATAAATGGGTCGATTATTTACTTATACACACTTTTTCTTGAATGCCGGTAGAATGAGAACAAATCAACCTGTTTGTGCTCTTGCCACGTGCAATAATAATAGAAGAAAATCGCCTGGAATAAAGTGATCATCGCTTCCCAAAAAGTTGCTGTATCAGGATTGATTCAATTTGTTCCTCCAAATTTCGGACTTACTCAGTGGTGCAACCACAGGGGAGGGCAGGGGCATTGTCCCCCAACCTTCGACGGAAGTCAATTCTAGGGGGGGCAAACATTGATGGCCAAAGGCACCTGCAGGGGGCACAGAGGAGAAATTGCCCCCTTCTATTTCAAATTTTATACAAATAAAAATACATTTCGTAAAATTTCCTTGCTCGCTTTGCTTGCAGTGCCAGCTTTTCTCAGTCTCGTCAAGTTCAGAGACGTAGCTAGGGGGCATCGGGAGTCGGCCATGGGCGCCAAATAATCTAATTTTAAAAAAAATGTGAAAGAGAGAATGTCTTGGCGCCATGTGATATTATTTGTTCCTTATTAAATCAATATTGTTTTAAATTGCAAAAATTGGATCAAAAAATTTTCTTTCTCGCTTCGCTCGCAATATAATTGTTTTTTGTAATGTGATGTATTTAAATAATATGTTTTGTATATATGTAATGAAAAAACTTTGAATAAGTACATAATTTAGTGTTAGGATCTTGCATATGTATTTTCTTATTTTATGTCGCTCCATGTTGCATATGTGTATATCATATGAAAGTTATACATGTTATATGTACAAAAAAATATCTTAGGCATGCATTTATCATTCATTTTCTGCCATTCAAAAATACAGTTTGTGTGCTTGTTTTCAATTATTAGCTAATGTAAAATTTCTGGTGTTGAAAAAATATTTCAAATCGTTTGTTCCAAATAAATGCTTTAGCACAGACATCTACCTCCCTTTTGCGTAATTTATGAGGATAATAACGTCTTTGATACTACTACTACTACCACTAGTAATAATAATGCCATTATTAATGTTATTATTATTACTATTATTATTATTGGTACGTTTATCCTGGTACTTTCTCCCTCCAGACAAAAATTCGTGGTTGCGCCTCCGGTCTTATCTTCCACACTCGCCTTCCGTATCATCACGTATGCAACTTTCCAAAACCTTTACACAATCGGAACTCAGTTTCTAAGTATTGCTTCATTGAATATTGAGTGCAAGATAAGATTTATTAGCTTTGAAGTTGAAACATCGTCCGCGAAAATAATACTTTGAACATCTCGTAGGTAGCGAACACTAATTAACAATTGCACTGTTACTTTACTTTATGTGCGTTTGTTGAGAAATTGTGCTGAAAATATAATGTACGTCTTACAGGGCAGGCGTTTCTCCCCTGCACATCCTTTCAATCTTCTCGTCAATCAATGAGAAGAGCTGTCATGTAAATAATGACCAAAGAAGCTATTCAATCAGGCCCGTAGCCAGGAATTCTTTGTAGGGGGGGGGGCGAAGTCAATCCTAGAGGGGGCAAATTTTTAATATATTGTGTCGCATTGGCACATATTATGGTAGGGTACACAGAGGCACTTGCCCCTCTCCCCCAAAAACTATAAGTAACAGAAAAGGGATATTATCTTGAAACTGCAACGAAAAAAACAAAAAAAAAAACAACTTCGAGCAACATCAAATAGCAATATTTCGACAATGACCATTCCAGGTTGCCAAAGAATATAAAGTTTAACATAAATAGGCTACTAGGGACTGTACCTACTGGATATTGTAATTGATTGATTTGGTGTTTTAAGTCCACTTTATGCACACTAAGGCTAATTGGAACTGGACCTACAGTTTAAAGTGGGATCCGAACCATTATGTGCCTTCACCCTACTTGATATTTACAGCAAGCAAAATCGGATCAATTACATAATAATAATGGTTACATACTTTTTTTGACCTTGCTAAAACATAAAAACATGGATCCCTTAGTCCACTACGGACTCTATTTCCTTTAAAGGGGAGACTCTTGTATCACTACAGACAACTACGTAACTACTGGTTACGTTAACCATTTTGCAAAATATTGTGTGAATTGTATTATATTATATCATCCTACTTGATGGGCGTTCTTTGTGACTGTCTCGTCATCATTTTAATGTAATCATCACTCGTCCTTAACGTCGCGATTAGTCATGTTACTCATTAGATCGTGTTTAAATGAATATGTTGGCAAATTTAGCGCATATATCTACCATTTTAAATTGTTAAGAGTCTCTCTTAAGTGTAAAGACAGGTGGCACCAAACCAGGGTGTCCCCTAGATTACAGCAAAACCTTTATTTCTAATTACATAAGCGTGCCTATATTTCCCGTGTTCCCCCGGTCCCCACAGTGTATGTGCACTAACAGAGTCCCCACAAGGTAGCATATGCACGTATGTGTGTGTGTGTGTGTGTATATATATGTATATATACACATATGTATGTATATGTATGTATGTGTGTGTATGTGTGTATATATAATCTTGTGTAGTAGTAGTTGTGCATTTGTGTTTTATCTTGTGTAGTGGTTGTTATGTGTTTGTGTGTCTTGTGCAGTAGTTGTGCTGTGTAGTGCTTTTGGGTTTGTCTTGTGTAGTAGTTGTAGTGCCTAGTGTGTTTGTGTTTATTTTGTGTAGTAGTTATGCTGTATAATGTGTTTCTGTTTGTCTTGTGTAGTATCGGTGGTGTGTATGTATGTGTCTTGTGTTGTAGTTGTGCTGTCTAGTATGTATGTGTAGTAGTTGTGCTGTCTAGTATGTTGGTTTTGTCTTGCGTAGTAGTTGTGCTGTCTAATTTGTTTGTGTTTGTCTTGTGTAGTAGTTGTGGTGTGTTTGTGTTTATATTTTGTTGTAGTTGTGATGTGTTTGTGTGTGTCTTGTGTAGTAGTTGTGCTGTCTAATGTGTTTGTGTTCGTCTTGCGTAGTAGTTCCTCCATTCATATTGGGGGTTAGGCGTAGAGCTGACAACTCTGCACTGTAAAAACACATGTCAAGAAACAACAATATAAGGCCATGGATGTTCCCAAGGTAAAATATTCCGGAGGTAAAATAGTCCCCCGTTCGGATCTCCGGGTGGGGACTACTTTGGGAGGTCTCTGGACTAAGGATAAGATCTACGTTAGGAAGAAGGATATTAAATTAGGCACCTGGAATGTTCTGAGCCTTTACCGGCCTGGGGCATTTCAGTGTACAGTTAATGAGATAGCTAAGTATAAATTAGATGTAGTAGCTGTCCAGGAAGTTAGGTGGCCAGGAGAAGGGAATTGTAAAACTAAAAATTATACTTTTTTCTATGGTGGTACTGAAAATCATAATTTTGGAACAGGCTTTTTCATAAATAATAGAATTATATCGGCTCTTAAAACAGTAGAATTTATTAATGATAGGATATCATATGCAGTTTTACAGGGTAGGTGGTGTAAAATTATTTTAATAAACATACATGCACCAACGGAAGATAAAGATGATAATACTAAAGATGATTTTTACGCAGAGTTAGAACAGGTCTTTGATAAATTTTCTCAGTATGATATGAAAATTCTGTTAGGTGACTGTAATGCACAAATTGGCAAAGAAGAGACATTTAAACCCACGATTGGTAAAGAAAGTCTTCATGAATTAAGTAATGATAATGGTATAAGATTGATTACTTTTGCAACCTCAAAGAATTTAATTGTGAAAAGTACCACTTTTAAACATAAAGATATCCATAAATATACCTGGTCTTCTCCAGATGGTAAAACTCACAATCAGATAGATCATATTCTCATTGATAAGAGAAGGCATACTAGTATAATTGACGTTCGTACACATAGAGGTGCTGACTGTGCTAGTGACCATTATTTAGTAATTGCTAAATTAAGAGAAAGACTCTCAGTGATAAATCATAAGCAACAAAATCTAAAAGTTCTAAAATTTGATACAGGAAAGTTTACTGATGAAAGAATTAAGAAAGATTACCAAATTAAACTGTCAAATAGATTTGATGTTTTGCAGGATTTAAATGATGATGAAAATATAAATGAAACAGACGTAAATAAGAATTGGGAGCACATACGTAATGCAATAGAATCAGCAGCTAAAGAAAGTATAGGATACCATAAACCGAGAAAAAGTAAGCCATGGTTTGATAATGAATGTCATAATCTAATAGAAATAAGAAATCAGGCTAGACTTAGGTGGTTAAATAACTCTGATGATACAAATCTAAACAATTATAATAGAATAAAGCGAGAAGTTAACCACACGTTTAGAAGTAAAAAAAGAGATTACTTGAAAACCAAAATTAACGAAATTGAAACAAACAGTAAAAATAAAAATATCAGAGATTTATATAAAGGTGTAAATGAATTTAGAAAGGGGTGGCAACCTAAAGTAAACTTGATAAAAGATAAAGACGGTGATTTTCTAGCTGACCCAAGTGATATTCTAAATAGATGGAAGAACTACTTTAATGACCTTTTAAATGTTCATGTAGGAGATAAATCAGAAGTGAATGAAGTACACACAGCAGAACCTTTAGTTCCAGAACCCAACTTGACTGAAGTTAAAGATGCTATTAAAAGGCTAAAGAATAACAAAGCACCTGGCATTGATTTAATACCAGCTGAGTTAATTAAATATGGTGGAAATTCATTAATGTATCAAATTCATAAATTAATCTGTTTAATATGGAATAAAGAAGAAATCCCTCAACAGTGGAAAGAATCCATAGTTGTTCCTGTGTTTAAAAAAGGTGATAAAATGAACTGCAATAATTACCGTGGAATTTCTCTACTCTCAACAACATATAAAATATTATCTAACATTCTTTTAACAAGACTAACCCCATATGCTAATGAAATTATAGGTGATTATCAATGTGGATTTAAACGTAACAGATCAACTACAGATCAAATTTTTCACATCAGACAGACAGACAGACACTTGAAAAAAAGTGGGAATATACTCAAAATGTCCATCAAAAAAGCATATGATTCAGTCAAAAGAGATAAACTATATAATATATTAGTTGAGTTTGGAATACCTAAGAAGCTTGTTAGTATGATAAAAGTATGCACCAGTGAAACAGAAAGTAAAATTCGTGTGGGTATTAATATGTCTGAAAAATTTACAATTCATGATGGGTTAAAACAAGGAGATGCATTATCTCCATTGCTCTTTAATTTTGCCTTAGAATATGCTGTTAGGAAGGTAAAAGAAACTAAAGAAGGACTAAAATTAAATGGTGTGACTCAGTTGTTAGCATATGCAGATGATGTAGACTTACTGGGGGATGATGTGAATACAATTAAGAATAATGCTAAAATATTTTTCAAAACTGCTAAAGAGATAGGTTTGGAAGTTAACAAAGAGAAAACTAAATATATGCTTACAGGCCGAAACCAAGTGTTAGGTAATAATCAAAATCTAATTATTGATAACAACTCGTTTGAACCAGTTTCCAAATTCAAATACTTAGGAGTAATATTAACAAATGAAAATTATATTAAAGAGGAAATAAAAAGTAGGCTTAATTCAGGAAATGCATGTTACTTCTCTCTTCATAAACTTTTGTCTTCTCGTTTAATATCTAAGAAACTGAAAGTTAAAATATACAAAACAGTAATTTTGCCTGTAGTATTATATGCATGTGAAACTTGGTCCCTTATATTGAAAGAGGAACATAAATTGAGAGTATTTGAAAATAAGATCCTTAGGAAAATATTTGGACCTAAAAGGGATGAGGAGACAGGTGAGTGGAGAAGGTTACATAATTTAGAACTACATAATTTGTATTCATGTCCAGATATTATTAGAATAATTAAATCAAGAAGACTTAGGTGGGCAGGCCATGTGGCACGAATGGGAGAGGAACGAGGAGTTTACAGGATTCTTGTTGGGAAACCTGATGGTAAGAGACCTGTAGGAAGGCCAAGACGAAGATGGAGGGACAACGTTGAGATTGACCTAAGGGAAATCGGTAGGGATGGAAAAGAGTATATAGAACTTGCTCAAAATAGGGAAACATGGAAGGCCTGTGTTGCTGCAGCCATGAACCTTCGGGTTTAAGAAGGCTAGAGAGTTAGTTAGTTAGTTATAGTTGAAATACATGTTTCGACACCTGACAAAAAATAGGAATCCCTTGATTGACCAATGACTTCTTGGATTACAATGTCATCATTAATATTTGATATTAAGTTTCATAAAAAGAAATTGATTTAATGGGGCGCAGATAATTTTACGGGGGCTCCCAGGTCCGACTGCCGCCGCCACATATAGCTATGGCTCTGAACTTGGACTATAAGAATAGGAGAAATTGTGAGCGAAGCGAGCAAGATAATTTTACGAAATGTATTTTTATTTGTATAAAATTTTAAATCGAAGGGTGCAATTGCCCCTCTGTGCCCCTTGCAAGTACCCTTGGCCGTCTGGAAGAAAACTACAAGGAACACGTCCTCCCCGATGGCGCAGTGGTAGCGTCATCGCCTTGAAATCAAGGGGTCCCGGGTTCGATACCCGGTAGAGGCACAAAGTGTTTCGGATCCCACTTTAAACTGTGGGTCCAGTCCCAATTAGCCTTACTGTTCATAAAGTAGACTTAAGAAACCAACTCAAACCAAACCTACCTGTATTATTAGTAAAACACATTTTATGTGTGTGTTGGATATGGTATGAGATTTAATTAGGAAAAGCGATGGATAATGTAATATTTATACAAAGTAAATTAATGTATTATGTTCTTACAACAAATGTAACTATTACAGAATAGGAAGTCAGTGACGAAATTAGCCGTAAGTTTTTTTAATTCCTCGCAGTAGTAAATATTGTTACAAATAAAATCCAAAAATTTAGATCCTCAACTCAGGTGGATAAGAGATCAAATTATAATTCTCAGCTTGCATTTACCTCCGATTATTATTAGAAGTATCATTCGACCGAAAAGCAATCTCTGGCTGTTGGCTGATACATGCGACGTGCCTAAAATACAGGAAAACGTAACAGCATAATCGTTCCATTATTTTTGTTTGGTATTTGTATTGCTTTTGTTTTATTTCAAGTATAATTTACCCATTGGCTAATCGCAAAGATGAAAATGAATGGTGAGTAGATGAAATGGATGATCACAAATCCATGTGGATCACAAACAGTACAGAGTACTACACAGATTGTTGGCCCACATGCCAGAACCTAGTAAGCCCGCAAGAATGAAGTTTCTAGGATATATTACCTGGAAGAAATATTGCTATTTGAATGTTTCCCGAAAAGACACCCTTTATACAATAGCCATTATCTAATTCATTCACCGGCTCGGTAGCCGAGGGCGTTAAGGGGTCGACTTTCGATTTCGCCTCCGAAGTTCCCGGTTCAAATCCCAGCATGGGCATAGGTGTTCTCTGCGAGTCAGGCATGTATCCAGGAATTCCTTTCGTGTGGGACTAAACACCATATTTTTAGGGGTATAGATAGAACCTCACAATTGTATGTTTAAGGCCAATGGTGGCAATTGTGTTCAAAACGGGAGTGGGGGTGCAAGAAATGTTTACTTTCTCTTCCCATGGTATACAAGGGTTAGCATAAAGAGGTCATAGTGTGAAGGCAAAAAAATAGGAAGCAACTATCCCCAAAATCGTCGCCACTGTTCAAGGCTGCCAAATTATTGAGAACGTGAAATCGGAACATTTTTTACCACTCAACTCCTCTGTTTCCATGCATTGACATTGTGTGCCGGAACCATCTCAGTATGTGTGTTTGTCCATTTCTTATCATCAGACATCAAAACATCTATGGCGTCTTCGAGTGTTTTTACGAAGCTGTTACACACGCACGGGATGGACAATCCAATCGACAACGCGAGACTCAAACCGTGGGCTGCGAACTGGACGCAGAAATTTCTCGAATATTTCTCTCTGATTCGAGCCTGAACACCACTACTGTGTCTTGTCCTCCCATGTTTACAGTTCTTATAAAAGCCAAAACTCACCAAATTATTCATATTGAGGCCTAAGCACTCGCAAGTGTTCACAATTGTCTGTCACAACTTCCGCAGTCTTGTCATATATTGGCACAAAACAAAGTAAGTCTTCTCGAATACAGTTCGAAACAATTAATTCACAATGAAAACCCTTCCGATCCCAACACATCTAGTGTTTCTTCTCCCAATATGATTAAATGCTTACTCATTTATCTCCAGTGACGTGCCCAAGGGAGGGTTGGTGAGGTCATAACCCAATTTGACCAAGTATTCCTTAAAATAATGAACGTCAAAGAGAGGAAAAGATGTCAAAATAGGGACTGACCACCAAAAATTGTATGCATAACCCTCCTCTTCTAAAATTTTGGGAAAATTTGGTCCGGGCACAACTAACTCATCACTCAAAACTTTGATTTTCAGTTGATCTGTGCAGCTTATTTCTTTTTTAATTAACCGCTCCAATACCCGTTACTGCTTAAATATTCACTTTAGAGAGAGACCTTCGATCTCTTCGGCCTTCGACCCGAACTAGCACTACACTGAGGCTCCGGAAATTCCGCTGTCGTTAATGTCTTCTGCTTTGGACCCGAACTGGAACTAGTAGTAGACTTCGTTACTTTATGGTATTTAGTCCTTTTCATTTTTGAATCACTAGATCTTATATAGCCACCAATAGACTGTATGAACTATCAAACTTACCTTTGAATACTCATTAACCGATTCTGTTGTACAGATCAACCTGGAAATTGAAGCCGCGTATTTTAACCTCATTATATTCTAGAACGTTCCACAGAAAAAACGATTCGTTAATGTTGCCAGTAGTTCGACTCCTTCTCTTATTCAAGAACGTTCCCTCTCGCGCTTTCCAGAGATTAAAAAATTACAATGAATCGTCCTACGTGTGGCGCTACGTTTGCAGCTTCCAAATGCTGACAAGTCTTTGCATAGTGTTGCGACAACACCGAAAGCGCAAGAAAAGTTTTAATGCAATATTATCAACAACAGGCTTATAGAACATTCTCCGTGTTGCCTTGGTAAGTATTTCTCTCCTTATATATTATCGGCACACTATTCAAGAAAACAAAAACCTAATTTTGCCGTATCCTGTGGCTGAGTGGTTTGTACATCGCACTGCGACGCCAAGGGTCCCGGGTTCGAATCCCGCTCAGCCATGGTTGTATGTGAATGTCCATTTATCATTTTCATCATTTCATTACTCATTCTTATCTTCGTAAATTAGCTAAGAGGAACAAAACGCGAAGTAAAATAAAATAAATCAAATAAAAAAAATTAAAAAAAATATGTAGTGTAAACTGAAAAAATTAAGGGGGGACTCAGCCCCCTGATCCCCCCTTGGGTGCGCGCTATTAACAATAACAGGGTTATAGAACATTCTGTGTCTTGGCTCGAAAATTATTTATCTCAAATTATCATCACATTATTTAAGAAGCCATGAATCTAATTTTATGTAGCGCAATTTCCTGAATGGGGTGCTGGAGTCCCCTGATTCCCACCTTGCATACGTGCTTGACTCGATAATTATTTCTCACCTTAAATTATCGTCACGTTAATTTATTTCACACCACAAGAAACCAAAAACCTCATTTTAACTATTGTAAACAGCAAACTTTCAGGGGTTCGAGCCTCCTAAGCTCCCTCTTGGATACGTGCCTGCTGCGAGTGTCCCTTCATCAATTTAAACTAATCATCACTCATCCTGTTCGTCGCGATTAGCCAAAAGTGGAAGAAGACACTAAATAACAAAAACAAATTTATCCTCATCGTGGCGATCAATTGGAGAATCTGAAAAGTAGCGCAAAAATATTAAAGGAAAATTCCAGGATATTCAGTAAAAAGACATATCAGAATATGCCCGGACAAGAACTTTCCTTAGAATTAGACATTTAAAATAAATGCTATAGGTTAGCTGGAAAGAAAAGCTGGCAGTGGACTAAAGCCTGCAGGGACAAGATATCACGCATATAATGTATGAAAAATAAACTATGCATTGTTTCGGATAAGTGTATACTTCTATCGCGTATTTGATCTCTTGTTGTCAAATTAAATTAACAGCTTTGGTGTATAATATCAAAAGATGCATGAAAACACAGCGTTTCATGGGCCATATGCTGCATTCTACGCATAGCTTTCTTCCGCTCGTGTCCGCTTGGTGACGTCACCAGCTCTAGCCAATAACGTGCAAGTCGCGGAGTGGCCCCCTCTGGATTAAATCCACAATTTAAGCTTGAATTTGTCTGTAACTATATATCACGCAACTAGCTAATATTTCACCACAGACTATTCTCTTGGTCTGTATAACTGAATGAAGCGCAGATGCTTACTTTTGGTAAAATAATTTTGTACTTTGAAAGATAAATTCATCTGGAGAATCTATTATGACACTGCAGTTTGTTTTCTGCTATATAAACTGTTCAGGCAGCACGAAATATTTTACCGAGATTTTTTCAGGACGAGGATAGTAATTCTATAATATTTAATTTCTTGAAATTTAGATGAATATAAATCCTAACCTACTTCAGAAGTGGCGGAAAAAGGGGGGCTATTACCCACAACTTTTGTCCCTGCAGACACGAGCGCCGACTTGTCAAAATTATTATTGGGGGGCTCTGATCACTGAAATAAATTAATGAATGACTCACTCTCTCCCTTTTTTAAGTTTTTGCCTCAGTGTTCGGAATCTCATAAAAGCTAGGGGTGTGCGGGATCCCGAAAAGTGCAGTCGGGAAATACCGAATGCTCATTTGAAAATGTCGTTATTTCTGGAGGTTTTCTGCATTGTCAATTTCTGGAACTTACCGTAAATGGTTAGTTTTTAATCCAGAAATCACTTAAAGTGAAAATGACGTGTATAATTCGAGATTTTCATAGCTTCGGGAAATTTTGAACATTTCCCGACTCAGTAAAGAAATTGAAAATTTTTCCCGTCCCGCACACCCTTAATAAAAGCCCACGAATTCCTCAAAAATATCATTTTTTTATTCACAGATCGAATGCAGAATATTAATTGTCCACGGATGGATATGTCACAAGTTTCGTCAACCGTCAACCATAAGAGCAAAATATTCCCGACTTTTATTATCTGCTTTCACGGAGCGCAAAACAGATCTCCCTAATATATCAATGATCTCGTTCTGAATGTCATGCGAGAGCCATTTGTAGCCCGAACGTCCCATCCACTACCCTAGATCATGCACATCGTCTTTTCAAACTCTTTTTTAGTAAAATTTTTAACAATATTCATAATTACATGCTTAGTATATACTAGTAATAAATCATGCGTTTTGCTGTCTCTGGTCATAGCCTCCCCAAAGTTGATGGTTTAGCGGTTTCAGCCCCCAAAGTTGATGGTCTAGAAAATTTTAAATGTGTATTAAAAGTTAAGTTCATGTGGCACAATTCAGAGTAAAGTGCAAAATAATACATTAGAACCTCTTAAGCAAAATTATTTGCGGGGATCTGCCCCACATTGTTAATATTGGGGGGCTCGAACCCCCGCCCAAGCCCCATGGAGTCGGCGCCTATGCCTGCAGTAGAGGTGTGCGGGATACCGAAAAGTCGGGACCGGGATCGGGTAAGAAAATTTCCGTCCCGATCCCGACTTCCGGAAATGACTTCCCGACCTTTTGGGATCCCAAGCAGTCTGGAAATTCCGAATGGTCATTTTAAAAAGTCGTCAATTCTAGACGTTTGGGAAATTTCGAACACATCCAGTCCCGAAAATTTTCCGACTTTTTCGGGAAATTGAGAATTTTCCCCGTCCCGAATGTCGGCATTTAAAGAATTTCCCGTCCCGACCCAAAAAATTCTGTCCCGCACACCCCTACCCTGCAGTATGGTAAACCTTATCTCCAAAGGTAAATAAACTGTCCTTGTCGACATTGTCCTCATAAAAATGAGTAATTTTTTCTCTTTAACGACTTTAAGTATAATTTACTGGGAAAAGGTTGAATTTGTTTTGTTTAAAACATGTTTTTAACTCATGTTTAAAACTATGTTTAAAACAAAAAAACATGTTTTAAACAAAAAAAAAGAGTTTGTTTTGTTCTTTAAAAAAAAACACAAATTTTGCCAACCCTCCCCATCGCTTGCCTATCACGAAAGTTCACAGCACACCCCTGCTTGCACATGAGGAGCAGTGATATTTCAAATCACAGATTTCCTTTCCACTATCGCTCCTTCTTCCATTAATTGTAAAACTGCTGCACATGTTCGCTCACCGTTGGCTACCCGCAGTAAACTGGATGCTCGAAGCGACGAAAAACGAGCTCTCTCTAAGTCGGACGTATTAAGGCCCGTATTCATAGTCGTTTCTCAAGAAAGGAAAGCGTCTTGAGACCTCTCTTAAGACGCCATGCTGTTTCATAAACGTATCTCAAGATACTAGCCAAGAGACGGTTTACTTCACCATCTTGGATAAGAACAGTCTGTGCCAAGATACACTTTTGGCGTTTCATAGTTCTCTCTCAAGATCCATCTTAAGATTCGCTGTTTCATAGACACTTCTTGGCAGCGTAAGAGCGATATTTGGTCTGTTAAGATCCTGTATTCGCCAAGAGAACGAAACAGGTCTCTTGAGATACAGAATGTTCTCTTCAGAAAATAAAAATGGACGTTGCAGTTAGAAACTTATGATGAAGAGGATGGATATTTTGAAAATTTTCTCATTGCAACAGCTGTTTTGTCCAGTTTTTATGCCTCAGTTTTGCATCAGGTATGTAAATTGAACCACTCTCTACGTAATTATCTTAGTTTGAGGAAACCTAAACCTTGTTAATTGGTTGTACTGCCTCTCTTTCTTCGGTTTATTGATTCATAAAGAAAAGTGTAATCCTGTATTATAATAATATTGCTTCTGCATGAACATTATTTGATTCTGAAGTAGTGCATCGATTTGTTACTCAGTTGTGTAGCAAAATAATGGAATACAATAGGATTTCGGTGCCGTTAACCCAATGTACTCCCTCGAAAATTTGTTTTGTTTTCTTTTTAATGGACAGATTTCGATGTTTTACGTAATATTAAATTGGTTCCAACTCGCGGAAAACACAAATAACGGATGTATTTGATTCCAAAGTATGACCGGCGTAAGTTAAAACCTTCCATCTACGGTTACTTTCGCCGCCTTTTATTAGTAAAAAACCGTTTATGTGCACACAAAAAGAGCGAAAGAACACGTCAACTCCAAACCTAACACTCCGAAAAATTTTAGCTCCTGTTGTGGAATGTCGTGCTGGGTGCTATATTCACTTGCACGAAGCCCTCGGTCTGTTTCACAGTAAGGTAACAGACGTACTTTATTTCACAATGACACATCTGTGCGAGCTAAAAATAGTGAAAAACCTCAACATTTAACATAAACCATGCAAGGCATTTACTTTCTTGAGGGAGTACAGATTGTTAAGGGTACCTAGTATTTCTATTTTGGGTGCAACTACTGGCACAATGTGGTGAGACCAGATATATATTTCACACATTTTCAATGTATGTATGTCAAATTACTCACACTAACTTGGGAAAATAAACAAGACAATAACAGTTAATCAAACTACCTAACCCGTGCACTATAGAAGTTTCTGATTATTTTTAGACACACACACATGGAATACCTAACTGCCTTCCCTAACATGCAGTGCAAAAGATAGAATACAAGAAAATATTTGTCTCTTAAAAATAAATTTCCACAGTGACAAATCACGAGACCTGGTGAAAATAGCCCCAAAGCTTGGTTCATCACCTGGTGAATGAAGCTAGTCGCTGATTTTATTTTATTACTACAGTATATATGATTACACAAAAATATATGATTTAACATGAACATATTTGAACAAGCATAATTGTGAAATCATGAATATTTCTCTTCTATTTTCCATTCCAAAGGTGTACACAGAAGAGGCTGTATCCCTTCAGATAATTTTTATTTGACATAAATTAATATAGGTCCAAAATCTGCTTTTGTAATTTTGATATTCTCATAGTACACACATGCATTTACATAAATCATATGTGATTACATACATGTGCTAATAAGCAAAAACTGAACAGGTTTTCTGATAAGAATAATTTTACCATCCTGCTCGTGTGCACTTATGCAAGTAGTTTAGGCAGGTATGTAGCAATTGTTTAGATTTGAATAATACTGAAAAACTTTTACAAACACAGTTATTTTCTGGTTATTAACTTCAGAAATGAGTATTTTCTGCATTTCAAAATGCACAAGATATGGACATTTTAATAATCAGGTATGTGTATTGGGTTAATTTGTGGTTAGGCATTAATTTAAGTGGAATGAATTTTCTTTACAACTTTCCATGTTCTTATTTTAAATTGTGAGATCAGTCTTAAGGATATTTTGTTGTTATTTTTTCAGGTAGTGCAGGTCCCAAAAGGGAGTTCTTGACTTCGTGGCTAGATGGGCAGGAAGTATTTATGATAATACGATATTCCAAAGGACAAGATGCAATTCTTCATGGCAAGGGATATTCAGCTCAGCTCGACCATACCTCTACAGTCCATTCCAAGACCCACTAACTGATCCTGAAAGAGGTACAACTATGCCCATGCTCAGCAGAAGAATGTTGTGGAGAGTACCTTTGTTACATGGAAGTGACGTTTTCCACGCTTGTCCAGAAGACTTGGAAACAGTTCGAGACATTGTTATCGCGTGTGCAGTTTTCCACAATATGGGTATCATATACAGTGGCGATGTTGAAATTTTCAAGGAACCTCAGATATCATGTCTGTAGAAATAGAGCCTACACGTGTGCATCGTAACGATGGTGAGCTGCAAAGAAGCTTCTTGTGAATAGACTGTTCATATGAATATACCAATGTGGTCAGCTTATACTTTGTCAAAGACTATTCACTCAGTTTTCAATGTTTCTCTTTTTCTCTCGCACACAATTTTCTGCGTCAGCATGTGTGTGTGACAGTGAATTATAGTGGTAGGAATCCTAGTTTTATGAGATGCCACCTGGGTATCTCTTCATTTGATTTTTATTGTGAACGCTGTTTTAGCATTTTCCATGACGTTAAATTCGTATTCATCCAAGTGCTGTGTGCATTGATACTAAGAATATCAAAAAGTTATCCTGCAAAACTGTATTTTCCTTAAAACCATGCATTTTACTACATGGTTTTAATGTCACCAAAAACATGTGTATTTTGTATACGTGGACAACATAATTTCATTTAACTTATGTTCTTTCCCCTTTTTTTTAGAGTCAAAGAAAATAATGAAATGTGACCTTCCTTTATGTATGACCAGTGAACAAGATTATTCTCAAAATAAATTAGTGCTTTACCTGTAAATTAGTTTTGATTTTTATTTATTACACAGTTTAATGTTTCTCAGTGATGTCCATGTGTCAAGTAAAATTAACTTCTCAGTGATGTCCATATGTCTAGGAAAATTAACTATCTTAATTCCCTTGGTTCTTTTATGAATTTGTGCCGGACCCTGTGGCTGAGTGGTTAGCACATTGCGCTGCGACGCCAAGGGTCCCGGGTTGGAATCCAGTTTGGGCTCAGTTGTTTGTGAATGTCCATTCATCAATTTCATCACTCATCCCCATCTTCGCAAATTAGCCAAGACGCACAAAACGCGAAGTAAAGTAAACTAAATCAATCAATCAATTTTATGAATTTGTAACATGTGGATACTCTTGGAAGCCATGGGAGGGAGTATGTATGCACTATGTGCACACATGCACAGACAATCGATAAAAAAGTTACATAAAAATCTGTGGTATCACACCAAAAATTATTTACAACAGGAATTATATGCTTTTAACTATTCAGTATAGCCTGGTACAGTTGAGAGTTACTCAGGTAAGTAAGTGCATCAAATTCTCTTGATATCATTCATTAATGGGAAAAGGCCTGATGATAGTGTACAATCAAGCTAATGTTACTCTAATTAACTGAGTAAAAAAAAATACTCCTTATACGATTTGAAAAATAATGAGTAACTTATGAAAGAGAAATGTTCCTAGGAAGCAATTGAAGGTCTCTGTGTGTAAAACATGCTAAGTGACACCTTGGTCATTTCCGAGTTCATTATGAAAAAATATTATTAGAAGCTATACTGTAGATAAATTGTTTTTGTGTTGTGTTTACCAATTTCAGAAGGCTTCACCGAGTCCAATGCAAATTGTATGACATGGCAATTTCACTCTAAAATTGAAGGATGGCACATTTTACTTTGTAACTCAAAAATACCAAAATGTCACTTACCATGTTTTCCACCCAAGGCCTTCAATTGATCATAGCTCGCTGGAACATTTTATTGTGACCATGGACTCTCACTTTGTTTCTATAGCCTATGGTACAGCGTAAATGAGCAAAGGCAGAGAGGCTGTGATTAGGGAGTGGGATAAATTAGTTTGGTAATGTTTGTGCATCTCCTCATATGTGAGAATCCCATAATCTTGTACCTTCTGTTTTATGATGGAATAAAAAACACACCCATTGTATTGTTATACACTTTTGCATTAAACTTTGATACATCTCAGATATTCATTAAATGACAGTAGATTTATTTTGTCTTCTGTCAAAAGTTTAGCTCTTAACATATTATGAATAATTGATGTCCTTTGCTATACACTCATTTTGTGCACAAATGCCAGGCTATAATCGCTCCGCATATCTTGTTCACGTGTATTGTAACCACCCATTTGAAATTCCCACTTCTAGATGTTACGCTTTCTTCGTTGATGAATTTTACTTGTACTTGTGTCGAATTATGTCATTGCATTTCGCTTATACTCTTGAGAATAGGAGTGAACAATTTATATGCACATTGTGGAAATTCATTATGAGTATTCCGCTTGGGATTTCGAATCCATAGAAGTAGTTTTTGTACTAATCTGATATTCCCCGGACAGATTTTTTCATTTTTACAAAAGAAACTACTTAACGGTAATAAGTTCCTGTAGCATTGTTTAACATCTGGAAGGTTTTGTGTGATGTGGGAATGTTTCATAGCGAAAATTCAACCATTGACACATAGCCCCATGAACGATTCCCGGTAAGGTTAGGTTAGGTTAGGTAGGGTCATGTTTAGGTTGCAATAGTTAAAAATTGGTTTCGAAAGAAATATGCATAGCCCCACAAACCATTTGCGGAAACGTACGTTCTTCAGTTACAAAAACACTTTTATTTAAAAAAATTACAATTACTTTGATCAAAAAAACGTGAATGAATTAAAGAATGTTCCGCGAAGCAGATAGGTAAATACAAATGTCAAAAATTGACAAAACGAAGAAGTTATAGGTGTCCGGGGAATATCAGATATTTACTGAAGTTTTTAGTTTCTTTCATGATTTCTTCTATTTTATGTATGTGGAAAGAGGACATCAAGTAGATTTCAGGAAAAAAAATTGTAAATATTAACAAAGTGAACAACATCTGTTCTATGGTTTTCTGAAAAGAACATGACAATGTGCAGGTAAGTTTGGACCAGATAGCCCTTTCTCATTTGTTGCAAACTTGGGTAGAAAATGGAGAAGCATCCCAGTATTAGATGATGTAAGGAAATTATGTTCAAACAGATTGATGCTACAGTGAAAGAGTGGTAAGGTTGGTAACCTTCAAGTTCATAAGATTCCTCAAATGCATGCCTGCAGCTGTAAATGCCCATTTTGCACAACTAAACCTTTTTTTTTATCTGATGCTTATGGATATATATTCACAAATGATTTGATTTTTCTAATATATAATGTATCAAATCAAATGACCACCCATTTCTTTTTTATGAATTTCAAAGAGAGCGATCGTATGCAAAAAAAGGGGGGGGGACACTTTTTTCTCAAGACAAAAAAAAATTGCGTAGCTTAGATTAACGTAGAATTGAGTACGCTGAGTTTTGATGTAACTCGTTTCTATGTAGATTAATTACTGGTTAATTTTTAATTTGAATCCAAACTCTAGTATCTATAAGTTTTAATCCGTGAGTAGATAATTATTTTGTTGTTCTTGTTTCTCTTTCATCAACGTATATGAACAACAAATCATGAAGCTACAGCACAGCGCCTGCTGTGAATTTACGTCTTGACTGCACACCGCACACCGCTGCGTGATTTTCTTTTGTTTTACTACCAACATACAACCCTATCGCTAACCCAAGAAAAACATACAAAGCCAGGAAAGTAATTCATCTTCTGTAACAAAATCATCACTTATCGAAATAAATGTACTTTTACGACTCTGTTCATAACTTCACGTAATTTATTAATGCATTTCAAAAGGTGTTTTGTTGTTTCTTTTGACAATTTCTCTTGCAGTTCTTTTAAGTTGGTATCACTTCAGGCAATCGTATCTCAGGATCGTCGTCTTGGCGAAGAGAAAGTTTCTTTCCTTGGGAAGAGATGCTCTTAGCCAAGAGTTTCTCAAGATACGACAATGAAACGACACTGTCTCAAGACGAGATTACCTTCCCAAGATCGTCTTGGCTAAGAATCTCTATGAATACGGCCGGCGTGTTTTCAGCGCAACTTTGAAAGTCTCGTTTTTGCCTTGAACTGAACGTAGAGAAACGCGAGAACTTGCAGGGGTCATTTCTCCAGGGCGTAGTTTTTAAAATTGTTGTAAAAAAAAATTGAGTGGAAATGTCCATTTTGGAGCGAGGAAAAGGGAAACTGGTTTGTTGTGATAGAGAAATTTCCAGTCTGGGCCAAGCACACCACTTGCAGCCAATTAGGACTAAAGGAAGAGGCCGCTGACCTCTTCAAACAGCTAGAGTAGATGCGGGGGTGAGGGGAAGTTGGAGAGTTTGTTGCTGTGGTTTGTTGGCTGTCTGTTTATAGTTTATGCTTATGACCGCACATAAAAGTGACTGAACTGACTGCGAACTGACGAAGGACCGTGCCAGCTGCCAGGTACTCTTGCTCTATAGTTCAAGTGGAATCGCGTTGAGTTAAGTTCCTTGGTGCACGGAACGTTTTTCTTTCAAGGGTGGTCGCTGAGTAGTGCGGGGAGTGAGTGCGTGGAAATATTTTTGTGAATGATATGTGCTGTGTTGTGTGTGAAAGAGGAAAGGGGAATGCAGAATTCCTCATTAATGACGTCATCTCTCTGACTTTAGTGCAAAGCACAGATTCGTTGATTTTTTTCACTTTCTTTTTTCTTTTTCGGCATGGCGTTCAACTCATTTGTTGTACTCTCTCTCTATCTTTCGTTCTAAAGCGGTAAGAAATGTGCAGATAAGGTAATTTATATTGTAATTTGTAACCGGTGATTTTTTCGTGACGGCATACCCAACAGAGACATTTTTCATAATGGAAAGCAGTGATTATCTTCGTATTGCACATGATATTATGATTGATTGACTTAGTTTATTTTACTTCTTGATTGACTTAGTTTATTTTACTTTGCGTTTCGTGCCTCTTGGCTAATTTGCGAAGATGGGGATGAAATGGTGAAGTGAAATTGATGAATGGACATTCACAAACAACCAAGGCCAAGCGGGATTCGAACCCGGGACCCTTCACATGTAATTATGTTTCATTGTTTTACGTATTAATCATATTGGGTACCAGTTTCATAGATGGGAGACACATTAAAATCTGTGGTAACGATTAGATACACCGGAAACACATTTCTTGAAATTTACAGGAGAAAAGACGAGAAAGTACTTACGGAATTTGGTAAAACTTTACTATCCTTCGGACACCTCTAATTTTTTCGTTTCGTCAATTTTTGACATTCGTACTTACGTATCTGCTTCGCCGAACATTCCTGAAGGTGTATCAACGTTGTTTTGATGAAATTTGAACTATCTTTCCTAACCTAACAGAACTAACCTAACCACGTGCCAATGGTTGGTGGGGCTAGCGCCAAAGGTTCGCAATTATTTTCAATTTCTAGATCCTGATACTAACACGACACCAAATTGTAACTATGTTTCCTAACCTATCCACGCGCCAATGGTTCGTGGGGCTAGCTATTCTCCGTCGGAGAATTAATTTTCAACGAAGAACATGAATTTCAGCTATGAAACATTCCCACATCACACAAAACACTTTCCCGATGTTCGACAATGCTACAGGAACTTATTACGGTAAGTAGTTTCTTCTGTAAAAATAAATGGTAACACTTTACTATACCTGAGACAGATTTCTTCAAATTTACAGGAGAAAGTACTTACGCAAATCATTTTCTGTAGCGTTGTTGATGTTCGGGAATGTAATTTTGATTCATTTTAATGCGATTGCATGTGGTTTTGTACGAAAATCTATTTCCGACGTGCTATTGCTGCTGCCGCCATTTGCTTCCTGCATGAGAGCAGAATACGCTCTCGTATTGTCCGTATATGCTTAATTGAACGAAAGGAGTGCTAATGGAACCAAACCTAACATGCCTAACCTAACCTAGTAGGCATACCTCGTCCCCGTGATGGTTTGTGGGGCTATCGTGAATTTTTGGGCTAACGTCAATGGTTTTTCTGGCTCAAGGAACGATCAACGGTAAGCTATCGCCATGTTGTGTGTGGAAATAAACAAGAACAGTAAGTACTCGTAAATGTAAGAAATATACATTACTTTCCTAACAAATTCAATTATTTCACCTAAATAAGTGTTCCGGAATGCAGAATAGTACGTTCGCAATGTAAAAAAGTGCGAAAGAAATGATTCCCAGGTGTCTCAGGTATAGTAAAGTAGTACCAAATAAATAAATGTGTCCGAAGGATAGTAAACTAGTACCAGCGCGGGTATCTGCATCGACGAAGTTGATACTTTGGTTAACTGTGAGGTGCTTGAAACCTTCCTGCTGTAGCTGATCGTTAGCTTTCCAGCAATCTGAAATAATTGTAGTACCCGGGAGAATCCACTGCTTAATTAAAGTTATCAAAGTTCCCGCGTCCCTTCTCTCGACGGGAACAAGAAAACACCGTCCGCTTCCTCTTTTAATCCCGCCAAAAACCCATTGTCCCTCAACAAGATGACCGCGATGGTATTTTCTGCAACCAAACTTGGACTCGTCTATTTCCACAACTTTTCCTTCACCTCCAATCTTCTCCCCATTATCTTAGAACAAATGTCCCAAAACCTCCCGACAAAAGGAAGCCCTGTCTTATGTGAAATCTCTGCCTCCTCAAAAATAATGTTTAGTGCAC
This sequence comes from Lepisma saccharinum, assembly GCF_977018435.1. Classification (NCBI taxonomy): domain Eukaryota; kingdom Metazoa; phylum Arthropoda; class Insecta; order Zygentoma; family Lepismatidae; genus Lepisma; species Lepisma saccharinum. The sequence goes on from NW_028142891.1 coordinate 6,907,196, forward strand.
AATTGGAGGACCACACATATCTGTAGCATAGACAATTTAGATCTAGGGAAGATAGTTCCTTTTCGAACCGAAATGGAGTAATTGCATGGCAGACTTTTTTCTTTCGACAATACAAACCGTTTCTTACCCTTCCAGGTGTCGTTGTCAACCGACGCACGGTCCTTGCACAATGCACAATTATAAAACGTGCCAGCTTGGACACATGCAATCGTCTTACTTCGGCAAAACACCAAAATCCATTAACTTGTCCATCCTCCTCCACACTCCACCGAAAGAACTGCAGCACATTAACATTCTTGCACGCTGAACACAATGCAACAGTGTGGCAACACTGTAGAGAACGTAACGAATGGGTGTCACTTATCGCACAACACTTTAGCAACATTGTGTTCTGACGTCCTGGAATAGTTTTTTCATGTTAGGCAAGACAAGGTATAGTTCTGTTAGCAAAAATGTTAATTTCTCTTTGTATTTATGCTAATGGAACCTAACCGAACCTCATAGGCATTCCTCGTCCGACGTCAATACACAAGGTAGCAAGATTACAAAGTAGCAAGATTGGTGTGCGTAAAGGAAGACCATTAATGAATTACAAAAGAAAGATCGTTCCGAATTGCTTTGAATGGACAATCACCATGGTAAATCGCAAGGTTATTTTACAAGTTCTACACGTAAATGTACAATTTTAAGAAGTGACCGCCAAATATATATATATAGAGACACCGAAGTTAGTAAGTAGGCGAAATTTTATAGAAATCTGAGAGTGGTCTGGTAATGTACATGCACGGATTTCTTCAAATTTAAAAGTTTGGGGGCAGGTGACTCCGGCCAATTTCTAACATGCCTTTAACAGGGAGTCTATAGAAAAGGCTGGGGAGTCGGAGCGGAGGCAGGGCCTCGTTAGCAGTTTGGGGCGGTTGGTCAGTTACCCCAGGGTTGGAGCCCGGAAACGGTGGGAAATTTCGACTCTAAAATAGTGAAGAATTGCAATAATTTGATAAAAAAAACCACCAATTCACCTTAAGGAATGTTTCACGAAGCAGATAGGTAAGTACGAATGTCAAAAATCGATGAAACGAAGGAATTATAGGTGTTCGCCGGATTGTAAACTGTTACCCTGAGTGCTTTTTTCATTCATTTCTTTGTTTCTGGAACACACAATATGGCGGGCACATCTTGACTCACGCTGTGGGTATGCAGTGTTTCAACCTTCTGCACCGAAAAATACCTACTATCGTGTTCATCACCGGTGAAAATTATACATTATGCACAGGTAGCTGACAGATAGCCCCACGAACCGTTATGCACAGTAGCTGACCTATAGCCCCACGAACCTTTTCCGATAAGGTTAGGTTATCTTTGGTTACGTTAGGCAAGCATAGTAAAAAAGGGGGGTTGAAACACTGACAGGGGCTTTCGTCATGAAACATACGCAGCATCTGGTTGTCGTAGGGCAAGCAAATGAAAGCAATGGCAATTTTGCTGTGGTTAGATATTTCTCTTGAAAAATGCATTATTTCCCGGTCAAATATATTCCACGATGAAAGAAAATACCTCGACAAATGTAAACCTTGGAGAAACTCTTTTCCGTCTGTAGTTTCTTGTGTAAAATTGAAGAAATGTGTTTCCGATGTATGGAACTGTTACTATCATAATGTCTAAAATCACACCCGAAATGTGTAGAAATATTTACTTACACTTTAATTTACGATAAGAGTGGTGTAATGAGATTTCAGATTTCAATTTAAATGTATCCCGAGCCGTAATTAGCTACAAGGTACCCAAGTATCAGCTTCGCTTGGTAACAGTTCATTATATTGGAAACACATTTCTTCAGAAGAAACTATTTACGGAAATGAGTTTCTCCAAGCTTTCCAACGTTCGTTGAGATATTTTATTTCATCGTGGAACATATTTGACCGGAAAACCATGTAATTTTCAAGAGAAATATCTCCTTGACGCACAATTGCCATTGCTTTCGCTACGTGAACTGCATGCTGCGTACGTTTGATGATGCAAGCCTCTGTCAGTGTTTCCAACCCCCCTTTTTTTGTCAGTATGCTTGCCTAACCTAACCTTATCGGAAATGGTTTGTGAGGCTATCCATGAATGGTTCGTGGGGCTATCCGTCAGTTACCAAGCTTAATGGTCCGTGGGGCTATCCGTCAGCTTCCCGAGCATAATGTACAGTCCTGTCACAAGTAGTTGTTGCATGGAATTTTTCTAGGTACAACGTCTTATCAAATTATGTTGGCAGCTCTGCAACAAGGAAGTGTTGTGAAATATACGATCCTCCAATAAGAGTGAAGTTTGCTTCAGAGGAGCGGGAGGGGTGACTCACGGTCTTGTCCAATGGAAGTTCAACGAATGCAACATTTTCAGACATGAGATAACGTCCCCATTGGTTAAATATTCTTTCAATAATGCGAATCAGCAGCAGAAAGATTGCGCAAAAGTTTACATTGTTGCTTTAATTGCATTTAATCGTTTCAAATTAGTATAAAATTGTCCCAATTATAGTTCACAAACTTAGTATATGTATTCATGTATGTGTTTGACAATACTAATATATGACTCATTAGAACAATTTTCACATTGTTTTCACTACGTGAGATGACATTTCATTTACATTTACGATAAAATAGTGGTTTGTGTGTAATAACAGTTTTCATTAATTAATTTAGAGATGCATTTCTATTTGTTGAGTTAATGATTAGGATAATTCATTGTTTTTCGTGAAAAGAGGGAACCACAGCTGAAAGAATATACAAAAATTGCATTATTGAGGTCAAGAGTTCATTTTGACATCACTTTTTGCACACATAGGCTAATCACGACTCGGGATACATTTAAATTGAAATCTGAAACATTATGCGACATGACTGGAACTCAGAAAAGGACACACTGATTACAAGACGTCGATACATTCCACTATGGTCTGGCGAACGCCTATAATGATGAGGGGTTGTGGGAGAGGGGCGACGGAAAGTAGAAGGTAAATAGTATTTTAGGGAGTATTTTTTTTCATTTTATATTTATACACACAAGCCTAAGAAAATATTTATTTTGATACATGTGTGTGGTGGGGGGGGGGGGGGAGAGGGTGAATGGAGAGGAACAGAAAAATATTGGGAGATATAGGACAAAGATGTGCTTTATTTTAGGTGTAGAAAATGTTTTATTTGACGTTCAATAATAAAAACAATCAAATCAATAATAATTATCTTATAAATACCATATTTAATGTAAATTTATTTTAGAAATGCTGGGGAGGGGAGCTGTTAAGATCAGTGCAGGATAACAAAGGGTTCCGGTTCGTATACCAGGTGGAGACACACAGTGGTTCGTATCTCACTTTAAACTGTAGGTCCAGGCATGATAGCCTATCTGTGTATAAAGTGGACTTAGAATTCAGTAGGAAAATAACGTCGATCTAGTATTTTAGATTTTAGATGTGTTGAGACCACTAAAATTAATAATTCTTATAATAAGAAACCTGTCCTCATCTTTTCACTTTGAAAGAGAGAGAGTTAATTGCATAATCTTTCGTTGTTAATTTCAAAGAAGACTAATTCAAATAGTAACAATGGAAACTAATAAAGTTTACGAAAACATTTTGCCACCATGGGGATTTGAACCTACGACCATTAGAGTGACAACACAGTGCGATAACCACTACCCCACGAGTTTGTTCCTTCATACGGCATGATTATAAAGGAAAACAAACCACTCTGCCTTAAAAGCATGACATTCGAAATCCACTTTTCTAGTTTCAACAGCTACGTGATGGATATGCACTGGTATTAAAACGAGAACAAGATGTCGCAGAACAGCGATACACATGCCACTGGTAAAGCTGCCTAACTAGTAGCGGGCGGGTGAACGGGGAGCGTTGACGCTGTGCGAAGCTAGCTAGGAGCGCCACATGTAGTCTTTCTCGCAACTCCTCAACTCAAAGTCTGCCATTAGAGTGCGTAACCAGCCATAGACACAATATGTATTGACAAACATAGAATGTTCCCATACACTACAATAAAAGCTGAAATATTACTTTCATATAATTTTTGCGTTTCATTAAATGTTATCCCACTTTGAAATTTTAAGAATTTGTAAATCTAAAATAATCCATTCTCATCTCGCGGGCCATAGAAAAAGAGGCAGCGGGCCATAGTTTGCCGACCCCTGTGGTAGAGTGTCAAAGGTCTCACTAATGTCGAGCAGCACCAAATGTGTTACATTAGATTCATCCATCGACCTCAGACTGTCCTAATTTACTTTCAAGGGTGGCCTTTGTGTGCTGTGGTGAGGATATTAAATTTGTCAACATATTTTTTAATTTCATTATTTCCAATTTTTCAGTGGCTTTTAAAAGCACAGACAGAATACTGATATGCTGCATTGAGAGAAACTGGGCTACTCTTGTAGGGATGGAAATTCATGTTGCTTCCTTCTAAGAACCTGGGAAGCTGCCTGTGGAGAGTGAGATGATTGATTGTTGTGTTAGCAGTGGATGGATATGACGAAGAGAGAGCTTTATAATTTCCATTGGTATGTTATCAGATCCAGATGCATTTGATTGGATTTCATATATTGCTTTCCTGACGCGAGAACAATCCATCTTGCAGAAACTGAATGGCTCTGCACTGTCATCAAAGCTGCTAACATGACATTTTTTTTTTATATATTGCTTTGAGACTAGCTCATGGTTAATTTGCATTTTGGAGGATCCACTTATGAAATGGTTGTTTAGTGTGTTTGCATTATTTAATGTAGGTGGAATGCTCCCGATTTTTTTTCTTTGCCATATCCCACGCTTCACAAGGTTGTCAAATATCTTTCTAATGATTTGGTGAATTTATGATGTGTTCAAAATATGCATTTTCTTCTTGTCTTACAACTGAAGTAGTGTATTTGTTCCAATGGTAAGGATTATTTGTTTATTTAAAATTTAACAGCATGTAATCATATATTTACTTTTATCTTTGTTAACTTCCAAACTTCCAAAATATTTTAGCATTATTCTTAATTGTATTTATATTATCCCCTAATAAGCCTACATCATTTGCATATGCTAACAACTGAGTCACACCAATTAATTTAACATTATGTGTAATCCAGGGTGTTTTCTTCTTGCTGCATGAAGTACTTTCAGGAAAGCATGCTTACCAAACACTTCAATCAATTTCTCCATAAAGAATAACACTTTGCTCAATGTATTCGTAGTGCATCGAAGTATTCCAGTCGTTGCTCTCTCTCTAGATCTTCATTCAGAGCATCCTTCACTATCACATTGTAGTCCCTGTGTTTGATAATTTTGCCCTTGTTTTGTGATTTGCCGTAATGTAAAGAGAGATGTGCTAAATAGTGCTCAGAATTACTGACTGGTACCGTAACACCAGAATTGATAATATTATTTACATTATTCACAAATATTGGATCATTGAGCATTCTAGTAGAGGCTGTTATTTGGGAAAGATCAAACTGATGAAAAAATACCCTGGGCTGCATTTTGGAGACTAACGAGGCTCTGGGATCTGGATCTACAGCCTGTGTAAGCCTCGTATGGCTGTGTGTGTGTTGTCCTGTGTGCTCTTGACAGCCTCTGCATTTAACATAAGTAAGAATATTTTAATCTTTGAACATTATACAATGTAGTTGTAGCAGAGGTGTGTGCGGTAACAGCAAAATTTAAAGAAATTAAAAAGTTTTTTTTTTCTCAAAAGAATAGCAACATCGTTAAATAAGTTAACCGACAGCGTTGCAATTGAGTGTAACTTGCAGAGGATATTTTTTCTGCAGCCGACAAAAGCGAAGAGACGGGCCGTTCCGCTACCCTCAAGAGGCAACAGCAGGAAAGGGCGCTTGCCAATGCAAGGGAACAGCGGGGAAAGACTTGGGGGCAAGTGTGATAGGGGTTTATTCATATGCCTGTTTAGGGGCCCTGTTGCCGCTGTGGCGTATCGGATCAGCAAGTGTTGTCACATTGAATTTCCAGAAAAGGGCTAAATTCCACCTAAAACGGGGATACTATTTCTCTGAAGTAACAAGAGCTAGACTGCAAAGCCAAAGCTGCATTTAACTACAACTAAGACCGTTTAGTAATAGACGAAAAGATAAGCACTTGATGCGATTCGTGATTTGGACAAACCTTGCTCCAGAAAACTAAGTTGGCAACGGTAGTACGTACATCTGGACTTCCTCCCACCACTGGAGGAAGGGAATTCTGTCGTCTGCTCACAGCAGAAATGTCAAACTGACCTGAATGTGTGGTTCTTCCTCCACTTTCCACCTCTGCAAAGAAACAGATGGTTGACAAGGCTCGACTACTATTCACTGCATTTCTGCGGTAACACTCTCATGAGTGTTCTAGGCGTGATTGTGGTTAAATAAATCATTAAGCGGATTGAAAAAAAAAAAAAATCAAGATCAAAGGCATGTTTTTTTGTTGTTTTTTTTTTGGAGGGACCGGTAGGGTGGAGATGATAACATCTGATGGCTGGTAACACTTTTGAAAAAGTCACCCCACGCCACCGAGTTGTAGTTATGTTATACGAGGCTTGTCCGGAAAGTAAAGATACAAACCAAAAATAAGATATAAAATAAATGTATTGCTCGCAACTAAACTTACACTGATACAAAGGCTATCTTTCCACATAACTGCCACCATTGTCCAAACATTTGTACAGACGTGGAACAAGTTTTTGTATCCCTGAATTGTAGAAATCCGCCACCTCCATCTGCAACCAAGTTGTGACTTCTTCCCTGACTTCATCATTGTCGGCAAAGTGTTTTCCACCAAGATTTTTCTTGAGGTACAGGAACAGGTGGTAGTCGCTGGGTGCAAGGTCGGGGCTGTATGGCAGATGGTGAAGGACCTACCATTGAAACTGTGCAAGCAGATCCTTGGTGACATTTGCTGCATGGGCGTGGGCATTGTCATGAATAAAGCGGATTCCACTTGACAACATGCCTCTTCGTTTGTTTTGAATTGCACGTGGAAGATGTTTCAAAGTCTGGCAGTAGGGTTCAGCATTAATTGTTCTTCCAGGGTGCATGAATTCCACCAGCAGGGTGCTGTGGTGATCCCAGAAAACAGTTACCATCAGCTTGCGGGTTGAAATTGACGTTTTGAATTTTTTGGCTTTTGGAGAATGGGTATGGTGCCATTGCAGAGACTGCTGCTTGGATTCAGGCGTATGGTGGAACACCCATGTTTCATCAACTGTCACAATGGAGTTCAGGAATGCATCTCCCTCTTCTGCGTAGCGAGTAAGAAAGTCCAGTGCATATCCCAGTCGTTTGGTTTTGTGTTCGTCAGTGAAATGTTTTGGGACCCAGCATGCACACAACTTTCTGTACCCTAACCCACTCACAACTTAATGGATAGTGGTTTTTGAACTGTCAGGAAACATCACACACAATTCTCGAATTGTCACCCGCCTATTCGCACGCACCTCTGCTTCAATACGATTGCAAAGGTCATCAGTGATCACGGACGGCCTTCTACTTCTCTCTTCATCATGACCTTCTGCGAAGGCACGGCACCATTTTGCCACATTTTGCCGATTCATTACGTTCCCGTACACAGTCACAATTTCTCGGTGGATCTCCGATGGACACTTTCCTTGTAACTGCAAAAAACTGATCACGGCGCTCACTTCGTACTTGGCGGGATTCTGTATCGCCCCTGCCATTTCCAACGCGTGTTCCTCGCACAAGACAGCACAGCACTGACGACTCTTTTCCGATCCTCGTCATATGGATCACGGTTACTGCCAGTGTTGGCAACTTTGGTACACATTTTCCCCCTAACGTGCAAATGTGTTTGTATCTTTACTTTCCGGACAAGTCTCGTATTTTAGTTATGGTAGGGTCTGGTCCTAGTTTAATGTGAGGGTTGCAAAATAGCACCCACAATTTTTAATTCAATCAATCAATGATTATCAAGTGAATGAACATAGGAAGGTATCACCACCCTCACTTTCTTGAAGGAAACACTTCCACACGGAATTGAGGCTGATGTGACCGTGCAGTGAAATTGTCCCAGAGTGTGTGCATTATGCAATTAAGTATGTTCATTGTAAATTAAGCTCTTAAAATTAATACCTGCGTTGCTTTCATTGAAACAGATAAATATGTTAACCTCAGTTTTATTCCTTGTCTGGAGATATCAAAGTTCAAAATATATTAAATGTAACAAAAAATTCTTTTAAACCAGGGTGTAAGAGGTGGCCGTCCACGTAGTACACCCAATTGTCAGCCTCACTATGACGTAGTACCCTGGACTGCATTTTGCAGATGAACGAGGCTCTGGCGACTGGATCCACGACCAGTATAATTCTGTGTTTTGTCCTTTTGTGTGCTGAGTGCCTGATGGCCTCAGCTTTTAATCCGTCAGAATATTTTAGTTACGACACGACATTACAGTTGTTGTTTTAGTTATGGTAGGGGGCTGGACCCCATTTAAAGTGACGGGCACTGGACTTGATTGATGCCCATGCTCCGAAGAAAGAATTTGTCTGCACTGATTCGAACAGTGTAGTTCAGAGTCTCAACCAAATTGCAGAATCCCCACCATCCTGTACTGCAGCACATTTTTTGCTGGCGAGTGTCCTTATCTGCCAGTGCTGTTGTCCGCTTTTGCTGGGTCACGTGGGAGCCGGTGATGCCACCAAGTTTTCTAATGCAGATGGCGACATTCTCATCCACCTTCTGCCAGCCAAATAACCTGCAGAATGTGTTTTCTTCGTTATTGCCTTTGTGACACTTGGCAGAAAGAGTGGCATCCGGTAAGTGGGAACAATTTTTCACCATAAAGTCCGCTACTGGTGCTTATCTTATCCCTGCTTCCAAGAAGTAACCTTAACAAAGCTTCGAATTGGTCACAGTCGTCTCATAGATTTTCAATTGCCAGGACTGGACCTTCTGCTGTGCTCTGTAACTTTGTTGTTTTCTTCTGGAATGAACTGATCTTAATTACATCAGCCAAGGTTTTAACCTTCCCAATGATTTGTCAGCTCTGTTAGGAGAAAATGACAGTGTCTTAGCTTGCGTTTTTACTTTTTTGGTAAGAGAAGACAGGCCTTTTACAAGTTTTCTGAGGTAGTTTTTGCAGTATTTTTATTTGGAATTTCAGATACAGCACTGTAGTGGCCAATTTACACTCAACTGGAATGGATTAACAAAAGCATGTAAGATGGTTTATGTAAATACAAGAAAGGTAAATTCAAATATGACAACACATAAAGAAGGAAACAAGCAAAAGATCTACAGATTTATTTTAGTGATGATCAGAATGTACTTTCTGTGGAGAATTTGTCAACGTTTGTGGTACACTATCCTTACTTTTTTAATATGTTGTCGGGTGTAAAGGGTAATCCTTCCATGTAGTACACCCAATTGTCATCCTCACTTGCATGTAGTACACCCTGGACTGCATTTTGCAGACTAATGAGGCTCTGGCATCTGGACCTATGGCCAGTTTAATCTTCGTAGAACTGTTTGTGTTGTCCTGTGTTTTGTCCATATGTATGCTGAGTGCCCCATTACAGCCTCAGCTTTTAACCGAAGTCAGAATATTTTAAGATTTTAGTTAACGACATTCCAGTTATTTTAGTTCTGGTAAGGGGCTGGACCCCATATAATGTAACGGGTGCAAAATAGGCTTTAAGTGCTGGCGCACCCAAAAATTAATAATTGTTGTGTTGTGTTTCTCCCATGCAGGTCCCTCTGCAACTTGCATTTTGATCCTTTCTCAAGGGGTTCGTGGCCCACTGAAGTTGCAAAGTGGACATAACATGCCCACACACCCAAAATCAGTCAATCAAACAGTCTCACCCATGGTCACTTGCTGGAAGGACTGCACCCTGTAATGTTGTTTACGTGTTCGACCTATTCTAGTTGAATGAGCCAATTTTGCTTTCCTCAGGCAGGCTTTACACGTCTTAACAGAAAATGTAGCATTTAAATATTTTGATGGTCTTAGGACTTCGTTAGCTGCAATTCATCACCCCAAACATCTCTGTAACGCAGTGTAGAGTTATCTGGTCTCCATCATGGGCTCCTGTATTAAGAGGCTGCTTCCTTGTAGTTTCTCAGAGTGCAACGGCTGACCTTCCATGTAGTACATCCAAATGCCAACCTCATTTTTCTAACTAACTAACTCTCTAGCCTTCTTAAACCCGAAGGTTCATGGCTGCAGCTACACAGCCCTGCCATCTGTCCCTATCCTGAGCAAGATCTATATACTCTTTTCCATCCCTACCGATTTCCTTTAAATCCATCTCAACGTTGTCCCTCCATCTTCATCTTGGCCTTCCTACAGGTCTCTTACCATCAGGTTTCCCAACAAGAATCCTGTCAGCTCCTCTTTCCTCTCCCATTCGTGCCACATTGCCTGCCCACCTAAGTCTTCTTGATTTAATTATGCTAGTAATATCTGGAAATGAATACAAATTATGTAGTTCTAAATTATGTAACCTTCTCCACTCAACTGTCTCCCCATCCCTTTTAGGTCCAAAGATTTTTCTAAGGATCTTATTTTCAAATACTCTCAATTTATGTTCCTCTTTCAATGTAAGGGACCAAGTTTCACACCCATATAATACTACAGGCAAAATTACTGTTTTGTATATTTTAACTTTTAGTTTCTTAGATATTAATCCAGAAGACAAAAGTTTATGAAGAGAGAAATAACATGAATTTCCTGAATTAAGCCTACTTTTTATTTCCTCTTTAATATCATTTTCACTTGTTAATATTATTCCTAAGTATTTGAATTTGGAAACTGGTTCAAACGAGTTGTTATCAATAATTAGATTTTGATTATTATCTAACACTTGGTTTTGGTCTGTAATCATATATTTACTTTTATCTTTGTTAACTTCCAAACCTATCTCTTTAGCAGTTTTGAAAAATATTTTAGCATTATTTTTAATTGTATTTATACACTATCTACCAAAAAGTAATTGGGCACCTATGATGGTGTTTAATTTAGTATCATTTAGTGGGACCACTGATGGTTGTTCGTGGCACAATGAACTCGCAGGCATACTGTACAATACTAGACAATGAGATGCTCCCAACCTTGTGGCGTTTTTACGGAATGAACCCCTGTTACTTCCAGGATGACAATGTTAGCTGGCATGTTTCAGAGGCTACTATGCAGTGGTATGCCGACAACAATGTTCACCGATTGGTCTAGCTTGCATCTCAATCCCATAGAACACCTTTGGGAGGCATTGGACTGGCGGGTGAGGTCTCGGGAGATTCGATCAAATTCCATTGTCCAACTGATTGAGATCTTGCAAGAGGAAGGGCGACACATTCCAATGGACGTTCTCCACACTAGTCGAGAGCATGCCTGACAGAGTGGCTGCTGTTATAGTAGCAAGAGGTGTCGCCACGAGGTTCTAACAGGGTTCGCACCACCAGACAACCATTTTGTACACGTGCCCAATTACTTTTTGGTAGATAGTGTATTATCCCCTAAAAAGTCTACATCATTTGTATATGCTAACAACGGAGTCACACCATTTAATGTTAGTCCTTTGTTAGTTTCTTTTACCTTCCTAACAGCATATTCTAAGGCAAAATTAAAGAGCAATGGAGATAATGCATCTCCTTGTTTTAACCCATCATGAATTGTAAATTTGTCAGACATATTAATACCCACACGAATTTTACTTTCTGTTTCACTGGTGCATATTTTTATCATACTAACAAGCTTCTTAGGTATTCCGAACTCTACTAATATATTATATAATTTCTCTCTTTTGACCGAATCATATGCTTCTTTGAAATCAATGAATAGCTGATGGACATTTTGATTATATTCCCACTTTTTTTCAAGTGTCTGTCTGATGTGAAAAATTTGATCTGTAGTTGATCTGTTACGTTTAAATCCACATTGATAATCACCTATAATTTCATTAGCATATGGGGTTAGTCTTGTTAAAAGAATGTTAGATAATATTTTGTACGTTGTTGAGAGTAGAGAAATTCCACGGTAATTATTGCAGTTCATTTTATCACCTTTTTTAAACACAGGAACAATTATGGATTCTTTCCACTGTTGAGGGGTTTCTTCTTTATTCCATATTAAACAAATTAATTTATGAATTTGACATATTAACGAATTTCCACCATATTTAATTAACTCAGCTGGTATTAAATCAATGCCAGGTGCTTTGTTATTCTTTAGCCTTTTAATAACATCTTTAACTTCAGTCAAGTTAGGTTCTGGAACTAAAGGTTCTGCTGTGTGCACTTCATTTACTTCTGATTTATCTCCTACATGAACATTTAAAAGGTCATTAAAGTAGTTCTTCCATCTATTTAGAATATTGTTTTGGTCAGCTAGAAAATCACCGTCTTTATCTTTTATCAAGTTTACTTTAGGTTGCCACCCCTTTCTAAATTCATTTACACCTTTATATAAATCTCTGATATTTTTATTTTTACTGTTTGTTTCAATTTCGTTAATTTGCTTTTCAAGTAATCTCTCTTTTTACTTCTAAATGTGCGGTTAACTTCTCGCTTTATTGTATTATAATTGCTTAGATTTGTATCATCAGAGTTATGTAGCCACCTAAGTCTAGCCTGATTCCTTATTTCTATTAGATTATGACATTCATTATCAAACCATGGCTTACTTATTCTTGGTTTGTGGTATCCTATACTTTCTTTAGCTGCTGATTCTATAGCATTACATATGTGCTCCCAATTCTTATTTAGATCTGTTTCATTTATATTTTCATCATTTAAATCCTGCAAAACATCAAATCTATTTGACAGTTTAATTTGGTAATCTTTCTTAATTCGTTCATCTGCAAATTTTCCTATATTAAATTTTATAACTTTTAGATTTTGTTGCTTATGATTTATCACTGCGAGTCTTTCTCTTAATTTAGCAATTACTAAATAATGGTCACTGGCACAGTCAGCACCTCTATGTGTACGAACGTCAATTATACTAGTATGCCTTCTCTTATCAATGAGAATATGATCTATCTGATTATGAGTTTTACCATCTGGAGAAGACCAGGTATATTTATGGATATCTTTATGTTTAAAAGTGGTACTTTTCACAATTAAATTCTTTGAGGTTGCAAAAGTAATCAATCTTATACCATTATCATTACTTAATTCATGAAGACTTCCTTTACCAATCGTGGGTTTAAATGTCTCCTCTTTGCCAATCTGTGCATTACAGTCACCTAACAGAATTTTCATATCATACTGAGAAAATTTATCAAAGACCTGTTCTAACTGCATAAAAATCATCTTTAGTGTTATCTTTTTTATCTTCTGTTGGTGCATGTATGTTTATTAAAATAATTTTACACCACCTACCCTGTAAAACTGCATATGATATCCTATCATTAATAAATTCTACTGTTTTACGAGCTGAGATAATTCTATTTATGAAAAAGCCTGTACCACCATAGAAAAAAGTATAATTTTTAGTTTTACAATTCCCTTCTCCTGGCCACCTAACTTCCTGAACAGCTACTACATCTAATTTATACTTAACTATCTCATTAACTGTACACTGAAATGCCCCATGCCAGTAGAGGCTCAGAACATTCCAGGTGCCTAATTTAATATCCTTATTCCTAATGTAGATCTTATCCTTAATCCAGGGACCTCCCAAAGTAGTCTCCACCCGGAATTCCGAAGGGGGACTATTTTACCTCCGGAATATTTTACATTGGGAACATCCATGGCCTCATATTACTGTTTCTTGACATTTCTTTTTACAGTGCAGAGCTGTCAGCTCTACGCCTAACCCCCAATATGAATGGAGGACCGGACCTGTTGTTGGTCAGCAGATTCCTCGGATCTAGCTGGGAGGATCACATTGTAGTCCACCAACCATACCCCACTTCTGCTGATTGTGGGATGCTCATAGAGCCATGACACAACAGCTCTGTAAATTCCAACAGAGCAAAATGTTGACCATTTCACTCTGTTGCTTGTCTAACTGCAGTGATCAAGTCACTGGGCGATGCAATTTCTTTTTCACTGCAGTCACCTTGAAACACACATTTATTAAGGAGGTCAATGAACCTTTCATGTTCTTCAAAGACCACTTCCAATTTTATATCGGATATATAGAATACCGGTTATCGGTAAATTTTATATCATTACTTTATTGGTATCGACCAAATTTCGTATCGGGGTGTAATGGGTGACCTTCCACGTAGTACACCCAAATGTCAATCTCAGTTCAACGTTAATGCACCCTGGACTGAAGACTAACGAGACTCTGGCGACTGGCCCCATGGCCAGTATAATTTTGTTTGTATTGTCATGTTCTTTTGTCCTTATGTGTGCTGAGTGCCCATATACAGCCTCAGCTTTTAAGAGAAGTCAGAACATTTTAAGATTTTTAATTATGCAACGTTAGAGTTGTTCTTTGTAATGATAAGGGGATGGCCCCCGTATAACGTGACGGGAGCAAAATAGCCTAAGTGCTGACGCTCCCACAATTTTAAAATCAAAATCAAATTTCGTATCGGCCCATCCCTAGTGGAAAGTGTTAAGTAAAAGACTCCAAATGAGAGCATCCCTTCTGCAGCTCCTGCAGATCATTTGGCTCGTAGGAACTTCTGCACACAAATTCCTAATCAAGAAGATGGCGATTTTCGTAGTCGTGTGATTTTTCAGCGATGAATCAACATTTCATCTAAGTGGAAAAATGAACACACACAATGTTCGTATCTGGGGGGTGAGGAGAATCCACGGGAAACTCTGCAGCACGTACAGGATTCACCTGAAATTAATGTCTCTTGTGCAGTATCTAAACAACAAGTTTATGGGCTGTTCTTTTTCATGGAAGAAACTGTTACTTGAATTTAATATCTAGACATGCTACAAAATTGGCTATTTCTGCAATTGGAGGATAAACAACACATCATTTGGCACTTTCATAACGTAGTGCAGGAATGGTTAAATTAAGTTTTCACCCATCGTTGGATCGGTCATCATGGTGCAGACGACTTGCATCTTCTCCAGTGGCCTCCAAGGTTCCTTGACCTCACCCCCTGTGACTTTTTTCTGTGTGGCTATGTAAAAGTTCATTTTTATGTACCACCGCTACCTGACGCAGGATTGTTGCAGCGGTAGAGTCTAGTACACCAGACTTGATAAGTTTAGTGTGCCAAGAAATGGACTACCGGCTGAATGTGTTCCATATCACAAATGGTGCCCACATTGAACACTTGTAATGTAGATTATGAAAACTTGGTATGTTACTCTTTCATTTCATATATCGTTCATATTTGTAATGTGTATGACATAGAAAATATGCAAGTTTAAAACTCAGATATTCATTTGTGTACACCCTGTATATCAATGGATCTTTGCTTAACCCTCGCTTTAAACCAATGCTTCTTCATCCAGCATTGCTTGGTTGTTTGAGAGGTTTAAGAACATGTGAAATCCTAAAAGCCTATGTTGTTCCTATGTTCAGATTCTATAGTACCTATAATTGCATATTTCAACTGTTAGTGCCTATTTCAGTTAATAGTAGAGCCTCAAATGTTTCAAAAGAGACACAAAATAATGTTTCAACAGTGAAAAGTGTGTTTTTGTGCCTTTCTTGTTTAGGTTTCCCACAGGTGGATTTAAAGAACATGGAAATATTCTTCTACAGCTGCTAGAACTTAGTAAATATTCAATAAGCATGAGAATAAAGAGTTATCACCTCCTTCATGATGTTATTAATGTGTATAATAGGTGGCACTACAGCCAAGACTATGAGCAATACTTACTTAACTTTGTCTATGTGGATTTTTTTAAAAGAAAATCACACACTACATGAACGTTCAGTATGTGGAGAAAGTTTCTAAGGTGTTAAAACAAGGTTTTGTATGAAGTAAAAACAAATATGGATAAGGGGTGTAAGGGGTGCTCCTTCCACATAGGGCATCCAATAGTCAACCTCACTTCCACGTAGTATACCCTGGACTGCAGACTAACGAGGCTCTGGCGACTGCCCCCATGGCCAGTATAATTTTGTTTGTGTTGTCCTGTTTTCGTCCTTATTTGTGCTGAGTACTCCTTTACAGCCTCAGCTTTTACCGGAAGTCAGAACATTTTAAGCTTTTAAGATTTTACTTATGCAACGTTAGAGTTGGACCCCGTATAATGTGACGGATGCAAAATAGCCTAAGTGCTGCCGCACCCAAAATTTTAAAATCAAATCAAATCAAATATGGATAAAATACAATTGTGGAGTCACTTGCAAAAAATGTTGATGTGTTTTGATGGTCTTCGTGGGAATTTGTCAAACTGATAAATGAACAATCAATTTTTATGCGTTTTATGCATTACAGACTATCTATTGGATTAATTAAGACATTCATCATATTTAAAATACTATCTTAGATTATCTCAAAACTACCTGACTCAACAACTTTGGTGAGCTGTTGTTACTACGGACATTCAAGTCATGTTAAGGTTAGGCAATTGTAGAGATGTACTCCCACCTACAGAAATAGCAGTTTGCTGAGCACTGATGATTTAATACTACTTATTGAAATTACTCCATTTTGCATCAGAAACTTCATTTCCAAATAAGTTATTAGTCCTGAAGACTGTCTCTTGAAAAATCCTCCTCTGAAAACATTTATTTGGGGTATACCGATGTAAAATTTTAACTGACATCGATAAATATTTGGGGTGTAAGGGGTACCTTCCATGTAGGCACCCAAAAGTCAACCTCACTTTCACATAGTGCACCCTGGACTATAGACTAACGAGGCTCTGGCGACTGGCACTATGGCCAGTATAATTTTGTGTGTGTTGTTTTGTTTTTTGTCCTTGTGTGTGTGAGTGCCCGTTTACAGCCTCAGCTTTTAACAGAAGTCAGAAGATTTTAAGATTTTTAGTTACACAATGTTAGAGTTGTTATTTGTAATGGTAAAGGGCTGGCTAGTACAATGTACAACATACAATGTGACGGGAGCAAAATAGCCTAAGTGCTGACGCTCCCAAAATTTTAAAATCAAATTCAAATCGATAAATATTTACAGACACAGGTAACATATATTCTACTAATCAGACATAAAATTGCAAATGTTCCTTGAAGAACATGAATGTTAATCTCCTTAATATTTGTACTTAAGTGAATGCAATAAATTTAAAATGAAACTCCATGTTCAGACATTTATTTTACAAAACTAATGGCGAACTTTTGCACTAAATTACAGGCTATTTATTGATATAGTGAATTATAGCAATTATTCTGTCCCATACATAATGTTTAGGTAAACTATATAATCCAAATAGGTAAATTATAGTTAATGGAAAAGGCATTGGGCAAGAGTGCCATTGTAACTAATTCAATACAAACAAAAAATATCTGAAAATGAAGTTAACCTTGTATTTTTTAAACTTTAATAATAATCTTATTTGAAAACTGCAATAAATAAATCATCAAAAGAAGTTTGTACATTACATCCCACAAACAGTCAAAATACTTATATCTTCCTGATATCATGTTGCATAACACCCTACGTATTACATTCTGGACTGCATTTTGCAGATGAACGAGACTCTGGTGTCTGGACCTACAGCCACTACAGTTTTTGTAGGACTGTGTGCGTCCTCTCCTGTGTTTTATCTCTGTGTGTGCTCGGTGCCCCTTTACAGCCTCAGTTTTAACCCAAGTCAGAATATTTTACTTCTCCAACATTATGGTTATGTTAAAGGGTCGAACACCTTGTGATGTGAAGAAGCCTCCTAAATGCTGACGAAACCAAAATTTCAAGTTCAATCTATGAACGACTTCATCTTATCACTGTTGATTCTCATAATCGTGATTAGCCAAGAGTAACAGAAGTGTGATGTCAAACTAATGAATCAATAAATTAGGCCATCATCATCCTTTGCTGTTTCCTTCCTCTGGCTGGGTTGGCTTAGAAGTCAAGCCTCTCCAATTTTTTCTGGTCTTCCAAGACTCCTGTTTCCACAGTGTTCCAATCTTGTCCTCTTGTACTAACATTCTCCACTATCTGCTCCTTCCACGGCCATCTTGGTCTCCCCTTTGGACTTACTCCCTTGCTTGTACATTGTACTCTTACTGGCAGTCTTTCTACACCCATCCTTTTCATGTGTCAGAGCCATCACACCTGTGCCTGATCTATTCTTTCCTAAAGCTTCATAACTGCCTCAGTCTGTCGGATCTCCTCATTCCTTATTCTATCCCTTCTAGCTTTCCCCAATATACTCCTTAAAAATTTCATCTCCACTGCCTGCATCGTTCTCTTGTCTGTCTCTGTAATTATCTAAATCTCTGCTCCATATGTCATTATTTGCACCTAGTACGTGTTATATATTACCTTCTTGCATTCTCTGAGCATAAAAGGGATATTAGCAAAACATTACATATTTTTCTTCAAGGTGCCAACATAAAATGACTAAGGTCCATATTTTCCTCTACAGAAGTGAACTATTGTTGAAAGCGAGATTTTGTGTCACCTAGAAAGACAATCACAGCTGCAAGAGAAATACACACATGTTTATTTCTATGAGTGTATGAACACACGTCACATGCAAACATTGTTGAAGAACCTAGCACAGGTGTAAAATGCGATACACAGACATGCATCTCACACTTTATGAAATTACAGAATCTTTCACATGTTACCTTGACAATTATGTGGATAAAGAACATTTCACAATGATAAAACCATTAAAAATACAAAAATGCACAAATATATTACGTTTAAGGCTTGACTGGACCTTTGGCAGCCAAATGGGAGAATTTGTTGAAATTTTCCTCTCCATTAAAAAAAACCTCGTGGATATTTCAAAATATGAAAAATTACATACACTTAGAATTCCTTCTAGAGCATTGACGTGAATTTTCGTGTAGTTTGCTTTCATTGTTGTCTAGATATTAGCAAAAGTTTAATAGACTTATGTAATCACGAAACTTTTGTTAATATCCAGACAACAGTGAAAGCAAACTACACGAAAATTCATGTCAATGCTCTAGAAGGAATTCTAATCATACGCAATTTTTCATTCTAGTTTTTGGACTTTTAACCACTGTTATTTTTAAAAGAGATTTACCTACGTTTTGGAGGTTGAATCTGCCTCCGTCTTCAGGGTAGCGTGTAGTCTGTTACATCATATAAATGGTTGCCTTGGAGGATTATTCTTGGTGGCCTAGGCTCCACCGTGTCTGTCGGTCACAAGGACCTCTATATACAAAAAGTTGCCAGGTAGGATTATCAGTGGCCCAGGTTCCACTTTGTCAGATCAAGGTCACGATCAAGGCTTCGTGCGGCACCGTTAGGTTTCCACCTTGATCTCCAGGGACTGGACCGCCCCGGATTGCATGTTTCGTGTAGTTTTCTTTTACTGTTATCTAGATATTATCAAAAGTTTAATAGACTTACATAATCACGAAACTTTTGATAATATCCAGACAACAGGAAAAGCAAACTACACGAAAATTCACGTCACTGCTCTAGAAGGCAACCATTTATATCATCTAACAGACTACACGCTACCCTGAAAATGGAGGCAGATTCAGCCTCTGAAACGTAGGTAAATCTCTTTTAAAATATAACACTGGTTCAAGTCCAAAAACTAGAATGAATATATCACTACTGATTAATTTTTCATATTTTGGAATATCACAGCAGTTTTTTGAACGGAGAGGAATTTTTTTAAAAAAATTGCCCATTCAGCTGCCAAAGGTTCAGTCGAGCCTTAAGGGAAATAATTGTTATATGCAGGTCTTCAAATGTGAATAAAAGTTCAATCATAACACTGGGCAACAAAAAAAAATATTTGGAAAATCGTCTAGGGTTTTTCAGCGGAATTAGACTAATTTTGATGCCCTGAGTCTGAAAATGACCTTGGTTTTGCTCAATCAGGTCAGGATTTTTTTCTACAGAAATTTCAAAAAAATGTGTTTTTCGTAAGAAAATCTAATTTCTGCTGATAAACCCCTGACAATTTTTTCCGTTTCCCTCAAGAAATAAAAGTCAACGTATCCAAATTAATTCATTATTTATTTACTACATTAAATTTGATAAGCATAATCATAATATAATAAGAATGAGCGTTACATGACACAAAAGTTCAGGGTTCAAGGCAGATATCGGCGTTTCTTCGATTTCCGTGTGTGAGCAGCTGCTGGGTTGTCTCTCTTCAGCGACCAGCAGTAGTCCGCCAGCATGACTGCATCCCACCTCCCCTGGTACCTCTCCTCCATTTGGCGCATGTCCTGATTGAACCTTTCTCCCTGCTCGTCGCTCATCGCCCCAAGGTTTTCAGGAAACCAGTCCATGTGTGAGAACAGGAAGTGCATCTTTATACTCATCAAACACCCGAGTTTTTGGAAGGCCTCTATCATGCTGCTGATGAGTGTGGCGTGGTTTGGTGCCTTCGTGTTCCCCAGGAAGTTGTTCACCACCTGCACAAACGATTTCCAGGCGGCGCACTCAAGCGTGTTCATGGAGTTTTGGAACTCAGTGTCCTGTATGAGCTGCCGTATCTGTGGGCCATCAAAAATGCCGGCCTTGAGCTTCTCAATGGTCAGTCGAGGAAATGCTCGGCACATGTAGTTGAAGCACCTCCCATCCTTGTCCAGAGCGCGCGTGAACTGTTTCATTAACCCAAGCTTCATGTGTAGCGGTGGGATCAATATCTTCTTCCGGTCAACAAGAGGTTCGTTTATGATGTTTCTCGCCCCAGGTACTAACTGCTCTCGCGCCGGCCACTCTTTCTTTACATAGTGCTGGACTCTGTCTCAACTGTCCCACATACATATAAAGCATGGGTACTTCGTGAACCCGGACTGCTGACCTGGTAGAAAGTTCACCATCTTGAAGTCGACGCAGATCATCCATTGGTGCTGCTTATATTGGATTTTGTCAAGCACATACTTCACTGCTTCATATTTCTCTTTGAGAGTTGTGGAGTGCGCAAGAGGGATTGAGGCGAACTGGTTCCCGTTGTGGAGGAGCACACACTTCAAAGAGCGCTTGCAGCTGTCAATGAAGAGTCGCCAATCTGTCGGATCGTATGTAGGAGTGCCGAGTTTATGAAGAAGACCGGCGACATCTCGGCAGTACACGAGGTCTTCCCCCTGGCAGAAGTAGCCCATGTACTCCTCATGCCTTCTACGGAAGAAAGTGATACGCGCGTCCTCGCCAAGTAAATTTTTCTCTTTGAGTCTGGAGGCCAATAGCTCGGAGGAAGTCTTCGACAAGCTGAGATCCCGAACCAGATCATTCAGCTCACATTGTGAAAAGGGCTGCGGACCATCTTGTGTTTCATACTCCTGTTCTGTATCTCCTACGTCGTCTGAAGTGGTGGCCTCGTTGTCGGTGTGAGGAAGCTGTGGGAACGCTGGTACAGGTATTTCTTCGCAGTGAGCAACTGGACGGCGGGCAGATGGAAGGTCGGGGTACTGGAGGATGTGCCGATTCTTCCGGTTGATGCCAGTAGTATTGATGGCGCAGAAGTAACAATCCGATGCATGGTCAAGCGGCTCCCTCCAAACCATCGGAATCCCAAACTTCAGTGAAGTTTTGGCGCCCTTAGTCCACCGCCTGAGGTATTCCACGCACGTCTTGCACACCGTGTGCGGTGCCCAGGACTTATCTTGGTCACCTAGCTTGACTTTAAAGTATGCCTGGTATGCGTGCTTCACGAATCTTGTGATGTTCTTCCTGTTCGCTGACAGCGTGTATTCTCCGCACATGTAGCAGAAAACGTCAGGATTATTCCTGCATGAACGTCGCGCCGAAGCCATCTGAAAGTAATAAATAATATTATATTATTATAATATATATATATAAATTAAGTGGTGTGAAAGTAATTAAATAATATTATATTATAATATTATAAAATATATATATAAATTAAGTGGTATGAAAGTAATTAAAAAATATAGGACACTTCGACCCCTGCTGTAGCTCAAAAGGTTGACCTGATTGAGCAAAACCAAGGTCATTTTCGGACTCAGGGCATCAAAATTAGTCTAATTCAGCTGAGAAACCCTGGACGATTTTTTGCCTGTTACCCAGTGTAATGTATTTCATGAAATGGCCATGATTTATCAAAATGTTCTGCTTCCATTTTGAGATTTTTAACAAGCCATAAAGACGATCAGATCATTTTTATTTCCCAAAGAAGGGTTATACATAACACAATTTGATAATGATGTGCTTTAGGTTTCTGTTTAGCTGCCTTTTGAAATGTATGTTTTCTGTTACCATTTTTGCGTTTCAATCCACTACAACGTAGGAGGTCGTCCTGCTATTACAAATATGTTCATTACTCCAACTATACATGTTGCCTGCTTCTTGGCACCATAAGTTTGCTAGAAGTGCGTAATGCATTCAAGACACCAGATTCTGTTCTCAAACTAAAATTATGTTTGTGAAAAGTGTTTATAGCTTTACTGGAAGCTTCCATATTTGCATCATACTGTTCACGTATGTCATCAATAACTGCTTGCAGGTGATTCAATGCTATATGCTTCTTGTGGAGTATCCTCATCTTCAGTGATGAAGTTCTGAACATTTGAAGGTGGTAAATTGTTGTCAAGGGATTCATCAACAACCAGGAAGAAATTATTCTTTCTTGGCCTTTTGTAAATGCTAAAGGCCCAAATCAATCTTGAGGCTCATATTCCTATTTGAGGGATCCATAGCAATGCATTTTTCAAGATGCATGCCCCAGTAGCATATTGGGCGAACACATGTGTCCTTTAATTTGAATTCAAATGTCCTTTAGCGTCCCATATGCTGCAGTGGTAGCGTCATTGCCTTGTAATCAAGGGGTCCCGGGCTCGATACCCGGTGGAAGCACATAGTGGTTCGGATCCCACTTTAAACTGTAGGTCCAGTCTCGAAATAAAATGTCCTTTAAGTGAAGCAACATGCTGGTGCTTGCATGGTGTTCCTGATTTTCCAACATTACACTCTCACATCTATGTCCACTACACAGCAAAAACTCCTTACTTGTACCTGAAGACACTTCATGTAGTGATCATCCTGTGTGTTGCATTGCAAGATTTTTAACTTGCGTTAATCTTGTATCATGATTGTGTGCTCCTTTTCTACCATTGCATACAAAAATTGTCTTTCTTTCGTGAAAGCTGCACAGGTCAACAGAAATTAACTGAATCTGTCGGGAGACACTATATGCTCTTCTTGTAAGAACATTTTTCAGAACACAAAAAGCTACTTCAACAATGTTGTTAGTGTTATTTCCTCTGATAGGTATAACCTGTCTATAGCAAAGTCCACCATGCAGACTTGTTCTCCACATTCAATTAATACAGATTTCTACAAATGATACACAGGCAAAGTTGCCACATGAAGAAGTACATCAACAAATGCAAATGCTAGTGTGGGCACAATTTATTTAGTTCCAGTCTTTTCTGCTGATTATCCTAATCTTTAGGGACTTATGGAACAGACTGTACACAACACTAATTTCATAAGTAAAGTTGGGGTGTAAAGGGTACCTTCCAGTTAGGCGCCCAAAAGTCAACCTCACTTCCACATAGTGCACTCTGGACTAAAGACTAACGAGGCTCTGGTGACTGGCACTATGGCCAGTATAATTTTGTGTGTGTTGTCCTGATTTTTGTCCTTGTGTGTGCTGAGTGCCCGTTTACAGCCTCAGCTTTTAACAGAAGTCAGAACATTTTAAGATTTTTAGTTATGCAACGTCAGAGTTGTTATGATAAGGGGCTGGCCCCCGTATACTGTGACGGGAGCAAAATAGCCTAAGTGCTGATGCTCCCAAAATTTTAAATTCAAAATTCAAATTCTTGAGTTCTCTGGCAACAGATTTGAGGAAGCGAGTCAAAACATGATCCACTGCTACATTTAGATGTGCATGGCCTTGTAGCAAAATCTGAAAAGAAATAATTTCTGCTGTAGTGATGCAGAGAACCAAAAACAAAGAAGTAAAATGTATCTGCATTGTAGGATTATTCTTAATTCAGAGGTGTAAGGGGTGACCTTCCACATAGTAAACCCAAATGTCAACATCATTTCCACGTAGTACACCCTGGACTGCATTGTGCAGACTAACGAGACACTGGCGACTTGCCTCATGGCCAGTATAATTCTGTGTGTTGTCCTCTGTTTTGTCGCTATGTGTTCTGAGTGCCTCTTTGCAACCTGAGCTTTTAACCAGTCAGAACATTTTAAGATTTTAGTTACAACACTGCATTACAGTAATGTCAAACAAAGAATTATTTTTCACACAAAATCGTAAGATTTACAAACAATACATAATTGTAGTAAAATTCAGTAATATATGAATTAATCCTAATATCAATCAAAAACAACCCAAATATTGCAAGAAAGTGGCAAATGCCAAAAGCCACTTGTAGTACATTTCCACTTGAAAATAGTTCAAAAGAAGAGCCCTTTTTCTAGAGTATTTAATATGCTATTCTTACTGTAAGTACCTATATATTCAATATACCAAATTGAAGTATTGTTTATCCACAACAAATGCAAAATTTCTTCTTTATTCTTTTCTTCAAAACCCTGCTTTTATTGTAGTGATTTTTTTCACAAACACAGTAAATTTCTGGGGTGTAAGGGGTGCTCCTTCCACGTAGTGCTCCCAGTAGTCAACCTCACTTCCACTTAGTACACAGGCTGGCAAGGTATCGGCTCCACCCTAGTGCCACTAGACCATTTGGTGTTCGTGCAGACGAGATCCTGTCAGCACTTGGAACAGCATCCTGCCTGTTCCATCTATACGGCAGAGTTGTACGTCATTCTAAAGGCACTGGACTTTGCAGACGTCAATGGTCTGAAGAAAGTCCTGGTGTGCTGTGATTCGACCAGTGTGTTGCAGTCTCTGGATTCGCCGTATTCCCGGCATCCAGTAGCGCAACGCATATTCAGACGGCTTGTGTCCTTATCAGCCAGTGCGGATGTACACTTCTGTTGGGTCCCTAGCCACATAGGCATCCAGGGGAACGAAGCAGCTGATGCTGCCGCCAAGTCTGCTGATGCAGATGGCGACGTTCTTGTCCACCTTTTGACAGCTAGCGACCTGCAGAATGTGTTCCGTTGTTCCCTTCTTGACACTTGACAGGCCGAGTGGGATGCGGAAACGGGGAACAAGCTTTACGCTGTTAAGGCCACCATAGGTGCTTGGCATTCCTCATCCCGCCCCTCTCGACGAGAATAAGTTATTCTTACCCCCATGCGTCTAGGACACAGTCGTCTAACGCATGGCCATTTGCTGCAAGGGCTGGACCCTCCGTTGTGTCGTGGTTGTAATGTCGTTTTAAGCATTCGTCACATTCTCGTTGAATGTGTCGATCTTGCTTACCTCCGGCAGACTTTTAACCTTTCTGGCTGTTTGTCATCCCTCTTGGGTGATGACAGCAGGATTTTATCAAATGTTTTTAGTTTTTTACGAAGAGCTGGACTCTTCCACCGTCTGTAAGGAGGTTCTTAGTTTGTTTCTTCTGACTTTTTAATGTGTTGTGTTTATCTCGTGCAGGTCTTTTTACAACCTTGCACTTTTAATTTTTTCCCAAGGGGCTATTTACACCCCTTTTTAAATTTTCAGTCAGAATTTTAGATAAGGGGCTATTTCCCCATATACATAGAAGGGTGCAAAATAGCCTTAAGTGCCGACGCACCCAAATAATTTTTAACTCAATCAATCAATCACATAGTACACCCTGGACTGCTGACTAACGAGCCTCTGGCGACTAGCCCCATGGCCAGTATAATTTTGTTTGTGTTGTCCTGTTTTGTCCTTATTTTTGCTGAGTGCTCCTTTACAGCCTCATCTTTTAACGAAAGTCAGAAGATTTTAATACTTTATGATTTTAGTAATGCAACGTTATAGTTGTTATGTGTAACGATAAGGGACTGGACCCCTTATAATGTGACGGATACAAAATAGCCTTAGTGCTGACGCACCCAAAATTTTAGATTCAAATTCAAACAGTAAATTTCCCTGACATTTTCAGAAAAAAAGGAAATTCCTTGACACTTCCAGGTTTTCCAGACTGCTAGACACCCTGTATAAACATTGTTAAGAAACATGAGTACATTCAATTACACATACAATAGGCAGTATTGTAAGAAGAAAAAAATTCATGCACACACATGTATATGGGGATTAAGTTGCATTAATGAAAATTTAGAAACGAGGAGTACACATGTAAATAACCATGTTTTATATACACACAAGTGCATGAGATTGTGGAATTTGTAGGATATAGTATTTTACTTTGTATATATCTGATATTAAAAAAACAACTCAATATTAGGAATGAAATTGTAGTTCAGCACAATATGTGCTTTACCCGTTATGTAAGCGATTTCCAACCTGTCAGTCGTGAGCTCAGTACCTTGTATGGAAATTCTCATACGTTGGTGAAGGTTTGCAGACACACTGCAATTTATGGCAGTAATCTTGAGAGGAGACCCCATGCTCATTGCACCCCTACCTAATCTACAGGAACAACATAAGCTCTACTGAGATCAGCATGCAGGTTATAAAAATGGTTCTGACAAGAATCTCAATTGCCTTCCCTAATCAATCATGGCCCAATACTAAGAGAATTCGTCAAGTATTGTAGGTAATGCTGCAAATAGATTTTCTTTATGTGCATCATGTTTTCTACCCATGCTACATATTTCAAACACAAACAAACTAGCATGTCATTAGGCACCCAGATTATTAGGTATCATTTCTCCCTGTCAGTGATATGTATTTGTCCTTGTATTTGGTGATAATACAGATGGTCAGTGTTCAATATATATTGATCACCAATACACTTAACAACATACGAGTGGTCTTTCCTCAGTTCTTCAGTCGATGTGCAGTTCCTATATTTAAATGGACACTTGACTTCAACTACGGAATTGCTAAAGTCAATTATTTCATCAGGACTGCCACCGAGATGTCCTGATTCATGCAGCCAGAAACTAGTTGATTCCACTTGTAAACCAGTTTGATTTTTAAATTCATCAATGGCTTTCTTTTCATGGATCTTGCCCCATTGCACAGCCTTAATTTTGTCCAAATTGTATGTGGCACACAAAGTTTTGAAGAGAGGGAGGGAATCTCTTATTTTGCATAGATTTGAGGATTCTGCCGAAGTTGCTGGCTGTAAGCCTGTACTTCCTGGCTTGAAACCACAAGTGGTTGTAACCTGCCCTTTTGTCTTGCTGACATCTTCCCTAGTCACATCCTCACTGACAAGGCCACTTACTTGCAATGAATTCCACTTTATTCATTGCTTGGGCAAATTCTTCAGAAAATAATAACACTTCCATTGATGGTAATGACACATCCTCAGTGATTGGTGGCTCATCACTAGGGAACGGAACTTTATGTGCTAAAAAAACTCAGAAATATTTATTTTTGTATGTGTCATAAATGTTGAAAATACACCCTGGACTGAAGACTACCAAGGCTCTGTCCTGTTCTTTAGTCCTTATGTGTGCTAAGTGCCACTTTACAGCCTCAGCTTTTAACAGAAGTCAGAACATTTTAAGATTTTTAATTTTGCAACGTTAGAGTTGTTCTTTGTAATGATAAGGGGCTGGCCACCGTATAATGTGACGGGAGCAAAATAGCCTAAGTGCTGACGCTCCCACAATTTTAAAATCAAATTCAATTTCAAAATGTTGAAAATATGTGATAGAAACAGGAAAATATGTGACAAAAATAAAAAAAAAAACATTTGGTAACAAAAACAAAATATTACATGCATTTTAAACACCTGAAATCAGTTTCTAAATGCCTACCTTTTAGTGAGCTATTTCTTGGAAGAGTTGCAGTGGATCACCATAGTTTTTCCAAATTCTCATTGTAAATCTTTGACGATTATCTCTAAAAAGCATCTTATATTGCGAGAAAGATCGCTCCACGTCACAAGAAACAATTCTTGCATATTTGAAGCGCGAAATGTCACTAACGCTGAAGTTTTCCAAAGCTTTCTCTTCCTCTATTTCACCTTCCAAAACACGTGCAATTTGACACAAAGTTTGAAAACCTTGATTTTTCCCAAACATTTCTGTATATTTAGACATTAGCACTTGAGGGTTAGATCCAGTGAGGGTAATATTTTCCCCCAATAGGATCGTAGGCGAGGCACCAGAAGACTGCCAGCGAGCGTGTGCAAAGACAAAACAAACCTAACACACTCAATATGAAAGAGGTGCGGAGAATAAACATTTTTCCTTCAAGATTTTGAGGTAGCTGAAGTAAATGAGCGATTTTATGTATTTAAAATGAGAATTCGCAAAATATGTATTTACATACGGAAAACTGAAAAATATGTGTTATGTAAAATAAAATTTGCTGTGTTGACATATAAGGCTATGATCAGAATTTTGGCAAAAACGAGGGTCTCTATCTTATCGCTGAAAAAACATTTATTTACCTAAAGCTCCGTTCCCTACTCATCACTAAGAAGCCACTTAAATCCATAGCAACCACCAAGAAACATTAAATTGTTTTTTAACCACTGTTTATCATCCCTTCAACATTGCTGACAGTGGCTTTAAACATTTTGGAGACAGGAAAAAGGTCCTTCGCAGTGAATACTTTCTTTGCACAGTCTTCCTTCTTTTTTACATTCCAAGTACAGTGTTTATCTGTTGCTGAAATATTTCTGCAGGCAAGTACTAGTAATGCTGCAATGTGGTGGCATTTGTAGTTTTTTTCTTGGGCATGTACAAGATGCCTCCTCCACTTTGCCCGTTGAGAGTAAATTGACCTAAAAAGAAAAAGAAAGAAAAACACTGTCAACTAACTTCCATTCCAAATAACACAAATTTTTATAGAATACTAAATTATGTGTAAGATTTCCCAGAAAAATTGGATAAATACACTACAATGTTTACAAGGATAGAAGAGAATATGAAGCATTTCAGAAGGAAGGCTTAGTTTTAGTTTTCCTGTGCTCCATGAAATTTTCTTTTGATAAGGTACTGAAAGGACAGCACACTAAACACTGTTACTTGTACATGAAAGAAGAAACTTTTTATGATATATTAAATGACATTTCCTGTTTTTGGTGGAATCGACTTCATTTCACATATTCTATTGACCTTCATGAAAATAAAGCTCTCTACTAAAGTTTGAGAGTACTTTTTTCAATAGTTAATGGCTACAGTTCATGTGACTCATGTTTTTCATGCAGTAGGTCCACCCAGATAATTTTTAAAATATGAAGGAGTTCAATCTGCTGAGAAATGATTTTTTTAATACCAGTACGAGCAGATAAATGGCACAAAATAAATAAACTGACTTTTTCTTTCTTTTCTCTCTCTAGAAAATTAACCCGAATTGGTGTTCTCGTCCCTACAACTACATATTTCCCTTTTGGTCCACTTACCCTGTAGTTCAACATTTACTCCATTGAAAGATAATTATTTGAATTCCTAGTGAATGGGAAGTTGATCATGATAGTTGAATGATTCATTTGAAAATCGAAACACCACATGTTTACCAGGGCAATTGTAAAATAATATTTCATCATTGCTTGTTCTTCAAGAAAATTGCACAATGAATTTTTAAGGGTTCTGGTGGTTCTCTGAACATCTGAGAGAAAGTTGAAAATTTTGCATTGTTTATGATTATGAAGCTTGTGTTTAATATCAATGTTTCCCCCCTTGTTTTTACCCCATGGGGATGTGTTATGTGCAAAGTAAATAATGCATCTGTGTACTATTAATCATGTCTTGATGTTGTTGGTAGGAATTTTACATTTTAGATAGGTTAGGAGTGTTAAGTTTAATACTTTTAAAATTTTCATGTTTTTTTTTTGTATTTGTGCATGTACATTAAACAGTGCTTCTTTAAAAAAAATGGGGAAACATCCCCATGATATGAGGAATTGGTGAGACGTTGGTCCCACTAGACATCTTGGTTGCATGTAGTTTCCGCATGTAAATGAAACATATTCAAACAAAACTATAAAAAATATATTTGACTCATAGAGCTCTGTACAATGGAAGT
Source organism: Lepisma saccharinum (assembly GCF_977018435.1). NCBI lineage: Eukaryota > Metazoa > Arthropoda > Insecta > Zygentoma > Lepismatidae > Lepisma > Lepisma saccharinum. Next base: position 6,937,196 of record NW_028142891.1, read on the forward strand.
GAGTATATGGAAGAATAAAATATAATACTTTAATATTTCTCACTTTAAAGTTATGTATGATAACATTTTAATTTTTTTTCATATTTTTTTTACTAACTTGTCAAATTGTAAAATAATTTTGATGTATTCTGACATTTGTAATTACTAGAAATGTTAAAACCTTGTAATAGTGTGTTGATATATGTTATTGTAAATGAATTGACCTGTTCAACATCATGTACATTATGATCTAATGAACGGCAAATAGATTAATGAATATTTTATTTTACCCTAACTGAAATCTGTCTATTAAATTTAATGAAGTTGAAATTTTCGAGAGTGTACATGTCAGTCATGATTCTGATTGTTTTTCAAATTCTCCTTGCATGAAGACTAATTATATTAGTTATTATATTGTAATTATCGTAAAATTTTGGCAATCATTGTCACACGAAATTTGAACCTTCTTTAAAGTAATGAGCACTGTTTGTATTTTGAAAAATAGTTATTTATGTTGAAAAAAACAACTTAAGGGGTGCTCCTTCCATGTAGTGCACCCAATAGTCAACCTCACTTCCACATAGTACACCCTGGAGGCTCTGTCGACTGGCCCCATGGCCAGTATAATTTTGCTTGTGTTGTCCTGTTTTTTGTCCTTATGTGTGCTGAGTGCCCCTGTATAGCCTCAGCTTTTAACGAAAGTCAGAACATTTTAATATTTTATGATCTTAGTTGCAACGATAGAGTTGTTATCAGGGACTGCAGTTGAAACCTATTTTCAGTTTCAGTTCGGCTCGGAATGAAACATTACAGTTCACTTTCAGTTCTCGAACTGAAACTGGAATGAAACCGGAATGTATATGTCCGAACCGTAACTGGAATGATGTGAGGTTATAGTTTCAGTTCGGTCCGGAATAAAACATTTCGGTTCACTTTCAGTTCTTGAACTGAAACTGGAATGAAACCGGAGTACATATGTCCGAACCACAACTGGAATGATCTGGGGTTTTAGTTTCAGTTCGGCCCAGAATGAAACCTTTTGGTTCACTTTCAGTTCTCGAACTGAAACTGAAATGAAACTGGAGCATATCTATCCGAACCATAACTAGAATGATCTGAGGTTGTACGTCTATTTCGGCCCGGAATGAAACCCTTCTGTTCGTTTTTAGTTCTCGAACTAAAATTGGAATGAAACCGGAGTATATCTACCCGAACTGTAATTGGATGGTCTGAACTTTCGCTTCCAGTTTGGCCCGGAATGAAAGTTTTCAGTTCAGTTTCAGTTCTCGAACTTCTGCCTGTTCCATCTATACGGCAGAGTTGTACGCCATCCTAAAGGCACTGGACTTTGCAGACGTCAATGGTCTGAAGAAAGTCCTGGTGTGCTGTGATTCGACCAGCGTGTTGCAGTCTCTGGATTCGCCGTATTCCCGGCATCCGGTAGCGCAACGCATATTCAGACGGCTTGTGTCCTTATCAGCCAGTGCGGATGTACACTTCTGTTGGGTCCCTAGCCACGTGGGCATCCAGGGGAACAAAGCAGCTTATGCTGCCGCCAAGTCTGCTGATGCAGACGGCGATGTTCTCGTCCACCTTTTGCCTGCTAGCGACCTGCAGAACGTGTTCCGTTGTTCCCTTCTTGGCAGGCCGAGTGGGATACGGAAACGGGGAACAAGCTTCACGCTGTTAAGCCCACCATAGGTGCTTGGCGTTCCTCATCCCGTCCCTCTCGGCGAGAAGAAGTTATTCTTACCCGCATGCGTATAGGACACAGCCGTCTAACGCATGGTCACCTGCACCAAGGGCTGGACCCTCCGTTGTGTCGTGCTTGTAATGTTAGTTTTAGCATCCGACACACTCTCGTTGAATGTGTCGATCTTTCTTACCTCGGGCAGACTTTTAACCTTTCCGGCTGTTTGTCATCCCTCTTGGGTGATGACAGCAGTATTTTATCCCATGTTTTTAGTTTTTTTGCGAAGAACTGGACTTTTCCACCGTCTGTAAGGAGGTTTTTAGTTTGTTTGTTCTGACTTTTTAATGTGTCGTGTTTGTCTCGTGCAGGTCTCTTTACAACCTTGCACTTTTAGTTTTTCCCAAGGGGCTATCTACACCCCCCTTTTTTAAATTTTCAGTCAGAATTTTAGATAAGGGGACATTTCCCCGTATACATAGAAGGGTGCGAAATGGCCTTAAGTGCCGACGCACCCACAAATTTTAATTCAACAACAACAACAACAGTTCTCGAACTTAAACCGTTTCCAGACCCAAATGTTAAGGATCTGGGCGCGTTTTGCTATGTTTGAGATCGAGAAAAATACTGGGTAACTTTTACATTATTTTCATTGTACTGACAATTGTACTTTTTTGTAATTATCTGTGAAATGAAAACGAAAAGTTTATATGAATCCGCCGCGTCCCTTGCCTCAGTTGATTCAGTTCAAAATGGCATCAAACAATGGGATGAAAATTAACTGTGAAAAAAGTTACGTATCTTCATTACAGTAACCAAATTGTAGTTAATCAAACATACATTTCTGAAAGTAGCGCATGACATCACAGTACAGATAGTAGTTAAACAACTACATTTATGAAAGTAGCATATGTCATCACAGTACAGCAACCAAATTGTAGATAATAAAACAGATACAATTCTATGTGAGCTGTGGCTAGCTTCATAAGTGTGTCCATTTTCGCGCAAAACTACATCAATAAGATTAATACACATTAGATTTTCCTATGGCAGCAAATTTTCCAATTCATGGAAAATGGCATTTACTCTTTTGTATGTAATTACATAATTTTGTTTGGTTTTCTGAATTCCTGAAAATAGAAATTTAAAATAAAATAGTGTATGAACTGTTAATTTATGAAAAATGCAATAAGCATCTATCCTCGATGGATATTTTCACACCTACAAATAACCATGGATTAAAGAAAAAGCACTTAAAAATATGGATCACAAACTTTGGTTGATTGTAAATGATACATGTCATAATTTTGTAGTACGAGTTTCTCCTCCTCGTATGTAACATTTGCACTTTAACAGCTATTATTTAAATTTTGAATAAAAAAGGAAATTAGGTCATACATAAATCTTACAATGTTAATCTTTTAAATGTCTTTCCAAACGAGAATTATGAAAAATGACAGCAAGCATGTAAGCATGAAAGACAATGACTATTCACCTTCCTCCTCGACGAACTCGTAAACACTACTGGAGCTAATAGAGGAACTGAAAGAATTTTCATCTTGGTTTAAGGCTGGCAAGTGCTGATCAGAATGCTTTTGGAATAAAGCATTCGTCCGCAAGACCATGAGATCATCAAGTGTTGGAGAGGAAAGGTTGTACCTCAAATCTGACATTACAAACTTCACACTTGAGAACAACCGCTCCACGCTTACCTGGGTGGCTGGTGCAGCCATAACCACCGGTGTCGGGAAAAATGCGCCCTCCCAAGAGTAACCACAATGAAAAGTGGGAAAAATGAGCCTTGCACTTGCCTTCCCCAGTTACCCATTGAAAGAAAATGTATTGTGGTTTAAGACGACAGTGTGTCGATCAACCTTCTTTCGTGACCGCAGAACCAATGACCACCACTCTTGGACAATACCGATATGAGAATTGTCTCTTGAATTGCGCTGCAGGTGTGGTGAAAAACACGATTCCAATGTGGATTTGATTAATATCTTGTATGAACAGGGTTATTTATAGTACCTGGGTTTAAACAGTTTGATGGCATGGCAGTCGGGTAGGAGGCCACGTGATTGGTTGGGAACGGGAATGCAATGCGATGCAAGGCACTGTTGGAAAATACATACTTCCTGTTCCCTTCCTACAGGTGGTGACGCAATAGAAACTGGACCGGACGGACGTAGTGACTAGTGTGTCACCTACTGACTATTTGAATCAACAATGTTATTTTTTGATGTTGTAACAATATTACATTTATTTTGTTATAATTGAAATCTGGGCTATAAAATATGAAAAATGACACCAAACACGACCAAGATATACGAATTACAAACATATTGCCACTCAGAAGTAATAACTACGTATCCATATTTTTATGAGCGTATTGGAAGCATTGAGTTTGTGTTTGGTGTCATTTTTCACACTTATTTCATACAATGTTTAGGTATATAAAATATTGAGAATTCAGGGGGTACACAGAAATATTCAATTACGTCAAGGGGGACTCTCGGGAAAAAAAATTGAGAAAACTGCCTTAATGGCATTTCGGATCTTATCTATTTCCAAATATTCGGATCTGGCAGCCCCCAAAATACGAAAACTACGAAGTTTTATTCCGAAACAAAACTTAAACTGAAAGTACACGGAGGGTTATGGTGCACCAGAATGTAGCAAAACATTTCAGTTCAGGTTCGGGTGCGAACCAAAAGTGTTCACGATGAAGTTTCATTCCGGAACTGAACTGAAACTGAAAGTACACGGAGGGTTATGGTGCACCAGAATGTAGCAAAACATTTCAGTTCAGGTTCGGGTGCGAACCAAAAGTGTTCACGATGAAGTTTCATTCCGGAACTGAACTGAAACTGAAAGTACACGGAGAGTTATGGTGCACCAGAATGTAGCGAAACATTTCGGTTCAGGTTCGGGTGCGAACCAAAAGTGTTCACAATGAAGTTTCATTCCGGAACTGAACTGAAACTGAAAGTACACGGAGGGTTATGGTGCACCGGAATATAGCGAAACATTTCAGTTCAGGTTCGGGTGTGAACCAAAAGTGTTCACAATGAAGTTTCATTCCGGAACTGAACTAAAACTGAAAGTACACGGAGGGTTATGGTGCACCAGAATGTAGCGAAACATTTCAGTTCAGGTTCGAGTGCGAACTATAAGTCGAACTGGAGCATGTTTCAGTTCGAGTTCAAATTCGGTTCGCAGTCCCTGGTTGTTATTTGTAACGATAAGGGGCTGGACCCCGTATAATGTGCAAAATAGCCTTAGTGCTGACACACCCACAATTTTAAATTCAAATTCAAAATTCAAATCCTGTTTCTTACACTGCAAGTTTTTCTGAAGCTTTTTCACTTTTTTTCCATTTTTTGTTGTGATAATGGATCTTCACGGAGGCTTTGCATTTTATTGCTGTGGTTGTGCTCATATTGTACATAATGTGTTGTTAGCTGATTGCATATTTCTTTGGGGTGGTGGTTTCCTTTAACTTTTTACCTTCAAGGGGACTGGGAATCAGACACACCTGGCACAGCATTTGTTTCAAAATTTGCTCTCTGACCAGAATTTTCTTCATAATCTTCCGATGTAGAAAAACCTGGAAAAAGTGTACCCTATAAGGGAAAGATCTTGATGTAATTGTTGATTGTAATTTGTATTGAGGAACATATCTCGAACATTCTTAAGGATGCATACAGATGGTTGGGATTTCTCATAAGAAGCTCAAGAGTCTAATTAATTTAAATGTCATTTTTCTATTTTAGATATGAAGCAAACTTGAATATGTGTCGGTTGTATGGTCTAGAGCAAATTGAATAAAAAGATTTCTGCTTACGAGATGAAACTATCTTAAGTTTTTATGAAAAGAATTTTGTTAGATAAGCCTCAGTAATAGCAGGGAATTTGTAAATGGAATTCTAGACAAAAGTAATTTTCTTCATCAGATTCGAAAATCTAATCTTCGGATGCGACACCTTTTACTTTGTGATATTTCGAGAACAGGAAAGATACAAATCTTCACCTTTATTCTTACCTCGACCACACACGATCATTTGGATTTTAGTCTACCCCTTACTTTGTATGTAAAAACATTAACATCAATTTTTTGAAACATACTAATTACATGCGAGTCCATTGTACTCTACATTATTTTGCATCATTCTACAATTATTTTACCTTGTATTTTCCTTACTTTTCTCGTATATCTATAGTCACTACGTATTTAATATATGCAATAAATATTTTGTTATTTATTTACGTTCAATATTAGTAATTAGCAAATATGCAACATACGTGTATGTAATATCCTGGCAAATATGTAACATAAGACTTATGCAAAATGATGCCAGTTATATAATTAGCTGACCTTTTCATGTTCAAGGCATGTATCTAGAAAGGAATAGAATAAATAAATGCATACAAATCCTAGTTCTAGTCATGACGACACGATGCTTGTAATATTATGTATTATGAGAAAAGAAAATGGCAACTGGAAGAAAATTTATGTACAAGGTGCTCAAAATAAGGGGTGTAAGGGGTACCTTCCACGTAGGCGCCCAAAAGTCAACCTCACTTCCACGTAGTGCACCCTGGACTAAAGACTAACGAGGCTCTGGCGACTGGCACTATGGCCAGTATAATTTTGTGTGTGTTGTCCTGTTTTTTTGTTCTTGTGTGTGCTGAGTGCCCGTTTACAGCCTCAGCTTTTAATAGAAGTCAGAACATTTTAAGAGTTTTAGTTATGCAACGTTAGAGTTGTTATTTGTAATGGTAAGGGGCTGGTCCCCGTATAATGTGACGGGAGCAAAATAGCCTAAGTGCTGACGCTCCCAAAATTTTAAATTCAAAAAATTCAAAAAACAGAAGTCAGAACATTTTAAGATTTTTATTGATGCAACGTTAGAGTTGTTATATGTCATGGTAAGGGGCTGGCCCCCGTATAATGTGACGGGAGCAAAATAGCCTAAGTGCTGACGCTCCCAAAATTTTAAATTCAAATTCAATGCTCAAAATAAATATTTCAGAGTTTCCCAATCTGTCCTCAAGAAGGTGAATCGGGTTAAAATGAATTAAAAGAAGTAAAACAATGTGTGTTGACTCGAGAGCTGCTGCTGAAGGATTGTATTGCATGAGGGTACCATGCACATCCTCCACGTAAATGTATTTTTCTCCAGATCTGACTTTTAATTGTAACTCGGTGGCTATGCTAACATCACATTCTCCTTTCACAGTACTAGCATTAATAAATTTTCAAATGGTATGTAAATGGTTATATATCAATTTACGCCAACCTCCATGAATCGAAACTAGGCAGATATCCGAGCCAACCAGATATTCCAAATTTTTACCTTTTCCCCGGGTGTTCAAAATCCTATCAATTTTATACTCTTCTTCAGGATCCGAATAAACTTTCTGCAGTTCGTGTTTGTAAAATGTACCTTTTACAGGTTCTTCATTTAAGTCGTCTAATATGTATACAGGTACGGGTGTTCGCTGAACAAGGGAATGGATTTTGAAAAGTTCTCGTGACCACGATTGTTTGTATCCTTTCTCAAAATGTCCTTTGACGACAGAAATTCGTACAATATCACCAACATTAAGATCTGAAGACTGTTGTGAAACATGTTTGTCAGGTTTGTTGAGACGTTTCCACACAATGTAAACGTTTGTTTCGTTGACATCTCGAGGGGCCATTCCTATGGAACTGTGGATCGCTGTATTGTAACCTTCGAGAAGATGTGGTAAAATATCTACATAACGTCTTGTCTGTTTTGAGGTGAAACCCTTTCACTTTACAGATATACTGTGCTTCGGAGAACGGTTTTGTTATTTTCATGCTGTAACTTTTCGGTCCCGTTGAAACAAACTGTTCACAAACCGCATCGGGGCCGAAATCTGCCAATTCATCGGTGAGTTCTCCTAGTGCGCCACCTGTCTGGGGGTGGTATTCCATTTCAGGACTATCTATGTAAATTACTGATTCTGTATCACAATAACATATCCTGTCACCCAACTTTTCTAGAAGTTCATACAGTTTCAGACGAGCATGGCATGTTGTGAAGGCTGCGATAGGAACGTTTACTTTCCTGTTCCGACTGACTGCCTCTTCAACATATTTCCAGTTCACTAAAACTGTCCTGATTGATGAATACGACTCCTCCGATTATGATATTTGCGTCAGTCATTTTATCGAGGAAATCTTTCGATTCCTTGATGATGGTTGTCTGGGAAAGATTGTCCCGTTGGCAGAATTTGCCCCATAAAGAATTAAGGCAGAGTTTAGCCAGAGTTCGTTTCCCGGGGTTGACTTCGATACTGTTTTCTTCCAATAGAATACCCTCCTTATCGAAATATTCCTGTATGTACTTCTTCTTATCCTCGTCGTTCGCACACCATGAAGGCCACCCGCTCGCTTCCTGTTTTATTTTCAAGAAGGTGTTGACATAACCAGAAAAAAGTCCTCCAGTCTTTGTGCCAGGGTCGTACATCGATGTTTCATACTTCCACACTTCCGACACTGACAGTACTTTCTAGCCTCAACTGCAAGCTTTACGCACCTCGGCTATGACCCAAGTTCCTGAAAGTACACGTTGATCATCGGAATGGCTACATGTACCTTCACATTTTAATCTGAAAGCACATTCCTTGCACAATACAAACATCAGTTTTCCGTGCTTTTTTGTAGGTAAAACAGGATGTAAAAGGGTTTTCTGTGGCAGAATAGTACATTTGATGAGTCCCTCCATGTTCAAAACCTCATTTACCAAAGGAACAGAATTTCCTAGAAATATTGTAGGATGTCCGACAGGATAGGCACAGTATTTGTTCACATAAGGGTACAAACTTGTAAAATCGTTGTACTGCAATTTCTCGTTTTCCTTAATCTTGTAATAAGTCCTGTTTCAACTCTTCCTTCATAGAAGGCGTCTCGTGGATTTAAAAAGAATGCAGCAGACAATAGGATGTGTCGATAGATATCTATTCAGTTCAGGATCTGCTTTCAATATTTTGTTGAAATCGCATTCCCACATAGTTACGACATGGTATCCTTCAGAACGTAAAGCCGCAATTTTACGGCAAGTTGTCTCGTATCTGAAAGCTGCAGTGTTCAACATGTCACTGTGTTTCTGACTGTTACTCTCCTGATCGGTTTCATCGTCATCTTTCGGATACATATCCCTGTTAACAGATATGCAACGTTGACAACCATGACAGTAACAGCCCAGGGCCTCATACACTGTCTGCGTCTCGTCGTGATAGCCGTCCACTCTGTAACGTCCTCCTATGACATATTTTTCACGAGTACGTCCACCGTGAAGAAGTATTACACCATTCTGTTCTTCAACGTAGGTTAGCCATTTCAATGCAAACTTCGACATCTGATCTGCATGATGGTAACCTCCTTTAGGAATTATTCCTATAGTGTTAGCAGGCATAAATTTCTGTCTGTAAATTAGTGAACAGGCAGATGCTATTGTGAGGCAATCTTTGAAAATGTATATTTTGCATATGTCTAGGAAATTCTGTCTCAGCTTCAAACATCCTTGTCTCAACAGGGTAACATCCTTGATGCAGTATTGGAGAAGTTGGTTTCTGTTGTTGAAAGGTATGTTTTGCATGCATTCGGCGTCATACCAAGACATGAAACGTTGTTGATCTTCAACTGTTTTCATGTATTCATAACCGTATGCAGAAGGAGGAGGCATCGGTCCAATATAATTTCTGTTCTTGTAGGTGTTCCACAAATGCGGATAATATCCTTTCTGAACAGGCAAACCGAAACGTTTCGAAAAGCCTGCAAGATTTGTCTGAACGTAGTTGACTGTCCACAAAATGAAGATTTTGGTATGTCATGCTGATGATTTTGGTACCATCTAAGATGACACGAGGTTTCATTTCTCTCTCCAACATTCTCCGTAATAGAAATGTACAATCGTAACCTCGTGCATTATGTGCACAGATGGTTATGTCGGAAAACTATTGCTGCAATTCCAGATAGGACAGGAATGTGTCTACAGGGTCATCCCAGAATATAAACTCTCTTGTTCCACAAACAGAACATGGGATCGTTAAATCCTCTTTTTTGTAACATGCGTGACAGGCCGTCTGCACCACAATAAGATTCGGAACGTGAAGAAAAGTTTTCTTTCTCAAGATAAGGAATGTCAGTGTAGCATTCAAAGTCGTAAAACACAAATAGAAATTTCGAGTTCTCTTTAGGTTTCGGTATAGACATGTAACAGAAATGATTTATAGGTTTCACACAATTACATACCGTACAATATTTCATGTTGCATCTATGTACTTTCTCATATCTATTGTTCGTGAGAATAATTCTGAAACATCGGGGACACTGTTGGATTTCGCTGCAGACAGTACCGTTTCGGAACGGTGTAGAAACATGATTCGTGAAACAGTTCTCATTTTTGAAAATTCTGTTACATGTTTGACATATTCTACGAACACCCTGTTCAGGCACACACGGTGGAGTTGAACGGCTTCTCGTTTTTAAGGTCAGCATACAAAAAGTCGAAATCAAAAGGTAACAATGCCATCTGAAAATAAAAGAAAAACTGTTATCTTATGCACACGTCAGTATTATACAATTTACATCGAAACATCTTTATTTTCAGCAACAGTGGATGAATTTCATCCGAAATTATCTGAGGTATGTCACCAGAACTGAAATTAAACAGGCCGTCGCAGACATACGTGCCACCATGCTGCGACACCTCGAAAACCAGGAGGAAATTAACAGGCGCCAGCACGAGAATAGTCGCTGCTGCTCAAGCGCTCGCGGACCTTTTTCGCGAACTGTTTCAGCAGGGCGAGCTATTCCGTGCGGAGATGCTGCAGGATAGGAGAAGAACTGCCGAGCAGATCGACGAGCATTGGAACAGGTATCTATTTTCATATTTTTCCCATTTCATAATTTTGAATTTGAATTTGAATTTAAAATTTTGGGAGCGTCAGCACTTAGGCTATTTTGCTCCCTTCACATTATATGGGGGCCAGCCCCTTACCATTACAAATTACAACTCTAACGTTGCTTAACTAAAAATCTTAAAATGTTCTGACTTTTGTTAAAAGCTGAGGCTGTAAACGGGCACTCAGCACACACACGGACAAAAAACAGGACAACACACACAAAATTATACTGGTAAACTGCCAGTCGCCAGAGCCTCGTTAGTCTTTAGTCCAGGGTGCACTACGTGGAAGTGAGGTTGACTTTTGGGCGCCTTAGAAGAAGGCCGCCCCTTACACCCCACCATTTCATATTTTTTTAAGAGACTATTTTTTCAGACTTCGTCGTTCAAGAAACATCTTAATACATAATGTCATTTTTCTAATCGCTGTTATTATTATTTTTCAGAGTTCACCACGCAACTCTTGATGCCGGTGCTCGTCTAATCGGCGAACTGCCCCGGCACCTTTTCCAGCACGAAATAGTCGTAGCTGCTGGTCTTGCTGGGACAGGCATTCCTATCCCTGGAGCCGGTCCGCACGACAACGTTGCTGGTCCTGCGCCTCCTGACCAAGAGGTAGTGCCTGTTCCGTCTCCTCCACAAATCCCTCAGCAGGAGGAGGAGGAGGCGGCACCGCTTTCTTCTCCATCTGCGGTGGATTTGGTGGAGGATGACGACGACGACGACGATGATTTTCAACGCCCTCGTTCTCCTGAATAAAGCAAATAACATGTACAGAATACAATAAGGGGGAACCCCGAATACAACCAAACCTCCACCCGTATGCATTCGAGGGCATACGCTTGTCCCAGTGCCTCTGCAATAAACTGGGACGTCTTTTGCTCGAATTACGGTTCCCCCGTTATCGTTGTGCACTACTATTTTATTGATAATTGCAGATACATAAGACTGAAAATAAAAAGAAAACAATACAAGATTAAATAACATAGTTAATAAATTGAGTTACATTACATTACATTACTTTTGTAGACAGTACAATGCTATACATTTTTCTACGTGAATAAGTATCTTCCGTTACATATTGCTTGTATTACAATTTTAGGTGATATGCTGTAATGTGTGGTGATCTAGCATGTACCGGATCCCGGGCTCCAGGATCTATGAATGAATGAATGAATTAAAATTTCTGGGTGCGTCGTTACGTACGGCCATTTCGCACCCTTCTATGTATACGAGGAAATGTCCCCTTATCTAAAATTCTGACTTAAAATTTCAAAAAGGGGTGTAGATTGCCCCTTAAGAAAAACTAAAAGTGCAAGGTTACAAAGAGACCTGCACGAGACAAACACGACACATTAAAAGTCAGAAGAAACAAACTAAAAAACCTCCTTACAGACGGTGGAAGAGTCCAGCTCTTCGCAAAAAACAAAAAACACGTGATAAAATACTGCTGTCATCACCCAAGAGGGATGACAAACAGCCGGAAAGGTTAAAAGTCTGCCGGAGGTAAGCAAGATCGACACATTCAACGAGAATGTGTCGGATGCTTAAAATAACATTACAAGTACGACACAACGGAGGGTCCAGCCCTTGCAGTAGGAGACCATGCGTGAGAGGGCTGTGTCCTAGACGCATGCGGGCAAGAATTACTTCTTCGCGCCGAGAGGGACGAGACGAGGAACGCCAAGCACCTATGGTGGGCTTAACAGAGTGAAGCTTGTTCCCCGTTTCCACATCCCACTCGGTCTGCCAAGTGTCAAGAAGGCGACAACGGAACACATTCTGCAGGTCGCTAGCTGGCAAAAGGGGGACGAGAACGTCGCCATCTGCATCAGCAGACTTGGCGGCAGCATCTGCTGCTTCGTTCCCCAGGATGCCAACGTGGCTAGGGACCCAACAGAAGTGTACATCCGCATTGGCAGATAAGGACACAAGCCGTCTGAATATTCGTTGCGCTACTTGATGCCGGGAATACGGCGAATCCAGGGTCTGCAACACGCTGGTCGTATCACTGCACACAAGGACTTTCTTCAGACCATTGACGTCTGCAAAGTCCAGTGCCTTTAGAATGGCGTATAACTCTGCCGTAAAGATGGAACACGCAGGATGAAGCGAGTAACTGGAACTTTGAGAGTCTAGGACGAAGGCGCAACCAACTGATTCCACTGTCTTGGACCCATCCGTGTAAAACACATTAAAATTGGGGTGCTCCGCACGAAGTTCTAAAAACCTTTGCTGGTATACAACCATTGCTGTTTCTGCTTTTGGAAAAGCAGTTAGAGAAAAATCGATGAAAGGTGCAGGAAACTCCCAGGTAGGGAGAGGCGGAATGAGTGGAGAGACGCCAGGAAGATCACTGTCAACACCAAGTGCTGACAGGATCTCGTCTGCACGAACACCAAATGGTCTAGTGACACTAGGGTGGAGCCGATACGTTTCCAGCCTATTCTCGTCGGAGATGGTGTCAAATGAAGGATGTGAAGGTATCGAGCGAAGATGGAGGAAGTAGTTCACTACCAGCCTCTGTCTTCGCAGAGACAGCGACGGCTCAGATGCCTCTACGTACAAACTGGCGACTGGACTGGTACGAAAGGCACCAGAGCACACACGTATACCAGCATGGTGGACGGTGTCTAGGATGCGAAGTCTAGATGGGCGGGCAGAAGAATACACAACGCATCCATAATCTAGCTTCGACCTGATGAGTGCAGGAAGCGGACCTCATTCACGAAGCACAGGGGAGATTTCCCCATGTACAGGTCAGGATCGAAATGACATGTACGTTGGCGACAAAAGTGAACACACACGGATTTCTCGGATGAGAAGGTGAAACCTGTTTGGGAGGACCACTCAAACAAACGGTTTATCGTCAGTTGGAGTTGACGAGAAGCTGACGCGAGATTCCGTGAGCGACAAAAGAACGTGAGGTCGTCTACATACAGAAGACCATGGACAGGGGCAACAATGCTTGCCATAACACTGTTCACTGCTATGGCAAACAGAATCACACTTAATACGCTGCCCTGCGGGACACCGTTCTCTTGTTCGTGAAGATCCGAAAATGAGTTCCGAACACGTACGCGGAAAAAACGATCTGATAAAAAGTTTTGAATGAAGTACGCCATATGGCCACGCACGCCCCAAGTGTGGAGCTGCTTGATGATGCTAAAGCGCCACGCTGTGTCATATGCTTTTTGGAGGTCAAAGAAAACTGCAACTAAATGTTCCTTGTTGAGGAATGCATCCTGAATGTGTGTTTCCAGCTGAACCAGATGGTCCAGTGTGGAACGGTTGGAGCGAAAACCACATTGAAAATTGCTTATCAATGAGTTTTCCTCCAAAAACCAGGTGAGACGCATGTTGATCATGCGTTCCATCAACTTGCACACACAGCTAGTTAAGGCAATAGGCCTATAACTCGAAGCTGCGGTGCGTTGTTTACCTGGTTTCAGGATGGGAACAATAATAGCTTCTTTCCAGGAAGTGGGGAAAGAGTCCTCCAACCAAAGCCTGTTGAATACCGTCAAAAGGAAATTTCTTGCGCCAATGGGCAGATGACGAAGCATCTCATAGTGGATCATGTCCACTCCAGAAGCTGTGTTCTTAGAATTTCGAAGCGCCTGATCTAATTCCCGTTCAGTGAACTGAGAGTTGTATGGCTCGGTTTTATGACTTCGAAAAACTAGACGGCGTCGTTCCTGACGGTCCTTCTGGCGGCGGAAACGTGGTTCATAATTTTCAGAGCTAGACGCATCAGAAAACTGCGTGGCCAAGATATTAGCTATGTCTCCGGAATCAGTGTACAACGTCCCATCGTGCTCCAGAGCGCTCAGAGGAGTAGATGCACCCCCCTGGATGCGACGTACTTTGGTCCAAACGGCTTTCGACGAAGCCTGCTTCGTCAGAGAAGACACGTATTGGACCCAGCACGCCTTCTTACTGGCTCGAATAAGCCGACGGGCACGGGCACGCTTAATGCGGAACTGCTCGAGGTTTGCGGCAGTGTGGTTCCTATTGAATCGATCTAGGGCATGATTGCGGTCCTTGATGGCTGCACTGATCTCCGCAGTCCACCAGGGGACTGGGCGTCGCCTCGCAGATCCACTGGGATGTGGAATGGAGGTGCGTGCAGCATCATGCACTCTTGACACAAAGATATCTAAGGCCTCGATGGCTGGCAAAGTCGACGCTAGATCGACTTCAATGTCCACTGCACGCTCGAAGGCACCCCAGTCGGCCCGACTGAGATGCCAGTGAGGGTGTTGTTCACGTGAGTGCTGAAGATGTTCGAAAGTTAGAAGCAGTGGGAAGTGATCACTCCCACAGAGATCAGGGTGAACGCTCCAAGATGTGGTAGGAGCAAGGCTGGGACTGCAGAAGGACAAGTCCAACGCAGAATGTGTGCCTGAGGAAGGACTGAAATATGTGGGAGTCCCATCATTCAGCAACGTTAAACCTGACGCCTCACGGAATTGATCTATAATTTGACCCCGGGGCTCTGTACGAACGAAGCCCCACAAACGATGGTAGGAATTAAAATCGCCCAAAAGAACTACAGGAGACGGAAGTTGTTCGAATATAGAAAGGAGGTCCTCAAGAGAGAATCGCTCCTGCTTTGTGATGTAGACACTGCAAACGGATATTGGCTGTGGTAGATGGACCCGCACGGCGACAGCTTGGAGGGGGGTGGTGAGAAAGATTGGTGTTGAGTGGATGGTATCTCGAACACCGATTGCAACACCACCGTGTGCACGACGACCCTCAGGAAGCTTGTCGGTGCGGTAAATCGTGTATCCGTTTAGAATCACTGATTCATTTGGACGAAAATGTGACTTGGGAGACATAATGGCAGGGTCAAATTCAGATATTAGAATTTGCAGTTCCTCGAGATGTGTACGGAAACCGTTAAGGTTCCATTGGAGACAATAAGCCATAGCTGGAGGTATGGTTGTTACCTCTTATGGCGTACTTTATTTCTAGGCCCTGTCACCTTGATAAATTCTTCATCCGCGGCTTCGTCCTGTATCATGTCCTCGGGTAAGGATACAGAGGGCGAAGGGGATGAAGAAGGGGGAGTGGGGGCGGGTGTTTTGAGCGCCCGCCGGGAAGCCTTCAGCTGCGCCTTAAGTTTCAGGGTGGTGGCTGCCACCCTGACTGGAGAGCTAGTAGACTTCAGAAAATATTCCCTTGTATGCACCTGCTTGAACTTCCTCTCTGTGGAGCGAGGAGTGGTTGCTGGTTTCCTCGAAGCAGGGCGGGCTACTACGGGAATCGTTGGTGTTCGAGTTGACACGTCGCTGGTTTGTACACCCACACTGCGGCGGGTAAGAGCAGCTGCAGCAACTGTAGCGAATGGCACAGGTAAAGTGGTGCGTATACTTTCCCGGAGACGTTGTTTTGCTTCGCCAGCAGAGATTTTCTCTGTGACGACCAACTCTCTGATTTTCTTCTCTTGTTGGAAAGAGGGGCAGTCACGATGCCAGACTGGGTGCTCGCCTTGGCAATTAATGCATTTGGGACCAGAAGAACAAGGTTCGGTCCCATGATCAGGCAGACTACACTTACCACAAAGGGCGGTAGTGGCCTTGCAGGAAGGCTGAGTGTGCCCAAAGTGCTGGCATTTGAAACATCGCATCGGGTTAGGGATGTATGGTCGGACTTTTAATCTCAAATATCCAGCCCGTACAATATCTGGGAGAGTGGTCGTTTGGAACGTTAATATAATAGAAGCAGTTGGCACAAGTTCTCCGGATTTTCGCGTCTTGATTCGCAGCACTCCGGTGAGATGTTGGTCTGAGAGTGCTTCAAGGATCTCTTCCTCCTCAGCATTTAGCAGATCCCAGTGGTGAATCACACCTTTACTACTGTTAAGTTGACGATGGGGTTCAACATTAACAGTGAAATGGCCCAAAGATCGTAACTTTAAAAGGTTGTTGGTCTGGCGATCTGTGCTGGTCTGGATAAGTAGACTCCCGTTTCTCAGCTTCTTTATTTCTGGAACATCGGAACCAGCGGCGTAGTCTAGCTGTTTCTTGATAAGGAATGGTGACAAGTCCTTCAATGTAGCAGCTCCGTGTTTCTTTGTTGTTGCAGAAACATCGTTACTATCGGTCTTCTCAACAATACTGATAACAAGGTAACGTGGCACGTTACTTGTCTTTTCCACTAATTGAATCGGGCTCGAAGGCCGCGCTCGTTTTGGGGGTTTCCCCCCGTTTGTTGTTTTTTGTACCCATATACAAAATTTATTTTTAGGGGAGGGTCCATAAATTGTCGCCTCGACATGCCCTCTATGCCGAGGAAGGCCTACCCCCAAAAATGGAGGCTACTCGAGGACCAAAACGAAATCCCCGAGGCCACGTTCGCGACTGCACCTACCCCTGCAGCCAACACTGTCCCATCGGCACGTGCAACTCACACCTTGGGATAGGGATTTTTTTATCGAGGTTGTCTCCTCTAGCAGGACCCTTAGTTATAGGGAGGTCAAAGATATGGAGATGAATGACGTGATGGAATGGTAAAAACGTGATATGGATGTGAGAAATGAGTGAAATGATGAGATGAAAATGACCTCCCCACCTTACTTAATAGGGAGGTCAAAGATATGGAGATGAATGACGTGATGGAATGGTGAAAAACGTGAGATATGGATATGAAGAATGGGTGAAATGATGAGATGAAATTGGCCTCCCTACTAAGCCCCCTCGCCCCGTCAAGGCAGTCCTACATGGAGGGGGTGTGTTTGCGCATATGTTGGCTTTTGTTGAGTTGCTACTGTTTGGGGTTATTATTAGTTTCCAAAATACGGCACGCCATTCTTCTATTGAATTGAATTGAATTTAAAATTGTGGGTGCGTCAGCACTAAGGCTATTTTGCACCCGTCACATTATACGGGGTCCAGCCCCTTATCGTTACAACTAACAACTCTATCGTTGCAACTAAAATCATAAAATATTAAATGTTCTGACTTTCGTTAAAAGCTGAGGCTGTAAAAGGGCACTCAACACACATAGGGACAAAGAAACAGGACAATACACACAAAATTATACTGGCCATGGGGCCAGTCGCCAGAGCCTCGTTAGTCTTCAGTCCAGGGCGCACTAACGTGGAAGTGAGGTTGACATTTGGGTGGACTACGTGGAAGGTCACCCCTTACACCCCACGCCGTTCTTCAAGAACGGGACTCTACTATGGCTTCTGTATGCACTTGATTCATTTTGGCCAGGATTTCCAGTAGTAGCGTCTTTTTGTCCGCCGTAATATTCTTATCTTTCGATATCACTAGAAATATCCAAATGTAGCCTCTGGTACATTCCCAAGTTCTATTCTGACGAGTCTGATACAATTGTGCTTATTTGGCTTCCTGGGGGGTTTGGGGTGGGAGTTAGGTTTGGTTGGGATGCAGCGGACTGAGCGGGATTCTCCTGCTGCGAAACTGTATGCTCTGGGCTATCCGACAAGTGCTTCCTCTTGGAAGGGGGTGTGCGTGCTAACCCTCCACCCCTTCTAAAGGGGTCGGTTGTTTGCTCAGAGGGATAATCCATGCTGTGGCGGTTATAGGTAGTCTCTGGGGTGGCCCCCGTGGGAGCCATCCTTCACACTGCACTTCGTTGCGTTACAAAACAGCGTATCACTCACGGAGAACACAAGACAGCTTTCCCGCCAAGAGCGCACGTGGAGTTTGTTTTTGTTTGACACGCGCTGCGAAACGTCAACCGATCACATTATCAAACGTGTATCACCACGTCACATCCTTTGAAGACAGGACGTGTCAAGCCTGGGTCGTCGCCCGTGTCCACGTCCCACCGCTACAGCGATTTAACTGCAACACATGCCGTCACTCTGAAGGGGGTGGTAGAGTCTCTTTTTCACTTAAAGGGGGGTAATGGTCTTGGGGCTCGGGGGAAGGATGGGGCTCTTCGGGGGTATAAGTCTCGCCCCTTAGCAAGGGCTAGTTCTCGAGTTATCGGGTGGTAGACACAGAATGCACTTTTAGTCCTTTTAAGCCTAACCCTTGCATAAGGATAGCATGGGGTTGGTTTAACCTATGTAGAAAAGTTTGTACTCACCCGATTGCGTCGGTCGAGGTGTCTATACGTTCACTGAAATCTCCTCTTTGGGGTGGGTGCGGTCTTAGAGGTAAAACGGCTCTGGGGGGTCACTGGAAGTGTTTTTTCACCACAAGATGCACATTTATTTTTTTTACTACTTTACCCATAAGGGGGCACTTTCACTAAATTTTCGGGGAACTTTCTTCTGTAACTCCGTGCCCAGTGGGCTGAATTACATCAAACTTTGGCATTGGCAAACACACATTTACGCATACGGTGATGTCCAGTGGCGGAGCGGACTCGACCGATTTCCAATCCTACGAGGGGTTGCGTCGCGGAATACCGGCGGCACAACCTCACTCAATCGGCGCACAAATCGCGTAGCATGTACAGAATACAGGTAATATTTTTTCTTCTTACCTTAGACCGCTCTAGTTTTCTTCAGATTCCGAAGTATCCGTCTCCTCTATGATGGTCGGAAATCGCCGTGTTGGAGGACTCAAACTTCGACTGAATTGCTCTTCAACCTTGAAGATGCTAGAAAGAAAATCATATTTTCTGCTTAGCTCACTTCTTCTTACAGGGTTAAGACTGTACTCTGATAGCTCCTCAGGGTCCAGAACACGACCTTTCACCCTCATTACTACGCCTGTCGGGTCTTTCAAACCTATGCCACTCTTGAACCATTTAAAAATTTCGTTCAACGTCAACACACTCTCGATAATGTTTTCGAAACATCTGCACCAACGTCGAAACATCGCAGTAATCTACCATTATGTACAGCTTGTTGCATCCTACCCGATAGAGACGCGGAATTTCGTCATTTAACAATTCTTCCAAATTCTCATATCGAACCAATTCGATTCCTGAAACAACACGATTTAGTCTCTCATCCGCCATCATCAGATATTTTGAATTTGATTTTAAAATTGTGGGAGCGTCAGCACTTAGGCTATTTTGCTCCCCTCACATTATACGGGGGCCAGCCCCTTATCCTTACAAAGTATAACTCTAACGTTGCATAATTAAAAATCTTAAGATGTTCTGACTTCTGTTAAAAGCTGAGGCTGCAAACGGGCACCCAGCACACGTAAGGACAAAAAACAGGACAACACACACAAAATTATCCTGGCCATAGTGCCAGTCGCCAGATTTGATTTGATTTGATTTGATTTGATTTGATTTTAAAATTTTTGGGTGCGTCAGCACTAAGGCTATTTTGCACCCGTCACACTATACGGGGTCCAGCCCCTTACCGTTACTCGTTACAACTCTAACGTTGCTTAATTAAAATCATAAAAGATTAAAATGTTCTGACTGTTGTTAAAAGCCGAGGCTGCAAAGAACACTCAGCACAAATAAGGACAAAACACAGGACAACACAAACAAAATTATACTGGCCATGGGGCCAGTCGCCAGAGCCTCGTTAGTCTTTAGTCCAGGGTGCACTACGTGGAAGTGAGGTTGACTTTTGGGCGCCTACGTGGAAGGTACCCCTTACACCCCGCCAGTCGCCAGAGCCTCGTTAGTCTTTAGTCCAGGGTGCACTACGTGGAAGTGAGGTTGACTTTTGGGCGCCTACGTGGAAGGTACCCCTTACACCCCGCCATCATCAGATATTTTGTTACCTCACATTTTGGAGGAACATGTAGGTAATCTATATTTACATGTTCCGAATTTAGTTCCGATTCGTTCTCTTGGCATATACAGTCAAATGACGATATTCCAGACAATACGGCGAAAGGTCCTGCATTGTACCCGTGAGCAGCTATCTCATCTACCACACGGTTTGACCACACACCGTATGGTAGGTGACAATATACCGGCACTCTTTCATAAATAAAATGTGTCTCGCATAATCCATGTCTACGGTTCTTGCAAAAATACATATTGATCGGAAAACCGTCACTTTCCATTTCCATATACGTTTCCGATGGTAAATCTATATTATAAAATGTAACCAAAAGGCTTTCCCTGTACCTCACTGGAGCATCTAAAATTAATAATTTTGAACAGTTATTTACAGCCATCCCTGGTTTACCAGACTTCACTTTTCCTCGACCAGAAACCGTAACAGGATATGCCAGACACATCGTCTAACCTGGAGGACGTTCCGTATACCCATATAAAGGATTGCACGTTAGATTCTTGAACACAGACTGCTGCTTCCTCTTTCTCAAAGGTTCACCAGCACCATCGAATCAGTTTCGCTTACGGTGTTTTTTTTTACTTTCTCGTATGCATGATGTGCCGCATTCCTTTCTTCCCACGATTTACGAAATTCTTCTTCACTAATCCAGCTCGGCACATCAGTATTCTATTCCGTACTCACACCTGAACGCATCGGCGGCTCTGGTGAACATTGAGAAGTAAGTAGCGGACTACCATCAGTTACCGGTTCAGGTGGGGATGACTTTCCAATCATCCCACCGACAAAGGACAGCATCCAGGATACAAAACCCATAGTACTCACCTCGGAATACTGATTTTATATCTAGCTCGTCCAGGAACAAGTGTCAGCAAGGGCGTCCAGGAACAAGTGTCGGCAAGGTCGCAGATGATTACTACCTGATAGCTTAGTCTGTGTAAGTAAAACACGGCAAAACTTCTTATATACCTACCTACTCCTACAATTCCCTGATATTCTCTGCGCATTCTCTCGCGCAAGGCATCCAACGTGCCTCGTCGGTCTCCCTCTTTTCCCGGTATACTATGAGAACACAACTTTTTTTATTCTATTCACATCCTGCTTCTCAGAAACTTGAATTTGAATTTGATTTTAAAATTGTGGGAGCGTCAGCACTTAGGCTATTTTGCTCCCGTCACATTATACGGGGCCAGCCCCTTATCATTACAAACAACAACTCTAACGTTGCATAATTAAAAATTAAAAATCTTAAAATGTCCTGACTTCTGTTAAAAGCTGAGGCTGGAAAGGGGCACTCGGCACACGTAAAGACAAAAGAACAGGACAATACAAACAACATTATACTGGCTATGGGGCCAGTCGCCAGAGCCTCGTTACTCTTCAGTCCAGGGTGCACTAACGTGGAAGTGAGGTTGACATTTGGGTGTACTACGTGGAAGATCACTCCTTACACCCCTCTCTCAGAAACTTTTTTTTCCCTTTTGCCCGCTGTCCATTCCGCCGCATACTAACGTATCCTGCACACAATCATACCTTAACGTTCCCACGAAATTCTACACGCCCATTCCACGAAACACCCGACATTTCCCGACACGTGTTCCACAATCTCTCCATATCGCTTCAACATCCCAACACATTTCCTTTCCAACTCCTTTATCTTCTCAACCGTCGACTCTTATCAACTTCAACAGTCATTTACGCCCCTTTATTCCAACCGCAACGGAAACCCATATCAACTTCCCCAGAAAACCAACTGTAGTCACCTCCTCATTAACAACAGGAAACCGTCATCTCCTCATTAACAACAGGAAACCATCTTATCCATTCTCCCAACAGCCAAAACCACCGATTTTTCCTCCTCCCCAACAACCAATCAAAACACTCCTCACAAAATAAACACGACCCATTCAATGACGTCACACCAATCAAATCCAACCTCACAAAATAAACAACACCCTTTTCATGACGTCATGACTCAAAACATCCACCCTTGCTTGCCCAAACAGCTTGGTCATCAATTGATCTTTGATCGATCTTTTCCAATCAATTGATTTATCGGACTCAACGCGGGTGCATAACTACTCATACCGACAACGAAAAGAAATCTCAAAAGAATCAAAATAATAAAAAGGAAAGAAACCGACCAGCTTAGCTTGGAAAACCGTATAGAAGAGCGCTCGTCGTCAGAAGTGCGGCAAGTGGACGAAGCTGAAAATGTCGAAAACAAGGCAGACTTACCTGGCGATGATGAACATGGAGAGTTCATTCCCCAAAAGAAGAAGTTTAACTCAGGAACAAGTTGTCAGACCAGCGTCAATCTGCGTTCGCTTTCGCGTGCATGTGTGAGGCGTGGTGTGTCAGACAGAGTAGCTGCACATTTGGCGTCAAGTCTTCTGAGTGATATTTGATTTTGATTTTAAAATTTTGGGTGCGTCAGCACTAAGGCTATTTTGCAGCCGTCACACTATACGGGGTCCAGCCCCTTACCATTACACATAACAACTCTAACGTTGCTTAAATAAAATCACAAAATATTAAAATGTTCTGACTTTCGTTAAAAGCCGAGGCTGCAATGAACACTCAGCACAAATAAGGACAAAACACAGGACAACACAAACAAAATTATACTGGCCATGGGGCCAGTCGCCAGAGCCTCGTCTTCTGAGTGATATAAATAAAACATTACCTCAAAAGGAGAAATTTAACATTGTTATAGACAGAAACAATGTCACGCGACAGAGCTCACGAACACTACAAAAACAACAATGTCCCCAGAACAATAAAATTTTGTCGTTGTACTTCGATGGAAGGAAAGATTCTACTTTGGTGAAAGAGACATGTGAAGAGACTGGAAAAACGTACCAACGGACTTGTCAAGAGCACATTTCTCTTATCGAGGAACCTGGTTCATTCTACCTTACCCATGTTACGCCCAAAACATCCGACGCAGAAGGAGCAACTGCCGCTATTTGGAACTTTCTCTGCGAAGAAGGCATAGATTTCACGGAATTGTCGTGCATAGTATCCGACGAAGAGAGCAAGAACACGGGGAAGCACACCAGCATCATCCGGCGTTTAGAAGAATATATCCAGCGTCCTCTCCAATGGATTGTGTGTCAATTGCATTCTAATGAACTGCCCCTAAGACACATTTTTGAGAAAATTGACGCCCAAGACATCCGGCCCGAAGGGATTTCATGGCGACGTAGGGAAGAGCTTGTCTACCTGCCATCGTCCAGTTGGAAAAAATTGAAGCAGTTCTTCTGATATTGACGTTCTCAACAAGACAAGGCTTAACTCTACAAAATGTGCCAGGCTGTAAACAGTGGAGTGTGTCCAAATGATCTTGCGATGTGTCTTCCTGGGCCCAGTTGCATCCTTCGACTGTATGTAGCAACGTGAAATCCATCACCCGCTCTTGATTGATTGATTTAAAAATTGTTTGGGTGCGTCGGCACTAAAGGCCATTTTACACCCTTCTATGTATACGGGGAAATAGCCCCTTATCTAAAATTCTGACTCAAATCTTAAAAAGAGGGGTAAATAGCCCCTTGGGAAAAAATTAAAAGTGCAAGGTTGTAAAAAGACCTGCACGAGACAAACACAACACATTAAAAAGTCAGAACAAACAAACTAAAAACCTCCTTACAGACGGTGGAAGAGTCCAGCTCTTCGTAAAAAACTAAAAACATTTGATAAAATGCTGCTGTCATCACCCAAGAGGGATGACAAACAGCCTGAAAGGTTAAAAGTCTGCCGGAGGTAAGCAAGATCGACACATTCAACGAGAATGTGTCGAATGCTTAATAAAACATTGCAGACACGACACAACGGAGGGTCCAGCCCTTGCAACAAGTGACTATGCGTTAGACGGCTGTGTCCCAGACGCAGGCGGGTAAGAATGACTTCTTCTCGCCGAGAGGGACGGGACGAGGAACGCCAAGCACCTGTGGTGGGCTTAATAGCGTGAAGCTTGTTCCCCGTTTCCGTATCCCACTCGGCCTGCCAAGTGTCAAGAAGGCGACAACGGAACACGTTCTGCAGGTCGCCAGCTGGCAAAAGGTGGACGAGAACATTGCCGTCTGCATCAGCAGACTTGGCGGCAGCATCAGCTGCTTCGTTCCCCTGGATGCCCACGTGGCTAGGTACCCAACAGAAGTGTACATCGGCACTGCTAGATAAGGACACAAGCCGTCTGAATATGCGTTGCGCTACTGGATGCCGGGAATACGGCGAACCCAGGGTCTGCAACACGCTGGTCGAATCGCTGCACACAAGGACTTTCTTCAGACCATTGACGCCTGCAAAGTCCAGTGCCTTTAGAATGGCGTACAACTCTGCCGTATAGATGGAACAGGCAGGATGTAGCAAGTAACTGGAACTTTGAGAGTCTAGGACGAAGGCGTAACCAACTGATTCCACTGTCTTGGACCCATCCGTGTAAAACACATTAAAATTGGGGTGCTTCGCACGAAGTTCTAAAAACCGTTGCTGGTATACAACCATTGGTGTCTCTGACTTTGGAAGGGCAGTCAGTCAAAAGTCGATAGAAGGTGCAGGAAATTCCCAGGTAGGGAGAGGCGGAATGAGTGGAGAGACGCCAGGAAGAATATTGCCAACACCAAGTGCTGACAGGATCTCGTCTGCACGAACACCAAATGGTCTAGTGACACTTGGGTGGAGCCGATACCTTGCCAGCCTACCCTCGTCTGAGATGGTGTGAAATGAAGGATGTGAAGGCATCGAGCGAAGATGGAGGAAGTAGTTAACTACAAGCTCAGATGCCTCTACATACAAACTGGCGACTGGACTGGTCCGAAAGGCACCAGAGCACACACGTATACCAGCATGGTGGACAGTGTCTAGAATGCGAAGTCTAGATGGGCGGGCAGAAGAATACACAACACATCCATAATCAAGCTTCGACTTGATGAGAGCACGGTACAGGCGAAGCAATACCGTCCTATCAGCACCCCAAGAAGTATGAGATAAAACGCGTAAAAGGTTGAGAACTCGAAGACAAGAGAACTTTAACTGGCGAAGGTGAGGTAGCCATGTTAATTTCTTATCGAAAATGAGGCCCAGGAAGCGGACCTCATTCACGAAGCACGGGAGATTTCCCCATGTACAAGTCAGGATGTAAATGACATGTACGCTGACGACAAAAGTGAACACACACGGATTTCTCGGATGTGAAGTTGAAACCTGTTTTGGAGGACCACTCAACCAAACGGTTTATCGTCAGTTGGAGTTGACGAGAAGCTGACGCGAGATTCCGTGAGCGACAATAGATCGTGAGGTCGTCTACATACAGTAGACCATGTACAGGGGTACGTCTGAACCAGCGGCGTAGTCCAGCTGTTTCTTGATCAGAAATGGTGACAAGTCATTTAATGTAGCAGCTCCATGTTTCTTTGTTGTTGCAGATGCATCGGTACTCTCGGTCTTCTGCACAATACTAATCACAAGATAACGTGGCACGTTACTTGTATTTTCCACTATTTGAAGCGGGCTGGAAGGC
Source organism: Lepisma saccharinum (assembly GCF_977018435.1). NCBI lineage: Eukaryota > Metazoa > Arthropoda > Insecta > Zygentoma > Lepismatidae > Lepisma > Lepisma saccharinum. The sequence continues at coordinate 6,963,019 of NW_028142891.1, forward strand.
CGCGCTCGTTTTGGGGGTTTCCCCCCGTTTGAGTTGTTTTTTGTACCCATATACAAAAAATATTTATTGTGGAGGGTCCATAAATTGTCGCCTCGACATGCCCTCTATGCCGAGGAAGGCCTACCCCCAAAAATGGAGGCTACTCGAGGACCAAACCGAAATCCCCGAGGCCACGTTCGCGACTGCACCTACCCCTGCAGCCAACACTGTCCCATCGGCACGTGCAATTCACACCTTGGGATAGGGTTTTTTTATCGAGGTTGTCTCGTCTAGCAGGACCCTTAGTTATAGGGAGGTCAAAGATATGGAGATGAATGACGTGATGGAATGGTGAAAACGTGAGATTTGGATGTGAAGAATGAGTGAAATGATGAGATGGAAATGACCTCCCTACCTTAGTTTCTTAGAGGGAGGTCAAAGATATGGAGATGAATGAAGTGATGGAATGGTGAAAAGCGTGAGATATGGATATGAAGAATGGGTGAAATGATGAGATGAAATTGGCCTCCCTACTAAGCCCCCTCGCCCCGTCAAGGCAGTCCTACATGGAGGGGGCATCACCTGCTCTTAAGACATTGACAGAATTTGTCATTAAAGTTTACGCTCCCATGTGGTTTTACATCAAATGCAATGGAACTATCAAGGACGCGTCAAAACACCTGTGGCTAACATTACAGAAAATGGAGTGCTTACCAAACGATTTAAATACTTATCTCTATGAACGTCTTCAAAATCATGCTTTCTGGGGGCATCCAGAAAACATACTTGTTGGTACGTTGGCAGACACTCTCCAAAATGTGCGTCAAAACGCGGCGAAGATCCTGGAAGCAAGAAAAATCCAAAGCCAACCAAACAACACCATTAGAAAATTTTCTCCCCCAGTGATTAACTTTAATGCCAAAGATTACACAGATTTAGTGCACTGGGGAAAAGAAGAAATAACATCGCCTCCAGTAGTACACTTACTTACAAATGAAGACTTAGAAGAGATTGCAGCAGGAAGAGACGATTCCCTAGGAAAACTGCAGACTTTTTTTGAAGTGCCTTGCCATAGCCAGGTAGTGGAACGATGCGTCAAAGATGTAACTGCTGCATCAATTGCTGTATGTGGTTATGACTCCCGAGAAGGCTATATTAGACTTCGATTGGTGGACAGGAAAATATTACCAAAGTCTGATACCAAAGCGGACTTGAAAACCTAAAAAGGCCAGTCTACCTGGGTGGGTGGGCGGACGACGCTCGATTGCAGCCAGCTCCTCGTGGTGAATTTGAATTTGAATTTGATTTTAAAATTGTGGGAGCGTCAGCACTGAAACTTTTGATTTTTGATTTTGAATTTAAAATTTTGGGAGCGTCAGCACTTAGGCTATTTTGCTCCCGTCACATTATACGGGGGCCAGCCCCTTATCATTACAAATAACAACTCTAGCGTTGCATAACTAAAAATGTTAAAATGTTCTGACTTCTGTTAAAAGCTGAGGCCGTCAACGGGCACTCAGCACACACAAGGACAACAAACAGGACAACACACACAAAATTATACTGGCCATAGTGCCAGTCGCCAGAGCCTCGTTAGTCTTTAGTCCAGGGTGCACTACGTGGAAGTGAGGTTGACTTTTGGGCGCCTACGTGGAAGGTCACCCCTTACACCCCAGCACTGAAACTATTTTGTTCCCGTCACATTATACGGGGGCCAGCCCCTTATCATTACAAAGAACAACTCTAACGTTGCATAATTAAAAATCTTAAAATATTCTGACTTCTGTTAAAAGCTGAGGCTGTAAAGGGGCACTCAGCACGCATAAGGACAAAAGAACAGGACAACACAAACAAAATTATACTGGCCATGGGGCCAGTCGCCAGAGCCTCGTTAGTCTTAAGTCCAGGGTGTACTAACGTGGAAGTGAGGTTGACATTTGGGTGTACTACGTGGAAGGTCACCCCTTACACCCCTCCTCGTGGTGAGTGCTGGATAGTCGATTAGTCTATGAACTAAGAGCTGCAGTTTTCTTCCTTTCCTACTACCTTGTGGTTTTTGGTAAATTTAAGTCGGTGCGGTCGAGTAATTATAGCGGGTTATTGCTTACCCAACATCCGTAACATTTCTGTATATTTGGCGTTTTTTGACGAATTAAGAAATCATTTTCCCTGATTCAAACACACTAAATCGGTAATGTTAAGCAACATACAAGCAATATATGTAATTTTTTACATTAAATCACTCCAGAAACATCGAGAAACCATCAGGAAAATTTGCAAATTTTTGACATTTTTTCATAAAAATTTAAAATTTTGACTAAAAAGCGCAGCCTGAAGTTATTATCCGATCAAGTTGAAATTTTTTATGGGTTATAAGGACCACCAACCACAAACTTTAAGCAACAGCGCAGACCGATTTCGAAAAAACCGGTTTTTCGATTCACCCTAATCCACAGCCGAACCCCTACAACATTCTGCCAAAAAACAAGAAAGTTACTGGATTGATGAAGGACGAAATGAACGGCGAGATCAGCAGGGAGTTCGTGGGACTCAGGTCCAAAGCGTATTGCATCAGAACGGCCGTCGCCAACATCACGAAGTCCAAGGGAGTAAAGAAAAGCACTGTTCAGGGGAAGTTAAATGTCGAGGATTACATCGAATGCTTGAAGAAGAAACTCCCCATCCTGCGGGAAGAGAGGAGGTTTAAGAGCATGGACCATGATGTGAAGATGGTGAAACTGAAAAAATTGGCGTTGGACGCAAGGGAAACAAGAGAAAAGTTTTGAACTGCTGTATTCACACACTTCCATGGGGCTATTCTCCTATCGGAGGGAAGTCCAAAACATGTAGTATTTGTAATTAGGCCAATTCACACCCTTTATATAACGAATCCACTGCACACTTCTGTATTATATCGTACGTACATGAAAACCCATTTTGATTCACTTCGTTTCCACACACGTTTTCGGCACAGTCTCTTGCCTATCGTATCACCAAAGCCTTTTTTCCCCTCGTTTTCCTACACTACACGATGTTGGATTGGGGGAGGCGCAGGAACAAAGGAAGGCACCAGCTGAAGCATCCCGAAGCAGAAAGCAGTTCACGGATGGACTTATCATCTTCGGTAAGTCAGCAGTAAATAAACAGGCATAATAAAATAGGAAGTGTAATTCTTCGCCAGTAGTGTAAGTTCATTGATTCTGCGCCATCATGCATTTAACCTCAGTCGCATCATATGAAAATATTTTTATGGATTTTGTGGCGTTCCAGTACAATTTCCACCTCGACTCTGTTTTCCCCATCTCAACCTTTGTAGGTATGCCACGATCTTACGAGATATAACTTAACATATTCACTTTTTACGACCTTTTACGGGCTAAGTTAACCTACAAGGGTTGTTTTTGTCTACGTATTTTTCTATGACCTTTTACGATCTTACGTGATATAACTTAACCTATTCGCTTTCTTTCACGAGTTAGAAAACATACACATACTTTGACCTACTTTTGTAGTAGGTGAAATACTTCGTTCTGGGAACGCCCTTTGACCTACTATTTATTTTTACGACGTTTTACGGACTAAACTAACCTACAATGAGAAAAAATGGACAGAAGATGATCTGGCTAGTTTTTAAGCTATTTTTTACCTCTTGCAAATTTTGCTCTTATGCTGACCTCGCCCTTTGACCTACTTTTTATTTTTATTTGACCTACATTTGATGTCGATCTTTTACGTGCTAAGCTAACCTACAGGATGAAAAAATGTAGTGCCAACATTTTTAAGCTATTTTTTACCTCTTGCAAATTTTTGACATGTTTTCTTACTACGCTTACCGCGTGATCTACTTTTTATTTTTACGATCTTTCACGGGTTGAGCTAACCTAAACACACGTTGTTTGCCTTTATCAATTTACGCAGTGGAAGATAGAAAGAGGCATACATGTGCGTAAATTGATAGAGGCAAACAACGTGCGTCAATCAAATTTATTTTTGTTAAAATTCCTGGCTCCCAAAGAAAAAATATTATGCCGCCGGGGATGAATGGTTCAATTGCCTTTATCAACTTCCAGGTACGGTTCAGGAGGAATGTCCTTTCTCTCTCGACATCACACCTCCACGGTGAAAAAATTATAAAGGCAAACTCTATAATGAGAGTTTGAAAGTTGTTGTGGTTCGAAATATGATAGCTTCTTCCCTTTCAGGCTATTTCTAAACATACATAAGTGTTTTTTTAAAATTATTATAAACATTTTTTTCTTACAACTGCCTGAAATTAGATCCTCATCTCGTGTGAGAGTTGTTGTTGAAAAAAAATGATAGCTTGTTCCCTTTCAGGTTATTTCTAAACCTACATAAGCGTTTTGTTTAAATTAATTTGTTCTAAACCTTTTTTTTCTTCTTAAAACTGTCTGAAAGTAGATCCTCATCTCGTCTGAGAGTTATTGTTGAAAAAAAATGATAGCTTGTTCCCTTTCAGGCTACTTATACGTATATAAGCGTTTATTACTTTCTTTTTGTATCACATGTCCTTGCAATGACCAAGTGTAACCGTTTGAGATTCCGGTCGACATTTTTGTCAGGGAGACGCAAAAAACTCCATGTTCCTTTCGAAAGTTACGAGCGATGAAAAAAATGGTAATTGATCCCCCTCCCTCTTGTAAAGGGTGTCCCATAAAGTGCGCAACTTTTGAATCTGGCGCCATTTTTTTTAAATGTTTTGTTGGCAGGCCTGTTCTTATCATTTCTAGTATCTACTATCACTCCGATTTCATTAGCAGTTGTTGTTTTCTTTATTGTTGCAGGTGTTGCCATGGAGCGGTTCACAAATGAACAGCGCGTTCTGATCGTGAAAACTTAATATCAAAATCTTGAAAGTGGGGCCGAGACGGTAAGACGACTTCGCGCGGTTTTCGGAAGAAATGAAGCACCCTACATGTCTACAGTTCTGCGGCTGATAAAGAAGTTCGAAACAACTGGTTGTGTTGCTACTGTGAAATTACCTGGGCGAAATCCCATTCAACGCAATGGCCAACAAATCGCAGTTGTGCAGCAAAGTGTAACAGTAAATCCAAGGAAATCAATTCGCCGATGGTCACAGCAGTTGAACATTCCACGCACTTTTGAATTTTGAATTTGATTTAAAATTGTGCGAGCGTCAGCACTTAGGCTATTTTGCTCCCGTCACATTATACGGGGGCCAGCCCCTTATCATTACAAAGAACAACTCTAACGTTGCATAATTAAAAATCTTAAAATGTTCTGACTTGTTAAAAGCTGAGGCTGTAAACGGGCACTCAGCACAAATAAGGACAAAACAAAGAACATCACAAACAAAATTATACTGGCCATGGGGCCAGTCGCAAGAGTCTCGTTCGTCTGCAGTCCAGGGTGTACTATGTGGAAGTGAGGTTGACTATTGGGTGCACTACATGGAAGAAGCACCCCTTACACCCCTAAGTAAGAAATGGGGTGAAAAGATGATACAATGTCAAGTAAATGTTATTCGACAATCAAAAACTTCCAATTACGTGTTCGTAGATTATAATATGGAGTACATTTTTATTTAGGAGAAAATGAACAAATGAAAATTGTACTGTATGCTATTTTATGTGACGATGCATTTTTGGGGAGGCAGCGAAGTATATTTCACATACACAGTGCGGTCCTAAGTTCCCGGACTAATGCAATAACAAATTCAAAGTCAAAGGTAAGAGGAAATAGTCCGGAGGTCATAAATCTGGTGAATAAGGTCGATGGTGCAACATGGAGCTTTGCTTTTCAGCGAGGGACTGGCGATTTATTGCTGCAGAATGAATTTGAATTTAAAATTTTTGGGTGCGTCAGCACTTAGTCTATTTTGCGCCCGTCACATTATACAGGGGCCAGCCCCTTATTACAAATAACAACTCTAACGTTGCACAACTAAAAATCTTAAAATCTTCTGACTTCTGTTAAAAGCTGAGGCTCTAAACGGGCACTCAGCACACACAAGAACAAACAACAGGACAACACACACAATTATACTGGCCATAGTGCCAGTCGCCAGAGCCTCGTTAGTCTATAGTCCAAGGTGTACTAAATGGAAGTGAGGTTGACTTTTGAGCCCCTACGTGGAAGGTACCCCTTACACCCCTGCTGCCGAATGAGCAGGGGCATTACCGTGCAGCAGGAAAAATCACGAGGTGAAGCGTTCTGGGAGAACTCCTTGGATTCGACCTAGCAAGCGTTTTAACACTTTCTGTTAAAATTCGTTATTTACTGTTCTACCTGGAGGCACAAATTCTTCCCCCTTCACTGCTATCGAAATACACGATGAACATAGTCTTCACCCTTGATTTTTTGGAGCGCAGTTTTTTCGGTCTTGGGAATGTTTTACCGACCTATTCTGAACTCTGACATTTTGTTTCATGATCGCAGGCAAAATATCAAGTCTCATCACCAGTAATAATCTTGTCTAAAAAGTTCTCATCACGGTCAATCATGGATAACAAGCCTTGACAAGACTCAACTCGATCGTCCATTTGCTCCCGTGTCAGGGAGCTTCCGCTTATTCAAATCGTCATGCAAGATCCGGAAAACCACTGTTTTGTGGATGTTTAGTGTTTCTTCTATCATCCGAGACATGACTTTCTGATCCTCTTTAATCAAGTCAGCAACAGGTGCGCTGTTCTCGTTGGTCCAAGTTGTTGTCGGCCGACCATTGCATTCGTCATCCTTCACTGTCTCCCGGCCTTCACAAAAACGGTTGTCCGACTCAGTGTTGATTCACCGTACGGCTTCTGAATAAGTTCCATTGTCTTTGTTGCCGAAAATTCAGCTTTGCAGCAAAATTTAATTGCTACCCGCTGTTCCTCCTCGTCCATCTCCCGAGTCTGACACTCACACACAACACCAGGTTATATCAGACGTCTGGACTCAACAACAACGGCTAGACTTATGCCTCTCAACATGGCTGTTCAAAACGGTTCAAACTACATAGTTCAACAGTGGTCCGCTGCAAAAAAAAATCAATACGGGAACTTATGGACCACACTGTGTATGTATATATATATATATATATATATATATATATATATATATATACATATTTTCTTCAACCAGTTGAAGATATGTTCACTACTGGGATGTACAGACTACGGGATGCAGGTTACTCTTGGCCAATTAAACATTTAAACTAACCCATCCCGATAAATGTCATTCTTCGGGTTTGTCTGTCTTTTATTGTTAAAACGCCCCTGTACATACTTTAGTAGTTATGCATATCACATCATGAACATAGCGCGTAAAACATGTCTTTAAGTACACAAAAAACAATACAAATTTGTAGCCCTTGGAGAACCAGTGGCTGATGAAAGATGTTTTGTCAGAGGCGATGCTTTCTCAGTCACCGAGGCCCAAGGCTTTATTCACAATTTTTCATCTGATTGATTTTTAGGGGAGTATAAGCCCATCCGGCTTATCTGTCTTATTACTGTAGTTGGTGCGCTCTTTGCTAACTTCCCTCCAAACATTCAATATTACGTCTGCTCTCGCTATGTGCAGTTTTCCCTTTCATAATACTCACTTTGCAATGAAACAGGAACGAGCTATTGACATTGCAACAATTTTGCCAAACAATAGAAACAGCTGACTGATCCATGTTCCCCCTGCGCAAGTGGATAATTCGACTACAGCACCACAAGGTCAATTTATTTCAGCCAAGATGCACTAATAAGCAAAGGCAATGCAAAACATTTGTTTAAAGCACGCATTTCGCTTTCAGTTGTCCTCCTTCCTCCCTCCCATCTTTCTTCCACCTGCTCCCTGCTTTGTTCGGAACAGTGTGGGCGAATATACCATAGAAATTCACTTTTACAAAAAGCATCCCTCGATTTACGATGATGTATGTTTGCCTCTACCGAACTAAACTATCTCGAATGGAATGGGATTGCAACACCTGGAACACAACGCTAACAGTATGAATTTAGTCCATAATGCTGGCAGCTAGAAGAGAGAGTCCCTTCTCTTTCGTTGCGTACAGCAACAACGACAAAGGAAGACACTGCAAATTGTGTTCCGAGCAAACGTATCTCAGCGGTAGGTGCTGGTAAAACAAAGCTGATGGGGCGTGGGAACGTTTGATGTTTTGAAGTGATAGTGTCCAGTGAATAAGTATAATAAAAATTATTTGCATTGCAGATTTTTTTGGGTGTGCATGTGTGAATGTGCAAATAGGCAGAAGCCGCTACTAGATTTATCCCCCTCTGCCCATCCACACCAACTTATGCTCCTCCTGAATCATACACCATATTTTGATAATTTTATTGTCAAATTATAGTGCAAGTACATATGCTCTTGTACGTTTCATGCACAAAGCTGAAATTGTGGTAGATTATGATGGTGCAAGACTTACATGGTTTAAGAGATCCTAACCACACATAAATAACATTTATCCTGCATAGGCAAGCAACCCATTATGATGAGAAATGGAAAAATCATTTAAAAAGTGTTCCAATTTAATTATGCCACAATTAACGACATTTCAATAAAATTTACTCTATTCTCCCTTGTAATGCTTTAAACATGCAACAATTTATTGTATTAATTAATCGTCACAGGTGAAACTATAATGTTCCACTATGGTTTTCCCATATAAGGAAGTGACTGATAACACAGGTCTAAAAGATTGTTTTTTTTTCAGTTGCCAAAGACTTTTGAACGAATTTATGGTATTTTGGTTCTGTTGAATCTAAAATGAACAACAATTTTGCCAAGTTGGCTCTAGTTATTGAGATACTTGATATCCTTTGATTTTAAGTTTATCTCAATAAGAGCTGTAGGTGTTGACATGAAATAGGGCATGGCTTTTATTTTAGAATATAAAAATATCTCCTGACCATCCATTTCACAGAATATATTTATTAAAAGTTCGCTTTTCTTTATTTGCTTCATTTTTAAATTTTATTTCTATTGTTGAGGGGAATGAAATGTTCGTTCTTCACGAGCAGGCCGCATGAATGATTATGATGGATTGTACGGTATTTGTGGTGAATATTCTGTGCAGAATCAAAGAAAAACATCACTGACTTTGTAAAGAAATAGTATCTTGCATTTTGAAGTAGTTTATTAAGTCTTGGATAAAGGTGGAAAGTGTTCAATTGCATCCATAGATCCTTTCATGGACTGAGTATTGAGAAACTGAAAACAGGGATCTTTGATGTGCCTCACACTCGTAAACTCATTAATGATTGAAAACTCTCAAATTTTAAGAATGATATTGAAGCTTCTACATGATTCAGTTATGTCTGAGTTGTCAAGAGCTTCTTCAGCAATCACAAATGCGAAAACTATGAAGAACTGGTGGAAAACTTGTATACAAACTTATAATTTGTAACTATAATGAGCATAAAGATATTTTCCCTCCAAATCCACTTTGACAGTTTTCCAGATAATCTTGGTGATTTTAATGGAAAACAAGGAGAGAGGTCCCCCCAAGATATAAAGCAGATGATGGAGGAAATATTTCAAAGCAGGTGGGACAGATACGAGATAACAGATGAATGGTAGCGATTAGGAGGGCTGTGGAGGACACTTTCCACCTACTTATTGCCTCTGCATTATGGTTTCTTAATGATAAGCCATATCAACTAAGGGAGACTAAACTGTCGTTGCACCTGCCCCCTCTCCATTTTGGTACCCAATCTTCGCTAGTTTGGTAGACTATTGCTGGGATCTTCAACATAATTTTTCCGACACCCTACACACAAGAAAATATCAGAAACTACATTTTTCTCATCATTAAGAGATTTCATGCTTTTTATGTTTTTTAAAGGACAGCCATTAATCAAAAAGTAGAGATAATGTAGAAAAACTGATATATTCAAAAAATGCCCTAAAATGACTCTTTTATTGCCAATAAAGTGTGTTTACCAACATCAAAAACTTCATACTTTTTGAATTTGATTTTAAAATTGTGGGAGCGTCAGTACTTAGGCTATTTTGCTCCCGTCACATTATACGGGGGCCAGCTCCTTATCATTACAAATAACAACTCTTAACGTTGCATAACTAAAAATCTTAAAATGTTCTGACTTCTGTTAAAAGCTGAGGCAGTAAACGGGCACTCAGCACACACAAGGACAACAAACAGGACAACACACACAAAATTATACTGGCCATAGTGCCAGTCGCCAGAGCCTCGTTAGTCTCTAGTCCAGGGTGCACTACGTGGAAGTGAGGTTGACATTTGGGTGTACTACGTGGAAGATCACCCCTTACACCCCAAAAACTTCATACTTATGTGCATACATTTCTTGTAGGAAAGGAGAACGCTAGAAAAGGCAAATGATATATTCAGCTACGGCATTGTTTGTTACGAGGTGTTGACCGGGAAGTACGCCTTCAGTAGCAACAAGAACACGATGATAAATCAAAAGAAACTGGGAATCCTAAGGTGGCCAAAGCGTAACAAATTAAGTCGAGAAGTAAAAAAAATAGTGCGGTATGTACAAACAAAAGATTAAAATAAATTATGTAGTCACTTTAACCCTTGAACCCTAACAGGGGTTACCAGTAACCCCAAGGAGAAAATAAACTCCTTCTATTTTCGTTATTATTAGGTAATAAAATTAAGCCTTGTTTCTATATTAAAAACACTAAGTAGGATATACAAGTTACAGACATTAAATAACAGGAATTGTATTATTACATTTTTACAAGGATACATACAGAAATGGTTTTTGCGTTAATTTTCGACATAGTCACCCTGCTTTTCAACACAGTTTGTCCACCTGTCCACAAGCTTGCGGATGACCTCCACAAAAAAAACTTTTTGGCATCATATGCAGTTTTACAGGGTAGGTGGTGTAAAATTATTTTAATAAACACATGCATCAACGGAAGTTAAAAAGATGATAATACTAAAGATGATTTTTATGCAGAGTTAGAACAGGTCTTTGATAAATTTTCTCAGTATGATATGAAAATTCTGTTAGGTGACTGTAATGCACAGATTGGCAAAGAAGAGACATATAAACCCACGATTGGTAAAGAAAGTCTTCATGAATTAAATAATGATAATGGTATAAGATTGATTACTTTTGCAACCTCAAAGAATTTAATTGTGAAAAGTACCACTTTTAAACATAAAGACATCCATAAATATACCTGTTCTTCTCCAGAAGGTAAAACTCATAATCAGATAGATCATATTCTCATTGATAAGAGAAGGCCCCCTCCATGTAGGACTGCCTTGACGGGGCGAGGGGGCTTAGTAGGGAGGTCAATTTCATCTCATCATTTCACCCATTCTTCATATCCATATCTCACGTTTTTCACCATTCCATCACGTCATTCATCTCCATATCTTTGACCTCCCTCTAAGAAACTAAGGTAGGGAGGTCATTTTCATCTCATCATTTCACTCATTCTTCACATCCATATCTCACGTTTTCACCATTTCATCACGTCATTCATCTCCATATCTTTGACCTCCCTATAACTAAGGGTCCTGCTAGAGGAGACAACCTCGATAAAAAACCCCTATCCCAAGGTGTGAGTTGCACGTGCCGATGGGACAGTGTTGGCTGCAGGGGTAGGTGCAGTCGCGAACGTGGCCTCGGGGATTTCGGTTTGGTCCTCGAGTAGCCTCCATTTTTGGGGGTAGGCCTTCCTCGGCATAGAGGGCATGTCGAGGCGACAATTTATGGACCCTCCACCATAAAATAATTTTGTATATGGGTACAAAAAACAACTCAAACGGGGGGAAACCCCCAAAAAGAGCGCGGCCTTCGAGCCCGCTCCAATTTGTGGAAAAGACAAGTAACGTGCCACGTTACCTTGTTATCAGTATTGTTGAGAAGACCGATAGTAACGATGTTTCTACAACACCAAAGAAACACGGAGCTGCTACATTGAAGGACTTGTCACCATTCCTTATCAAGAAACAGCTAGACTACGCCGCTGGTTCCGATGTTCCAGAAATAAAGAAGCTGAGAAACGGGAGTCTACTGATCCAGACCAGCACAGATCGCCAGACCAACAACCTTTTAAAGTTACGATCTTTGGGCCATTTCACTGTTAATGTTGAACCCCATCGTCAACTTAACAGTAGTAAAGGTGTAATTCGCCACTGGGATCTGCTAAATGCTGAGGAGGAAGAGATTCTTGAAGCACTCTCAGACCAACATGTCACCGCAGTGCAGCGAATCAAGACGCGAAAATCCGGAGAACTTGGGCCAACTGCTTCTATTATATTAACGTTCCAAACGACCACTCTCCCAGATATTGTACGGGCTGGATATTTGAGACTAAAAGTCCGACCTTACATCCCTAACCCGATGCGATGTTTCAAATGCCAGCACTTTGGGCACACTCAGCCTTCCTGCAAGGCCACTACCGCCCTTTGTGGTAAGTGTAGTCTGCCTGATCATGGGACCGAACCTTGTTCTTCTGGTCCCAAATGCATTAATTGCCAAGGCGAGCACCCAGTCTGGCATCGTGACTGCCCCTCCTTCCAACAAGAGAAGAAAATCAGAGAGTTGGTCGTCACAGAGAAAATCTCTGCTGGCGAAGCAAAACAACGTCTCCGGGAAAGTATACGCACCACTTTACCTGTGCCATTCGCTACAGTTGCTGCAGCTGCTCTTACCCGCCGCAGTGTGGGTGTACAAACCAGCGACGTGTCAACTCAAACACCAACGATTCCCGTAGTAGCCCGCCCTGCTTCGAGGAAACCAGCAACCACTCCTCGCTCCACAGAGAAAAAGTTCAAGCAGGCGCATACAAGGGAATATTTTCTGAAGTCTACTAGCTCTCCAGTCAGGGTGGCAGCCACCACCCTGAAACTTAAGGCGCAGCTGAAGGCTGCCCGGCGGGCGCTCAAAGCACCCGCCCCCACTCCCCCTTCTTCATCCCCTTCGCCCTCTGTGTCCTTACCCGAGGACATGATACAGGACGAAGCCGCGGATGAAGAATTTATCAAGGTGACAGGGCCTAGAAATAAAGTACGCCTTAAAAGGTAACACCCATACCTCCAGCTATGGCTTATTGTCTCCAATGGAACCTTAACGGTTTCCGTACACATCTCGAGGAACTGCAAATTCTAATATCTGAATTTGACCCTGCCATCATATGTCTCCAAGAGACACATTTTCGTCCAAATGAATCAGTGATTCTAAACGGATACACGCTTTACCGCACCGACAAGCTTCCTGAGGGTCGTCGTGCACACGGTGGTGTTGCAATCGGTGTTCGAGATACCATCCACTCAACACCAATCTTTCTCACCACCCCCCTCCAAGCTGTCGCCGTGCGGGTCCAGCTACCACAGCCAATATCTGTGTGCTGTATCTACATCACAAGGGAGGAGCGATTCTCTCTTGAGGACCTCCTTTCTATATTCGAGCAACTTCCGTCTCCTGTAGTTCTTTTGGGCGATTTTAATTCCTACCATAGTTTGTGGGGCTCCGTTCGTACAGAGCCCCGGGGTCAAATTATAGATCAATTCCGTGAGGCATCAGGTTTAACGTTGCTGAATGATGGGACTCCCACATATTTCAGTCCTTCCTCAGGCACACACTCTGCGTTGGACTTGTCCTTCTGCAGTCCCAGCCTTGCTCCTACCACATCTTGGAGCGTTCACCCTGATCTCTGTGGGAGTGATCACTTCCCACTGCTTCTAACTTTCGAACATCTTCAGCACTCACGTGAACAACACCCTCACTGGCATCTCAGTCGGGCCGACTGGGGTGCCTTCGAGCGTGCAGTGGACATTGAAGTCGATCTAGCGTCGACTTTGCCAGCCATCGACGCCTTAGATATATTTGTGTCAAGAGTGCATGATGCTGCACGCACCTCCATTCCACATCCCAGTGGACCTGCGAGGCGACGCCCAGTCCCCTGGTGGACTGCGGAGATCAGTGCAGCCATCAAGGACCGCAATCATGCCCTAGATCGATTCAATAGGAACCACACTGCCGAAAACCTCGAGCAGTTCCGCATTAAGCGTGCCCGTGCCCGTCGGCTTATTCGAGCCAGTAAGAAGGCGTGCTGGGTCCAATACGTGTCTTCTCTGACGAAGCAGGCTTCGTCGAAAGCCGTTTGGACCAAAGTACGTCGCATCCAGGGGGGTGCATCTACTCCTCTGAGCGCTCTGGAGCACGATGGGACGTTGTACACTGATTCCGGAGACATAGCTAATATCTTGGCCACGCAGTTTTCTGATGCGTCTAGCTCTGAAAATTATGAACCACGTTTCCGCCGTGAGAAGGACCGTCAGGAACGACGCCCTCTAATTTTTCGAAGTCATAACACCGAGCCATACAACTCTCCATTCACTGAACGGGAGTTCGATCAGGCGCTTCGAGATTCTAAGAATACAGCTCCTGGAGTGGACAAGATCCACTATGAGATGCTTCGTCATCTGCCCATTGGAGCCAAATATTTCCTTTTGGAGGTATTCAACAGGCTTTGGTTGGAGGACTCTTTCCCCACTTCCTGGAAAGAAGCTATTATTGTTCCCATCCTGAAACCAGGTAAACAACGCACCGCAGCCTCGAGTTACAGGCCTATTGCCTTAACTAGCTGTGTGTGCAAGTTGATGGAACGCATGATCAACAAGCGTCTCACCTGGTTTTTGGAGGAAAACTGCTTGATAAGTAATTTTCAATGTGGTTTTCGCTCCAACCGTTCCACACTGGACCATCTGGTTCAGCTGGAAACACAGATTCAGGATGCATTCCTCAACAAGGAACATTTAGTTGCAGTTTTCTTTGACCTCCAAAAGGCATATGACACAACGTGGCGCTTTGGCATCATAAAACAGCTCCATTCTTGGGGCGTGCGTGGCCATATGGCGTACTTTATTGAAAATTTTTTATCAGATCGCTTTTTCCGCGTACGTGTTGGGAACTCCTTTTCGGATCTTCACGAACAAGAGAACGGTGTCCCGCAGGGCAGCGTACTTAGTGTGACTCTGTTTGCCATAGCCGTAAACAGTGTTATGGCAAACATTCTTTCCCCTGTACATGGCCTCCTCTATGTCGACGACCTCACGATCTTTTGTCGCTCACGGAATCTCGCGTCAGCTTCTCGTCAACTCCAACTGACGATAAACCGTTTGGTTGAGTGGTCCTCCCAAACAGGTTTCACCTTCTCATCCGAGAAATCCGTGTGTGTTCACTTTTGTCGTCAGCGTACATGTCATTTAGATCCTGACCTGTACATGGGGAAGTCTCCCCTGTGCTTCGTGAATGAGGTCCGCTTCCTGGGCCTCATTTTCGATAAGAAATTAACATGGCTACCTCACCTTCGCCAGTTAAAGTTCTCTTGTCTTCGAGTTCTCAACCTTTTACGCGTTTTATCTCATACTTCTTGGGGTGCTGATAGGACGGTATTGCTTCGCCTATACCGTGCACTCATCAGGTCGAAGCTAGATTATGGATGGTTTGTGTATTCTTCTGCTCGCCCATCTAGACTTCGCATCCTAGACACTGTCCACCATGCTGGTATACGTGTGTGCACTGGTGCCTTTCGGACCAGTCCAGTCGCAAGTTTGTATGTAGAGGCATCTGAGCCGTCGCTGTCTCTGCGAAGACAGCGGCTGGTAGTTAACTACTTCCTCCATCTTCGCTCGATGCCTTCACATCCTTCATTCCACACCATCTCAGACGAGGGTAGGCTGGCAAGGTATCGGCTCCACCCTAGTGTCACTAGACCATTTGGTGTTCGTGCAGACGAGATCCTGTCAGCACTTGGTGTTGACAGTGATCTTCCTGGCGTCTCTCCACTCATTTCGCCTCTCCCTACCTGGGAGTTTCCTGCACCTTCTATCGATTTTTCTCTGACTGCTCTTCCAAAGTCAGAGACACCAATGGTTGTATACCAGCAACGGTTTTTAGAACTTCGTGCGAAGCACCCCAATTTTAATGTGTTTTACACGGATGGGTCCAAGACATTGGAATCAGTTGGTTGCGCCTTCGTCCTAGACTCTCAAAGTTCCAGTTTCTCGCTACATCCTGCCTGTTCCATCTTTACGGCAGAGTTGTACACCATTCTAAAGGCACTGGACTTTGCAGACGTCAATGGGCTGAAGAAAGTCCTTGTGTGCTGTGATTCGACCAGCGTGTTGCAGACCCTGAATTCGCCGTATTCCCGGCATCCAGTAGCGCAACGCATATTCAGACGGCTTGTGTCCTTATCTGCCAGCACAGATGTACACTTCTGTTGGGTCCCTAGCCACGTGGGCATCCAGGGGAACGAAGCAGCTGATGCTGCCGCCAAGTCTGCTGATGCAGATGGCGACGTTCTCGTCCACCTTTTGCCTGCTAGCGACCTGCAGAATGTGTTCCGTTCTCGCCTTCTTGACACTTGGCAGACCGAGTGGGATGTGGAAACGGGGAACAAGCTTCACTCTGTTAAGCCCACCATAGGTGTTTGGCGTTCCTCGTCTCGTCCCTCTCGGCGAGAAGACGTTATTCTTACCCGCCTGCGTATAGGACACAGCCGTCTCACGCATGGTCACCTACTGCAAGGGCTGGACCCTCCGTTGTGTCGTACTTGTAATGTTTTATTAAGCATTCGACACATTCTCGTTGAATGTGTCGATCTTGCTTACCTCCGGCAGACTTTTAACCTTTCCGGCTGTTTGTCATCCCTCTTGGGTGATGACAGCAGTATTTTATCACGTGTTTTTAGTTTTTTGCGAAGAGCTGGACTCTTCCACCGTCTGTAAGGAGGTTTTTAGTTTATTCTGACTTTTTAATGTGTCGTGTTTGTCTCGTGCTGGTCTCTTTACAACCTTGCACTTTTAGTTTTTTTCCCAAGGGGCTATCTACACCCCTTTTTTAAATCTGTCAGAATTTTAGATAAGGGGACATTTCCCCGTATATACAGAAGGGTGCGAAATGGCCTTAAGTGCCGACGCACCCATAAATTTTAACTCAATCAATCAATCAATCGATAAGAGAAGGCATACTAGTATAATTGACGTTCGTACACATAGAGGTGCTGACTGTGCCAGTGACCATTATTTAGTAATTGCTAAATTAGGAGAAAGACTCGCAGTGATAAATCATAAGCAACAAAATCTAAAAGTTCTAAAATTTAATACAGAAAATTTGCTGATGAAAGAATTAAAGATTACCAAATTAAACTGTCCAATAGATTCGATGTTTTGCAGGATTTAAATGATAAAAATATAAATGAAACAGATGTAAATAAAAATTGAGAGCATATACGTAATGCAATAAAATCAGCAGCTAAAGAAAGTATAGGATACCATAAACCAAGAAAAAGTAAGCCATGGTTTGATAATGACTGTCATAATCTAATAGAAATAAGAAATCAGGCTAGACTTAGGTGGTTAAATAACTCTGCAGATACAAATCTAAGCAATTATAATAGAATAAAGCGAGAAGTTAACCGCACGTTTAGAAGTAAAAAAAGAGATTACTTGAAAAGCAAAATTAACGAAATTGAAATAAACAGCAAAACCAAAAATATCAGTTATATAAAGGTGTAAATGAATTTAGAAAGGGGTGGCAACCTAAAGTAAACTTGATAAAAGATAAAGACGGTGATTTTCTAGTTGATCCAAGCGATATTCTAAATAGATGGAAGAACTACTTTAATGACCATTTAAATGTTCATGTAGGAGATAAATCAGAAGTAAATGAAGTACACACAGCAGAACGTTTAGTTCCAGAACTTGACTGAAGTTAAAGATGCTATTAAAAGGCTAAAGAATAACAAAGCATCTGTCATTGATTTAATACCAGCTGAGTTAATTAAATATGGTGGAAATTAGTAGGGATAAAAAGAGAGTTTTGGGTCAGAAAGTGGTGCCTTTTTTGCAACCTTAACGGAAAATATCGTAAGGCAAACGCGAAAGTGGTGCGCTCGTGTACTTTTCTTAGTCTAACTTAACCTAAAGCAAGGAGCTGGCAACCTTGCTTTAGGCTTGCCTTATGTAGTTCCAGTGCATAAAGCAATGTTGCCAACCTACTGGGCTCTTGCCATAGCCTTTTACGATGGGGGTTTCTGTAAAAAAAAACTTTTGGGAGTTGGCCCACCCCCTTTGACTTAGGACCACCAAAATTTTTGTATATCGACAAGGGTGGGGCATCTAGCAATACCTTTTACTATTTTTATTTATCTCTAACCGTTCTCGAGATATGGCCCACCTCCAGAAATTTCGGGGGTGGGTCATATTAATCGTAGCGCGCTCAAACTTGGTATGGGTATTCTCTACTATCATAAAATGCTTCTTGGAAGTCAAAATCGCGGTCTGTTTTGCTCTCTCTCTTACCGTTTTCGAGATATTAAGTTTTTTTTATTGAGGAAACCTAGCGGGGGTAAATTTGGTTCTATGACGACCTATACCAATTTTGGTAGAGGAAGACAGAGGACAACGAGACGATGTTAACGCAAGAAACCCCACGTCCATCCGTTCGGAAGTTACGAAGTCTAGAAAAAATGGAAATTTTTGGAAGTTGGCCCACCCCTTGACTTAGGACCACCAAACTTGGTATACGTAATCTACATTACCTAAATCGACAAGGGGGCATCTAGCAATATCCTTTCGGGTATTGCCATTTTTTCTCTATCTCTTACAGTTTTCGAGATATTTGACATTTTAAGTTTTTTTTATTGAAAATTTTCGGAGGACAGTGGGCGCCATCTGTTAGTAAACAAAGGAACTATCTCGAGCTGGGTGGCGCTGTCAGCACCATCTATGACCAAACAAAAAAACTAGGTGTTTTGGTGGGTATAAAAGGACAAATAGGATCTTACCTGGTATGTTGATTGTGTGTTAGGGAATATTGTAAGTGGTATTGTCTTATATTAGAGCGCTCTTTTGATAATTAACTTATAACTGCACACAGGCTGCCGTAATTAACATAAAATATCCCGCCCCTGTTTCTTCTATTTGTGCAATGTCAGTTTGGGTAGGATCATAGGGTGAAATGTGATTCTGCTATGATCATATCTGGCTGACTATAGCATATGCGATTACGAAGGACATGGCTGCGCATGTGACTTCTAGGATCAAGCCTATGAAATTGGGGTCCTAGTAAGTTGAAGCAAATGGCGGGATATTTTGCAAAAATTTTCCTTAAACAGTTAACATTTTTTATTTCGCATTTACAAATAAAAAAAATAGGTTAGGAAAATTGTGGCTTCTACAGCTCGACAAGCAGGGGTGCTTTCGCATAAGCTCTTATTAGCCTGTAAGTTGTAATATATCAGCAACAATCGACCTGTGCTAGAGGTAGATGCTCTTGACATTGTGTTCATGAAAATAAATATTATAGAAGAAATTGACCAAAGTCGGACCCCAACCCTATGTAGGACCCCCACCTGTTCTGATAATATCCACACCTGCAACCTAACAGCGCCACGGGCGGTTTTTTATATATAGCTGATGACCCTATGTCGGACCCCATCGTGTGTCCAATGTAGGACCCCTCAAAATAATAACAGAATCTATGTACTTGTATATATCGGTTATTACACATTAATCTGAGGGGTTGCAAATTGTAAATATATAAGCAGTAATTAGCCTGCGCTAGAGGCGAATGCTTTTGATATTGGGTTTTCTGATTAGTTAAAAAATACGTAATGTGATGACTCATATCTCCTCATTGCGCAACAAATTATGACGTAATATAATGACTCATATCTAACGTGGTCTCTTCTGATACGTCATAAATAAACCGAGGTTATATAAGGGGGGCCAGAGCAGTCAGTCGCAGTCTGCGAGAGCAGCTTGAAGAGTACGGACGTCCTGTCGCAGTGTTCCATGTAGATTTGCCTTACATGGTGAGTAGCAATTATTTTTTGTTTATTTTTAAAAATTGTATACACAGTGCAGTGTAGTTGAGTTTTTGTGAGACTGATTGAAGAGTAGTTATTTTCTTGTAGTGCTTTTTTGGGTTATCTATATGTGCAACACTCAGTCCCTAATTGTACTGCACTTTATACCTAATTGTACAACATTTTGTACGTGTGGATTCGACATCTAAAAAAATCATACATCAGCATATCTACATATATAAATAAACACCCCCCAAAAATATGCGTCCTACGAAGATTTGTATTACATGTAAGAAAAATATTTCCAGTGCTCATTATGCCTGGAAAGCATTTAACAGCAACCGAATTGTGTCCTAAGTGTAACAAACACTTTACAATTGCATATGTCAAAAAGCATATGCCTAATTGCAAGGGTACTGGAGACCCTGTGCTCCAACCATCGACCTCGGTCAAAAGGAAGGCTGAAGCAGATTTTTTTAACATATTACCATCTGCCAAACGCGTTAAGTCGGCAACAAAAGTAAGCCGGTTTGCTTTTGATCATACATTAGAGGATTTTGATTTTACCTCAGATAGCTTATGCGAAGTACGTAGCTTCCTAGAGTGTGCGACCCAAGATAATTTCTATCTTAAGTGATGTACTGGCTTTAAACTCTACTAAATTTTATGCATCACTGGGATGCCAATACAAAAAAAACCATCTGATGAGAAATACAGCTTTCACCATAATACCAAGGCAAAAATATTGCACTTGGCAGATGTTGCCAACCTCGACAGTATCTACGACAAATTCTTGGAGGAGCTGGTTGCCAAACATGAAGAACATCAGGCTGAAGGCTCGGGTGGTTCGTTGTGTGGTACTCCGCATAAACTTAAATTGAGTCTTAACAAGTTTGTTCCACTGTCTGGGTCTAGTTATGTTCCACTGCCAGCAATAATTGCAGTCAAGAAGGCTGTTCTAAACATCCAGAATAGCGATTCAAAATGTTTTCTTTGGTCGGTGCTGGCAGCGCTGCATCGTATCCACCGGAAATATAATCCGCGTCGTGTTACCCACTACATACCCTACGAATCAAAATTAGAAAATGCGATGGCTTGTCCCTTCCTGTCTGGAAGAGTACGGCTGCAAACTCGGGCATGTCGTACCGAATGTTGTTGAATTGCGTGGTTACGTCAAATTCGAAATAATTGCCGGAAGCAGGTTTTTGCGAGCCGTAAAACTGAATGGACGCTTGAGGATTCTTCAGGATGTCGGCCTTGTACTTCAGAGCATAGTTTGATTCGTATTCTACCACTGGCATTCGCAGCTCCATGGACCTTACAAGACACTTGGCAGCGTCGGGTAGTGTGTTGGGAAGCGGGGTAGTCCCGTCGGGGCCCAAAGTGCTGTAGCGCATCAGTGCGTCGTTGTCGTTGGCAGCTCTGCGAATAGTGACGCGCAAACCACCCTTCCACATGATCTCCGTGTAGTCGAGAAGCAGCCAGGAAGCAGGCGCATAGGAAACAGTACTGTGTGACTGAGTTTTGATTTCTGTACCTGCTTCGAATCCCCCTGCCTAGTAGTATGCTGCATCGGTCTTGGGGAGTTTCAGTGTTCCCACAGCTGTAGAGGTAATCCCGGGGTAGTCAACCCTATCGATGACGATGCCATGCTTTCTAACTTCCACCTGCCAGAATAGGTACGGCACAAAATTATCTACAAGTCTTAAATTTGCATTGGCAAGAAATGCTTCGCCGTTGTCTCTCTTCACTACATCAAACTTGACGTACAAATCAGCTCTGTGAGGGTGAATAAACCCATCCCCGACGTCCACATCAAACTCAATCTTTCGGTTCGGTTCGTTGAGGTTGGCAAACGTGCGACGGTTGGGAGGGAAGGACTGTAATTCGTAAATTTCGATTTGTTCCATGATGGTTATTTATATGTTAATCTTTACGACAGCAGTGGTCGTGGCTCCGGCAAAATTTACCACCTCACCCTTCTCGTTTGTCACTGCTAATTCTATGTTGTCTATGCGATTACGAGATACAGGAAAATATATCGGTGAGGAGGGTGTGTAGATGATTGGCTCCATGAACTCCGAACTTGGTTTGAACGTGGCAATGATCTCAGTCTGCTTGTGGCTACCCGGGATGCCGTCCGAGGATTTGGTGATCATGCCTTCCGCTACGTTGCAGTGGACGTTCAGAGTCTCGATGGCTAGAAATTTAGGAATGTTGGCACCGATGTGCTTGATGCCAGGTTCGAGTTTGGCATCGTTTTCGAATCCCAGGAGCTCTCCGGCGGTACCCAGGTCCACGGTTTCCGTTGCAGACACAATTTCAACTCTGTGAGTGACTGAATTTTGAGAAAGTAGCACACCTCTCGGCAAGTAAGCCTGCAAGGTAGACAGGTTGTACTGACCAGGGGTGATGCTGATCTTGTCGTTGCCGACTTTGATTGTGTTGTTATGCACCGTTACATTGGGTATCAGATACATGCTGTAGAATGCACGAAGAGCAATTGATTTAGGATAGATGATGTCGTCGTGCAACACGAGTTTTAAGACCGAAGTCTCGCTGGTGAGATGGAATACTCCCAAAGTGCTTCAGGTGCCACAATGCTTTTTGAAAATCCTCGATCGTAGGGTTATTTATTTGAGACAAAAACACAAGCATTGATATGTTACGAAAATCCAGGTACACATTGGATTTGCTACTTGAAAACCAGCAACAACAAAGCATTTGTTTTCGATTCATTCGGCGGTGTGGCACCAAAGTACCTCGGTGCTTCGAGTCTCTACTACAACGTCGAACGCATGCAAGGTTTCGACGAAGTGAACTGCGGTCATCCAGGTTAACCACACCACACTCTTTTTTCTTCACAACAGAGGGTAGAGAATCGGACATGAAAACACCCCTGAAGTGCTTGATTCCCAACGGCTCGATCAGAGCATCAATATCGAGGTTGGACAGCGGCTCTTCTTTTTTTAAAATTTGTACAAAGCTTTGAGCTTCCTGCCCACGCCTTTCCCCTTCTTTTCCATTGCCAGGTTGTGGCGTTTTTGCACTTCCAACTCGGCCTTGTTCTTCTTTGCATCGATGACGGTTTTGGCGATAGCGGCACTTTCGCCGGCCAAGCTACCCACAGCAGCCAGGATGACCGGGATGGGGAATATGAAACCTCTGGTCTTTTTTTCTTGCTTTCGCGAATGTTGCAACCTCTTCAACTGAGGGATGGTGAGCAGCAATTTCATTCCGTGTCCTTTGACCAAGCAAGAATGTTTCTTCTCGCGCTGATTCTTGGTGAGTAACCCATCGAAGGCACCCAGAGTTTTCAGATTCGAATAAGGTATTTGGTATACTACACCCTTGGGCTTCATTTTGACGATATGTTATTTATATATTGTGTGAGCTTGAATATTTTTACAGAGCAGTTCGGGTAGGTTGTTATTTATAGACCCCACCCCAATTTTTGTTTTGTGTTCATGGCGATGGTCGTACCTAATGCAGCGACCCGTTCACCCAGCGAGGCGTCTCTGCTGACGAGTCTCCCGAAAGCTGCGTGCACTAACTTTGTCAGCATCATGACGTAAATCGAGATCGATATTAGTATTGTAGGCAATATCGTGATCCTAGCATGCAGCATCCAGGGGATTCACACCCTTGTCGCCTCTCTCCAGTCGCTGATTAAGTTTGGTACCTGGACCGCAGTACTGGTAACCTGGCAGGTGCATCTCGAAGGGTAGCTTGTTGTTGATATCGTTCAAGAGACCTCGACCCTCGGCCACGTTCCAAAATTTTGGAGGTAAGGTGTTGATGATCTTGATGAGGTACCCTATGCCTTTCTTGTCGTTCACGATGAAGGTGGCAAGCTTGGAGCTAATCATGTCCACGATGCCCAACTTCTCGTTGTGGAAATTACGGTTGCCGGCATTCTCTTCGCCTGCAATGACCAGCAAACGGTCCACGAGTTCTCACGCCGTCCACCCACACAAACTCCTTCGGCAGGGTGTTGTAGAGTTTGACGGCGCTGCCTGTTTTGACCTGGTTCCATATCGGCTTGATGAGATTCCTATATTTTTCACCGCTGCTGGATTTGACGCGATTCTGCGTAGCGTCGTTGTTTTGGTACAAGGCCCGTCATGATTAAAATTTCCTTGTAACTTTGGTAATCCTCGTTTGTGTAATCTCTTGGCTGCTTTTTGGTGATGAGTTCCCACAGTCCAACCGTGCCGGAATACCTGTTCCAGCTGTCCTCTCCCAAATTGACTTTCACGTCGTCACCCTCGAACGTGACTTTCGATTTTCCAAACCACGCCCACGTTGAGTTCCATGGTCGGGTACAATCCGAAAACCTCGTCTTTCTCGAATTTCCCGGTGCTTAGATAATCCCTCGCCAACGGTCCCAGCTCGACTACATTTTCAGAAGAGGTGCTGCCTAGAGCCTGAGGTTTCGGTGGCGGCGCAAGTTCGTACGGGGTAGTGTGAATGGTGGATATCGGTGTTGGTATGGTATAATTTCGATCAGTGAGTGGCACGAGCTCGTTGATCAGTTCTTTGTTTTGCTGGGTGACATTTTTTTATTTCCTTACCGAGTCCGCTGATGGCATCGATAATAGGTTGGTCCTGTTGCTTTTTCTCTTCGTAAATTCCACGATTCTCGGATTTCCAACCCTTAAACCGTTTCGTCAGGAAGTCGCGCAGCTTCAGATTGTCGTCTGCAAGATTGCGTTTCATTTTTTTTGGTATGTAGTTATTTATAATACGTCAAGACGTTTCTTGTAACGTTGCAACGTTTAGAAAATTATTAATTTTGTTTCTGTATTTTCCATCATTGGGTTTCCTCGTCATGTCAATTGTGACGAAACCAAAATCATCTTGATTCCAGCATGAAGAGCAAGATTTCGAAAAATCGTTGTAGCTCAAAACTCCACCCACATAGTCATCGTGAACGTGCTTGAGGTTGGTGGCATCCTGACGAAACAAACAAATAAAATTAGCATTGTCCCGAAGGAGCTGCTTGGGGATCTTGGAGAAAGTCTGTGCAAGGTAGAAGCAGTCCGTGCCCCTGTGGCGGCCCTGAGTAAAAAAATTGCGAATCTCGTTTTGGTTTTCCAGGATTACATCGTCGAAGACCACCACCGAGTTATCGCGGCAGCGGTCCAGCGATATAACTTGAGAAGCAAAAGTAGCAATACCCAGCCCGTCGTACAGTTTCGTCAGCTGGCGGTATTTTGGTTTCTCCAAACTTTTAGAAAAAACATACAGATGCCTGTTCTTCCAGTCCAGCCAGTCGGGTGCAAGCAAGAAATTGTCCACAACCAACGTTGTCTTCCCGCAACCAGAGGGTCCGACGACGAGACAACGAATATTGTCAGGCAGAAGCTCGCCGTTTTTCTTAGAGAGTTCCGCGGATGTATCTGGCAGTCGTCTCACCACATCCCACACACCTGTCACAATCACTTCGTCCGCGTCGATCCAGCTTGTTTCCTCGAGTCCCAGCCATTTAACCAATAGTTTTTTACCTTTCCTGCGCACGATGTTCTCGATTAGGTAGGTGTCCCGGTGTCTTGTTTTAGAAAGTTCCTCTTCGTAGAATCGTCCTTTCAAAATTTCGTCGCGTGCATCAATTCTTGGTGAAGCCCTTCTCGAACGTACGCTTGAATTTGCTGATCCTCACCTGGTCTCCTACTTTGTATTTCTGTTTCTTGCTCGTAAATTTATACTTTGGACAATAAACTAGAAATTAAACACTGCTCGTCAGATTTGTTAACGTCAACTGGTTTCATGCGTATCGTGCGTTGCAAACTGTGATTATAATCCCTTACAAGTTCCGGTAGAATGTTGACCCACTTGTAGTTTCCCTGAAGCGTGAATTGCTTCCACATGCGTGTTTTGAGAGTTCGGTTGAAACGTTCCACTATGATGTCACTATAGGTTGAGTAATGTTGAATATTTCGTTTTCGAATGAATTGCTGAAAGACAGAGTTGTAGAATTCTTTCCCGTTATCTGTTTGAAGAAACCGAGGTTGCCTGCCACTTTCATTAATAATAGATTTGAATGCTTCCACTACACAGGTTCCTGTTTTTGTTTTGAGGGGTAAAGCCCACGCAAATTTTGAAAATGTGTCTATGACGGTGAGGAGATACTTGTTACCCTTGTTGATTTTATGTAAATTTTTCAAGTTGCCACTGCTCATTTCCACGAGGTCAGCCTGTCACAGGTCGTCTATGCCTTTGGTGACCACCGGTAAGCGTTCGTAGTTTCGTCGTGCAGGTTTGTGCAGCTCGTTCACAATAGCTTGCCTAGACATGATGCGAAAATAAGAATATAGCTTGGATGGGATTTCTGGCCGCAGACAATGCAGGGTTTTCTATGTACAGCTTGTCCCCTATTTCTATGTCCATAATTTGAGTGGCATCTTCGGCATAGGCTGTCTCGCGACTTTCGGGATGGATAAAATCAACCAACTCCACTTCTCTTATTTTAGGTTCGTCACTGATGTTCGTCACAGTCATGGTAGGGTAGTGGGAAGCATGAGGCAAAGACCAATAAGAAACCTTGACAAACTGGAGTGTACCAGCAATAAAAACTGGTGATAGGCTTTGGCAGGGGTCAGCATGTAAAGTTTGGCCCTCGGATTGAAGGGGGAGGTAAACTCTCTGTTCGGAATGCTGTACAGTTCTAAAACAATAGTGGATTTAAGATTGTCGACGCTGGCATTTAGGGTAGTTACGTTGGTTCGAACCTCGCTCTCCACATCCTCCAATCCACCGTTTACCGATTCCAGGTGTTCCTCGATAGCACCAACAACAGTGTCGTATGTTAAAATGTTCTGACTTGTTAAAAGCTGAGGCTGTAAACGGGCACTCAGCACACATAAGGATAACAGGACAATACAAACAAAATTATACTGGCCATGGGGCCAGTACCCAGAGCCTCGTTAGTCTTCAGTCCAGGGTGTACTAACGTGGAAGTGAGGTTGACATTTGGGTGTACTACGTGGAAGGTCACCCCTTACACCCCTAATATGGAATAAAGAAGAAATCCCTCAACAGTGGAAGAGTCCATAATTGTTCCTGTGTTTAAAAGAGGAGATTAAATGAACTGCAATAATTACCGTGGAATTTCTCTACTCTCAACAACATATAAACTATTATCTAACATTCTTTTAACAAGACTAACCCCATATGCTAATCAAATTATAGGTGATTATCAATGTGGATTTAAACGTAACAGATCAACTACAGATCAAATTTGTCACATTAGACAGACACTTGAAAAAAGTGGGAATATAGTCAAAATGCCCATCAGCTATACATTGATTTCAAAAAAGCATATGATTCGGTCAAAAGAGAAATTATATAATATATTAGTCGAGTTTGGAATACCTAAGAAGCTTGTTAGTATGATACAAGTATGCACCAGTGAAACAAAGTAAAATTCGTGTGGGTATTACTGTGTCTGACAAATTTACAATTCATGATGGGTTATTGATTGATTGATTTAAAATTGTTTGGGTGCACCTAAGGCCATTTTGCACCCTTCTATGTATACGGGGAAATAGCCCCTTATCTAAAATTCTGACTCAAAATTTAAAAAAAGGGGTGTAGATAGCCCTTAGGAAAAAATAAAAGTGCAGGTTGTAAAAAGACCTGCACGAGATAAACAGAACACATTAAAAAGTCGGAACAAACAAACTAAAAACCTCCTTACAGACGGTGGAGCAGTCCAGCTCTTCGTAAAAAAACTAAAAACATTTGATAAAATGCTGCTGTCATCACCCAAGAGGGATGACAAACAGCCGGAAAGGTTAAAAGTGAGCCGGAGGTAAGCAAGATCGACACATTCAACGAGAATGTGTCGAATGCTTAAAATAACATTACAAACACGACACAGCGGAGGGTCCAGCCCTTGGAGCAAGTGACTATGCGTAAGACGGCTGTGTCCTAGACGCATGCGGGATAGAATGACTTCTTCTCGTCGAGAGGAACGGGACGAGGAACGCCAAGCACCTGTGGTGGGCTTAATAGCGTGAAGCTTGTTCCCCGTTTCCGTATCCCACTCGGCCTGCCAAGTGTCAAGAAGGCGACAACGGAACACGTTCTGCAGGTCGCCAGCTGGCAAAAGGTGGACGAGAACATTGCCGTCTGCATCAGCAGACTTGGCGGCAGCATCAGCTGCTTCGTTCCCCTGGATGCCCACGTGGCTAGGGACCGAACAGAAGTGTACATCCGCACTGGCAGATAAGGACACAAGCCGTCTGAATATCCGTTTCGCTACCGGATGCCTGGAATACGGCGAATCCAGTCTGCAACACGCTGGTCGAATCACTGCACACAAGGACTTCCTTCAGACCATTGACGTCTGCAAAGTCCAGTGCCTTACAACTCTGCCGTAAAGATGGAACATGCAGGATGAAGCGAGTAACTGGAACTTTGAGAGTCTAGGACGAAGGCGCAACCAACTGATTCCACTGCCTTGGACGCATCCGTGTAAAACACATTAAAATTGGGGTGCTTCGCACGAAGTTCTAAAAACCGTTGCTGGTATACAACCATTGGTGTTTCTGCTTTTGGAAGAGCAGTCAGAGAAAAATCTATGGAAGGTGCAGGAAACTCCCACGTAGGGAGAGGCGGAGTGAGTGGAGAGACGCCAGGAAGATCACTGTCAACACCAAGTGCTGACAGGATCTCGTCTGCACGAACACCAAATGGTCTAGTGACACTAGGGTGGAGCCGATACCTTTCCAACCTATCCTCGTCTGAGATGGTGTGAAATGAAGGATGTGAAGGCATCGAGCGAAGAAGTAGTTTACTACCAGCCGCTGTCTTCGCAGAGACAGCGACGGCTCAGATATCTCTACGTACAAACTGGCGACTGGACTGGTCCGAAAGGCACCAGAACACACACGTATACCAGCATGTTGGACGGTGTCAAGGATGCAAAGTCTAGATGGGCGGGCAGAAGAATACACAACACATCCATAATCAAGCTTCGACCTGATGAGTGCAAGGTACAGGCGAAGCAGTACAATCCTATCAGCACCCCAAGAAGTATGAGATAAAACACGTAGAAGGTTGAGAACTCGAAGACAAGACAACTTTAACTGGCGAAGGTGAGATAGCCATGTTAATTTCTTAACGAAAATGATGCCCAGGAAACGGACCTCATTCACGAAGCACAGGGGAGATTTCCCCATGTAGAGGTCAGGATCGAAATGATATGTACGTTGACGACAAAAAGGGCGCTTTAATCTAGAACGGAAGTTGAGAGTTCGTTCCGTGTCCAAATAAGTACAATCTTATTTACCCAAGTTCGATCTAGAGTATATATATATATATATATATATATATATACATATATATATATTTTTTTAGGATAAATAGGTAATGCAATTTATGATTTGCGACACGTGGTCAAATTTATTATAATAGCCCCCGCAACGTAGAAATGACTATTATTTTCTTTCAAACATCAAATACATCAACATAACAATTTGACGAACCAGCGTCCATTCAATAGTACAACTCTTGACGGAACTATCACAATAGATTAGATCAACCTCTTAAAACTACACCCAAATGACATAGTATCAACGTATTCCCCATTAAACCAATGCTATTTTGACAAATTAGATTATGGGCAATTACTATAAAAATGTTTCTTCTCATAAGTTATAAATACCTAATCATGGATCTTTGGCCTACAAATGACATTACAGAAACCTCTATTCTTTAATGCTCTTACATGGGTTTTTTTCCTAAGGTACGTTGCGTATCAATTTTATTCCCACTGCATCGGCGTGAAATTATGGAACTGCATATTTTAAATTCCCTTTTTACCAACTCGTAACGAACAAGCTCCTTGATAATTATAAGGCGCGACACTGCGATAATGCTGTATCCGAGTACTTCGCCAAATTAGCCGTACGTGGACAAGAAAGGGAACAAAACGTCACACCACGTTACTCTGGGCCAATCGTGACGTTCGTCTTGACAGTTGCAAGGGGAAAAATGTAACCCTTTCGTTTGCACTCTTTATAATATTTCTTGAAAATTCGCACTTGCAATATAATCCACCATAACTATGTACATTCCCCGTTGACACTTCGTTATTCACTACCAATTGGCACAAAAAGTACATACCTCAGTGACGAATCGATTCGACTGCATGGTTTCTTGACGATGGTAACATCAAAAAGTCAAACATCACCTTCCTAAGCGCCTTTATGACCAAACACGTCCAAACTTCCTAGACGACAGCACGTATCCTTTCCTCGAACATCGTCAACTATGCTCTCCTCGTGCATACCCAACTTCGACCAAAGAAACAGGAGTCAAAATGGGCAACAGTCAAAACACTTCGTATAGTCCCACAACTACGTGGCTCCCCTCTCTTCAGCAACAACTGTCTCGGGTATTGTTCACCATACAGTCTGAGAAGAACTTCTTGCAGTGTTCCGAGAGTTAAAGGCAGGCACTCCTCTCGAAGCTCGAACCGGAGGAGGAGGTATATCTTGGCCAACGTGACCGATGTTCCTTCGAGTCGCGACTGTTCCTCAAAACTGCCGCTTCTGTCTTTGCATAATCGCGGAAACCAAGTGATGCAACTGAGGGCCACTAGCGGCGATTCAACCAACTAGCCTTAACAAAAGACTGACGCAAGGCGTACCGAAGTGATGAGGAAAACTGAGGTTTTTCTACGCGATAATATAACGTAATGCTTTTATTACTAATCTGCGTAGAAAAATGTAACAGTAAGCACCACCTCAACCCCAGTGAATATACACTGCCCTCCAGAAATTAAGCAACAACAAGAAAATGTGAGGTAAAAGAGAAAACAGTTGGAGAAAAGAGAAGAGTGGTGGGCACGCTGAAAGAAAGCAACGAATGCGTTAGGGATCATATCCCTTATTAGTGTCAGACAACGGTCACTTTCGTTACAAATAAAATATGTACACCGTCCGGCCTTGTGTTTGATTCTATTGGATGATCACCATTTGTTGCTTAATTTATGGAGAGCAGTGTATATCCAGTGGTATTGAAGGTAGTGTCTGCCTAGCAGGCACCAACATAACCCCAGTGAAAACCAGTGATTTTGAAGGTGGTGTCTGCCTAGCAGGCACCACCACAACCGCAATGACAACCAGTGATTGTGAAGGGGGTGTCTGCATAGCAGGCACCAGCCCGACCCCAGTGACAACCAGTGATTTTGAAGGTGGTGTCTGCCTAGTAGGCACCGCCACAACCCCAGTAACTGTTCCCAGTTTTGCCACCCCAGTGACTACTAAAGGTAGTGAGCTTGAAGGTGCTAAAAGTAAGGTGGAAGTGACACCAAAAACAAAAAAAATATATAGAAGATTAAGAGTAACCGTTAGCAAACTAAAGAAGAAACATATAAGTCAAAATGCTCCAAAAGCAAACAGCAGGAAATTTGTTTGGGAGCAACTTAAAAATATGGTCCCAGTGAATTTATATAGCTTTATAGAAAAACAAATTTGCGTAAGTGCTAGGTCTCCTCGAGGTAGAAGGTGTACCTTAAAAGATAAGTCATTGGCTTTAAGTGTATCTCCATGGCCCTGCTGCCTACAAAGCTTTATCCAAAATAATTGACCAGGGTGGCTACAAACAAGCAGAAATGAAATTCCCTGACTTTTCCAGGTATTCCAGGACAAAAATTTGCATTTTTCCCTGACAATTACAAACTAAACTAAATCGATGTTTTTGCAAATGGAAATAATAAACTCATACAGATCCAGGTATGGATTTGTTAAGTACCAATATTATCTTCTATGAAATTGACTTAATTTCTCTATTCTCTATGATTTGAATTCAAACTGCAAAATAGTGAATTTGGAAAATTATTACAATTCACAAGCTAGGGAAGGATTACGGAATTTCGTCATACGCAGTAAGTTTAAAATAAAATACTTGATTATTTTTAAAGTTACGACTAAATGAAATTAGAGTGATTGATTTAAGAAATACAATTTGTAATTTATCAGTCTCCTTATACATTCTCGGTACTATATGTTGATATTTCCACTGAGGTTTGGAACCCTCTGCTTGCAAGAACCATGAGTGCGGACTCATTTTTCAATCCATAAAGCTCTCTTCTCTGTAAAGCAAACAACTTAACTCTTGCATGTAAGTGAAACAATTGAATCGAATAAAATAAAGTGTCATATTTCCTTACATTATCAATGGGATTTCTGCTTCAGTACAGTATATCCAAGTTAAGTACTGTGAAACTGACTACATGCAGTTATACCATTAATGCTGACGAAAAGGGTATGTAGGTATTAGAAATTTAACGCAAGCAATTTATAGAATTTCATTGTATAGGTACCTGACTTAGCTAACCACACATTAAAACAGGAATACTCTAATAATAAAAGCTTCTGAAAGTTCATATACGAGGGGCATCCTGAAAAAAGGTCCAATGACCCCTATACGCAGCACTAGTGGTCGGAGAGCGACACACACACATGCAGGCAGGAAGAAGTGGCATGTAGCTCTAATCTGGTACAGTTGCAATGCAGCCGTTTTAGGAAAGTTCTAGGTTAAAGATTGCACCTGTCATACAGTCTCCCACCGGGCCTAGCCTACAATGTACACTCAGAATTTGGCACAGAGCCACCAGCAATTGTGTGAGGTGTGCAGACAGGACGTCGTGTATGGTCAGACGATGGTGCAGACAATTCAAGGAAGGCCAATCGAATGTGCACAACCCCATACAGCTGAGTACACACGGGCCCTTTGCATCACTTC
The DNA here is from genome assembly GCF_977018435.1 of Lepisma saccharinum. Classification (NCBI taxonomy): domain Eukaryota; kingdom Metazoa; phylum Arthropoda; class Insecta; order Zygentoma; family Lepismatidae; genus Lepisma; species Lepisma saccharinum. Next base: position 6,995,548 of record NW_028142891.1, read on the forward strand.
AGGTGAGAGATCTTGGACCATTCCCTGTACAGCCCTGGCCTTGAATGTACCGACTTTCATCTCTATGTTTAACTAAAGAGGTTTCTGGCAGGGTAAGGATTTGACAGCTACACTGCGGTAGAGATAGTTCCAGTCTTTGCTGTCCGACACATATACCATGGGCATACAAAATTTAGTGGCATGCTACTACAAATCCCAGAATAACGGTCGTGATTATGCTGAAAATTAGGTTAAGATTCACTGTTACTAATGCAATAAATTACAACTGATATTCATGTTTTATTTATACCTAATCGGTAGGGACCTTGATATTTTGTTATTTTTTTAAAAAATTGGTGTATTTTCTTATTTTTTATTTTTTACTATACGGTGTTATTTTTCTCAAAATTCACATTTTCATTTTACCGCATTTTCTGGCAAACATCTGAAATTATTCCTTCATGGTATTTTTAAACTACTGTTTCAAATTGTAAGTCACATGGCTTACGCCTCTTCGTGAGAGTTTGAGATCTTGAAAGTTCTTTTGGGAAAGTTATTTTCGATACACCTTTTTTTAAATTTTAAGGTAAGGATTTTAGATAATGGAATTTCCCCCGTATATACTGAAGGGTGGATAATGACCATAAGTGGCGATGTACCCAAAAAATTAAAATCAATCAATCTCACGTGACAGATACCGATATATTATGGCACCAAAAATTGGCATTATCATTTTTTTGACTTGTCAGTATTACATTCCCAAAATTCGCGTTTTTGTTTTAGAACATTTATCTGCCAAATATACCGAAACTTAATACTCCATTGTGCTTTTAAACGATTATTTAAAATTGAAGATCACATGGTCTATGTATTTTCGTGACAGTTTGATGTTGGAACAGATTTTTGAGGAAGTAAAAGTAAAGTGCTCCCCTGCACTTTTCCATGAAGGTGTATAAGGGTGTGGAGTGGGCCCCACACTTTCTTGATCATGGCTAAAGGTGGGGGTGATGTGATCAGCACCATGCTCCTGGCTACCTTTATCCCTCAAAGTTTCCTCAAGGTACCAGCTTCATATCATGCTGGGTGGGTGCCGAAGCAGTTTGAATAGGTGGAAAACATCCCGGTTCTCCCCCGCAGGAGATCGACATTGACATTGAAAACATATCTCGTGCGACAACTATGAGGATATGGATCCCGTGTGACAGTAGATACGCACTCGATCTCCTGTTAGAACCCTGCCACTTTTCTCTGTGATGCAAATGGTTTTGATAGAAGTTGAAAAAATCGTGGGAAATACATGATTTAATGTGGCTGTCGGAATTATTCCATGTAAGTATAACTCAATAGTTTACTCTTGAGTAAAATGTTGGAAAACTTGCATGTTCTATGTACACAAACATGGCCTAGAAAAGACAAGAATGTTGGATTTCATGGAATTTTTTGTTTCTTTAAAAAAAATCAATAAAAACGCCAACAATTCACGTTTTATGCCAAATTCGCATTATTTTGATATTTAGAAAGGGCGAAAAATGTGTCCAGACATCACTGCTCATTCCTAAACATAACTTCGCAGCAATTACCATTTTTCATGGTTTTGGCGTTTGCGAAAAATCAATCGGAAATTACTTTCTGGCCACCCCTCGTATAAATCAGTAGATGGAAAGTGAAAATTTAGCAGGGCTGGCAGAAAAAAGTCATTTCTTGAAGAAAGTGATTTGCTTTCATGATTGAATGATTCGAGTAAATATCATATTAAAATATTTACGTATTTATTACTAGTATTTTATTTCATAATATTGGACATTAACCTTACTCAGTGAGAGATTAATGACCATCTCTCACGAGTTTAAACAGACAGGGCAGAGAATGGTGTTAATTTCATTGCAATACTAGTGTTGCAGTAAATTTGAGGTTGGGAGCATGCACTTGCCAATTTTTATAACGTTCACCAATGCAGGTGTATGTTTCACTTTTTCGTGATAGTATTCAATATATATCCAGTTTTGTTGGATTCTTCTTGATATCTAAGAATAGTGCAATGTCATACATGCATACATCAGGATGATGTAAGAAAACCTTTGTAAGCATTGCTACATTAAATAAGGTGAAGCAAGCCAGAAAAGTAATACAATTCCAGCAGCATATTTGCAGTCTAAAGCTCTTCTTGTTTATGCATACGATTTTTGTTGGATGTTGCAGTCCGAAGACATCGAACAAAAATCATAAGAGTCCCATGCATGCAATTTCTGTCACATGTTGTAGTGAGATACTTTGTCGGGTGGCGATATTCGACAAAAATCGTATGTATCAATGGAACCTATTTGTTTCCATGTTCCTTCAGTTTGCCCAACAAAATGCTTACTACGACGTCCGACAACTATCGGACGGCGCCACCCGCTCCCATCCCCTCCATCTGTTGACAGTTCGGTCTCCTTACTACTCTCCCATATGGACAAGAAAAAATGATAATTCAATGCATTTTCCACGTAATATTTAGAGGCTTAACCTTTACTCCCCCGATGTTATTATATGGTATCATCAGAGTAAGGTCGTTCTGGCCCGATGAAACCATATGGTATCATGGTGCAGATTACGAAATGAATGTGCTTTTTGGACCCTCAAACTCTTCTGTTTGAGTTGAAACTCTGACACAGCTCTGGAGCAAGCCTGGGTAAATTCATATTGATGACCAACCTCCCCCCGCTCCGCAACATATCCATGACACATTTCCGAAGTGTCTCACATTTTGGCTCATTATTCAACTTGTATGGCACCCAGGAACATGAAACAAGTTTCAATCTCTTTGGAATGGTCCATTATTTGAAGAGAATACTAAGGTTTGCGCCTTCTTCCGAAAATAGCGAGAGAAGAGGGGGAGCAAACTAAAGATTTTTTAAAATTGAAATTCGATGGTCACGCCCCCAAACCCCGCTTCCTCGGTTCGGCGATTTTAATTGTACACGGTTACATGCTATGATGTTTTAGCTGCAAAACAAAACTTATCCGAAGTAAATTGCTCCCATAGTGCCAGAGTTATAACAATTTTCCTCCAAAAATGCTAATTACCTATTTTTCGTAAAAAAAAAAAAAAAAAAAAAAAAAAATCACATTTTGGCTTATTATTCAACTTGTATGACACCCAAGAACATGGAACATGTTTCATTCTCTTCAGAAATCTCCATTCTTTAAAAATAATACTAAAGTTCACGCCTTCTTCCCAAATAGCGGGAGAAGAGGGGGCAAACTCCAGATGTTTATGGTTTTTTCATTGAAATTCGGGGGTCGCGCCCCCCAAACCCCCTTCCTCGGTACGGCGGTCTGAATTGTACACGGTTGCATGCTATGATGTTTTAGCTGCAAAACAAAACTTATCATAAGTAGATTGCTCCCATAGTGTCAGAGTTATAACAATTTTCCTCCAAAAATGCAAATTACCTATTTTTCGTTAAAAAAAATCACATTTTGGCTTATTATTCAACTTGTATGGAAACCAAGAACATGAAACATGTTTCATTCTCTTGAGAAATGTCCATTCTTTGAAAAGAATACTAAAGTTTGTGCCTTCTCCCCAAAATAACGGGAGAAGAGGGCGCAAACTTCAGATTTTTGTTTTTCCCATTGAAATTCGGGGGACGTGCCCCCCCAAGCCCCCTTCCTCGGTCCGGTGTTCTAAATTGTACAAGATTGCATGCGATGATGTTCTAGCTGCAAAACAAAAGTTATCCGAAGTAGATTGCTCCCATAGTGCCCGAGTTATAACAATTTTCGTCAAAAGAGTGTTCGAAGTCAATGAAGACGATATTCCCTGACATTCCCCTGACTTTTTTTGACACCTCAAATTCCCTGACTTTTCCCGGTTTTCCAGGTCTGTCGCCACCCTGATTGACATAATAAGGACATTGATGAAGTCAATATCTAGTCTCACCAAACGTCCCGGTTTTTGCCCAGTACTTCTAAAAACTATGTCCCTAGTTGTAAAGAAGTTACCGCAGAGGGACAGAATGTGCGTGCTGTCATTTGACGAAATGGCCATTAAAACCAGTGTTGTGTATAATCAGAAGTATGATGTTATAGATGGATATGAAAATTATGGCCCATCTGCAATGTCTGATCATGAACCAAAGTTAGCATCCAATGTACGCGGGTTGAAAAATTTTTGCCATGCATGATCCGCCACACCTGTTGAAATCCGTAAGGAACAATCTCCGAAAGTACAAAGTACTCTTTGGAGAAGGGCAAGAGAAGTCTGCTTCATGGAGCTTCATTAGGAAGCTCTATGAAGTAGACTCAAAGCTAAAATATCGCACTTGTCCCAAGCTTTCAAAGCTTTCAGTGGGTTTGCGGCCATGCGTGTCTCCTTGGCAACACACATCTTCAGCCATTCTGAGGCTGCAGGTCTGTGCCTGTTAACATCAATTGGCGAATTACCCTCAGAAACTGCCTTCACGGCAGAGTTTTGTGCAGATATGGATGATTTGTGGGACTCATTCAATAGCCATTCGTTAAACAAAATTTTGGGGCGGGCAGTGACAGATAGGTCACCACATGTGGAATTTTGGAAATCAAAGTGTGAATGGATACAAAAAGGGCAGTTTGTTAAGGCAGATGGCAGTAGACTTACTCCACCCTGTAAAAAAGGGTGGTTATTGACAATGAATGATATCATTCAGTTGTGGGGGGGGGGCGGGTTTGAGAAGTGAAGGTTTCAAGTTATTGATGACAAAACGGCTCAACCAGGATTGTCTTGAGAATATCTTTTCTTCTGTAAGAAGAAAAGGTGGAAACAATGACAATCCTGATTGTTTGCAATTTCAGTCCTCCATGAGGGCTGTTGTTGCACACCATTTGTTGAGGCATTCTTATTTATCAAATTGTGAGGCTGATTCAGATGTCCTTTTGCTTCTGTGTCAGAATGAGTTTCGTGAAGTTGCAGGTACATAGTTTCCAAATGTTCAACGCGCAGGAGGGAATAATGGAACTGCTGCTAATGATGCTGGGTTTTGTCAGGACATGCTTGTAGATATCCCTCCTTTAGCTGACATTGATCGCAGTCTTCCTGAACAAAATAAAATGCCGTTGCGTATATTGCTGGATACCTTGTACGCAAGACAGCAGCAATAACTAAGGAATGTCCTACTTGCCTCCAACTATTAACAGGTCCTAAAGATGATCTGCTTTTGAGTGGTACGTTGATGATTTTAAGGAATATGATGGTTGCAAGTTGAAGTATCCATCATTGGCTCTGTGTGATACTATTAGTAAATTCTCTGAAAAGCCACAACAATCAGAGCATGTGCTAAAGCAGAAAGGCGTTGGCAGGACATTATATACCATCCTTGCCGCAATTGCAATTCGATGGCTGGATGGTCATACCTGTCAAAACATCAAGCATTACTTGATAGGTGTTTTTATTAGAATTTTTATTTATAATAAGACATCAATGAGCAAATTAAGTGCATGTCACGTAAAAAAGGTGAGACTAAGCAGTTGAAACACGTTAAACATATTTAACATGTAAAACCCAGTGAGTGGCCAGTTATGTTTATATGTTAGTTTTTGTGGTTATTTTTGTTGGTAGTGGTGGTTTTGTGTCTGTGTGTGTCCAGATGTGTGTGTGTGTGTGTGTGTGTGTGCATGTTTTTATGGTAATAAATATTGATTGATTGAATTGTTGTTTTAAGTCTCCTTTATGCACAGAAAGGCTACTCGGGACTGGACCTACAGTTTAAAGTGGGATCCGAACTACTGTGCCATGTACCTCTACTGGGAAACGAACCCGGAACCCCTTGATTAAAAGGCGACGACGTTACCATTACGCCATTGAAGAGGCCCGGTAATTAATATTAAAATTATGGTGGATATGCTGTGCTTCCACCAGGGTTGTGCAGTTAACGTGTAGAAAAAGGTTTTCTACATGACATGTAAATTACACATAATATACTTATATAAACTTGAATCAAACACAAAAATTAAAAGAGAACATAGTTTTTGTGATGGTTATTGTTATGCATGGCAGTGGCAGAAAACAAGAAAAAGGAAGGTATCAAAAAACTTCCCTTCCAATTTTGTACATGCTCTTACATTTGAGACGAAACAACCCTTCAGTTTGAATTTGAATTTGAAGTTAAAATTTTGGGAGCGTCAGCACGTAGGCTATTTTGCTCCCGTCACATTATACGGGGGCCAGCCCCTTATCATTACAAATAACAACTCTAACGTTGAATAACTAAAAATCTTAAAATGTTCTGAGTTCTGTTAAAAGCTGAGGCTGTAAATGGGCACTCAGCACACACAAGGACAAAAAAACAAGACAACACACTCAAAATTATACTGGCCATAGTGCGAGTCGCCAGAGCCTCGTTAGTCTTTAGTCCAGGGTGCACTACGTGGAAGTGAGGTTGACTTTTGGGCGCCTACGTGGAAGGTACCCCTTACACCCCAACCCTTCAGTTTCAAACACGCATAGAGGTACCAATAAAGGTCGAGGATTTATCCACGTCCTTCCGAGGTAGACCTAATAACGGCAACAACAGTAGGAACAGTGATCGAGTTTGCTACTCGTGTGAATCTAAGTTTCACTTTGCGCGATTCTGTCCAAATAAAGGTTCATATCCTTCAAATGAAAGATATTCGACCAATCGAGCACGGGGATCTTATTCAATCCAAGGGCGTGATTCTAGAGGAAATAATAATAGGAATTTCGAACGAAATACTAACAGAGGGTCTCGAACCCCTTCCCCTTTTCCAAGAAACTCGGGAAACCCAAACGCATAACGGGAATGCGCCACAGGGGTCGCCTTCGACCAAACAAGCAAAAACCTCTGAGAAAGCGATCATATCGTGCAGAAATTTGTTCTTCCTTCTCATTAGGTGACAAATATTACAAGAAAAGACCGATGATACATGTCAATATTTTTAGGAAAAAGATTCCAGCACTTATAGACGCTGATAGTACTTGAAGCCTATTACACTTTGGTATGTTACCTCGCCATCTTAAGATTTCTGCTAGAAAAACAGGTTCAGTAACTTTGTCTACATTATCGGGAGTTGCATCTAGAAACATTCCAGTCTGTAACTTTTATTTTTGGACTGGACCACATAGGTTTAATATGCCATTGGCAGTTTGTCCTAATCCTTCGTTGCGGGACCGCATCATTTTAGGCGCAGACTTCTTTAATTGTTTTGTGAGACATTTAAACTCAGCCTGAGTAGTGTTACGTAAACCCGGACCTTCCTTTGTACATTATATTCAGGAAAGGTACACACCTATTGTGAGTAACGATATCCGAAGCCTAGAACTGAAGGACGACCAAATGAGATCATGGAGATATGGTAGAGACTATAGATCAACAGGTCGATCTTGGGTCAACTGACCGCGCTACCATGATACGAAATCGCCAGATGCTGGATCCAGAAATCAGGGTACTAATAAAATTAAAGGAACGCGAAACATCCCATCTTTCCGTTCGTTATTACGACCTAGATAACAGAGTGCTGTATAGAAGCAATAAAGATAGAAAACTCGTGGTAATTCCCGATAACATGATACATGGGGTGCTAACAGAAGTGCATGACTCACCGTACACCGGAGGACACTTAGGTCAAACTAAATGTTTGCAGAAGGTAAATGAAAGATATTACTGGAGAACATCGCGAAATGATGTGATACATTACGTACGCTCGTGCCAGATATGTCAAGAGAAAAACGCACCATCAGGAATAAAACAGGGTTACCTTCACCCTCTCCCAATGGGAAATATTTGTGATCTTGAAGTTCAGATGTGTTCGGGCCAGTAACGCCATCTAATGGTTACAAGTATATTCTGTTTGCTGTAGATTCACTATCCTCATGGGTGGTAGCCCAACCTCTAATGAGTTTATCTGCAAAGAATATAGCTACTTTCTTTATCCAGAAAATTTTTACAGTCCTCGGTCTAGTTTCTAATATACTCACAGACCGTGGTTCTGTTTACCAAGCTGCCCTGGTGGAAAATATCTTGAACGAACTTAAAATAAAACATCTGAATAGCAGTGACTATCACCCTCAGTGTAACGGAAAAGCAGAACGCGTAAATACAGGGTGTTTCGTAAGTTTGTTTACAACGCTTGGGAGGTGATTGTACGAGTGAAAATAAGGTGGAAAGTTCATGTAACGAAATTCCGGAAACGGCTTTGATGCCGAGTTATTGACGTTTGAAAACTTGGGAAAATGATTTTCCGAAGTTAATAATGGCAAAACGGGTGGAGAGAAGTCGTCGGTGTTGGGCGGTCCACTAATAAATTGGGTACGCTCTTGTCAAAAAATCACGCGGCAATGTTGTGCAATGTCGGCGCAAGGGATTCCCCAAAGAACGCGAACGAAGATGTTGACAGGAGTGGGGTGGGTGTGCGTTCTGCGTAAGCTGGTATCGACGAAAATTGGCATGTGTTGAATGGCACCAAAAAACAAAGAAAATTTCAGGAGCGAAGGGCACCATGACGTAAAAACGAAAATAAAATGAAAAGTACCACATTTCCCGCTAGGGGCGCCAACAGTGTAGGTTTCCTCATGAAGGAGCGCACGTGTCTGTGCCATTCGTGCTTCAGGTGCTGTGCTAGGAGCAGGTTGTTAAACATTCACGGTTGAATGGAAAGACGTGAGGTTCTTGGACAGTAGTGTTGGGCAAACATTTGACCTAGCAGTGTTACGTGTTAATTCTTAGCCACAGACCATCGTGTGTAGTGAAGTGTACTAGTGTTAACGGCCATAAACACTTGTAGCCCGGTGTAAGGGATGGCTGCATACACGTCCCAAGAGCTGGCGGACATGCATCTGATTTATGGGGAGGCTGGAGGTAATAGCCGTGCTGCAAGGCGTCTGTATGGGGCACGTTTTCCAAATAGGGTGTTACCATCGCACACCTTATTTCAAACTGTAGACACTCGACTTCGGGAAACAGGATCAGTGTTGCCACCTCGTCGAGAAGTTGGACGACCGCGAAGTCTGCGAACACGACGGTTTGTGGAAAATGTGCAAACTGCAGTGATGGATCATCCAGGCACCAGTACGTGCGCACTAGCCCACGAACAAAACACCTCCCATGTAAATGTGTGGTATACACCATTATTGACTTTTTCCTCAGTTTTACACATGTCATATTTTAACAAATTCTCTGTTTAGTCATTTTTACAAACACAAACATCCGTGTCTGGGATTCGAACCCGGTACCTCTGGCTTCGTAGCGCGCTGCGCTGACCACTAAGCCACGGAAGCCGAGAAAACTGGACCGGCCGACTAGACCACCACAGCTTTTCTTTTGGGTGATACAGGTTTTAGATAATTGAAATATGATATTAGAGTAAATAAAACATTTCCTGTGTATAATGATTTATTTCAATAGTGATAAATGATAAGATCGAAACGCGAAACTATTGATCTAAGAGACTATTATTTGTCAAGGTTCACAATCCGAAATCGGGATACTTCGTTCTGAGTACCTGGTTCTCTAAGGTTTCGGATCCGGCTATTTTCGGAACTGGGTAATCCGGAACCGAAATGTTTTCCGTCACGTCTGGTGTAATTAATCCTCGATCGACTAGCGTATATCACTTTGGTAAGAATTTGTAGATCTATCTCAGGAAATTGAATTTGAATTTAAAATTTTGGGTGCGTCAGCACTAAGGCTATTTTGCACCCGTCACATTATACGGGGTCCAGCCCCTTATCTTTACAAAGAACAACTCTAACGTTGCATAAGTAAAATCTTAAAATGTTCTGACTTTCATTAAAAGCTGAGGCTGAAAAGGGCCCTCAGCACAAAATCGGACAAAAACAGGACACAACACACAAAATTATACTGGCCAGAGTGCCAGTCGCCAGAGCCTCGTTGGTCTTTAGTCCAGGGTGCACTACGTGGAAGTGAGGTTGACTTTTGGGCGACTTAGAAGTACGCCGCCCCTTACACCCCCTATCTCAGGAAATGCAAAACGATTTGTATAGAATATATTAATTATTGGTAAACTTCTGGAATAATCTACTGCCATTGGAAACTACTGCCCAGCGCGTTGAGTGCTTGGCCACAAATAAAATAGTCTTGACTCTGGATCTGGAAGCCCAGACAATCGAAAGAATTCACCACGCAGAACAAAGAAAAACATATGCTGGTGGAGATTTTCAAAATATGAAAAGTTTTTGTATTTGACAAATTGTATCTTTGTAATAATCAAAGAATAAAATTGCACTGAAAATAATGACTTTTTGTGTAAACATTGCACTTAAAAACCAGATATTCATAAAATTATTATTTCGACCAACTTCCGTCTCCTGTAGTACTTTTGGACGATTTTAATTCCTACAATCGTTTGTGGGGCTCCGTTCGTACAGAGCCCCGGGGTCAAATTATAGATCAATTCCGTGAGGCATCAGCTTTAACGTTGCTGAATGATGGGACTCCCAAATATTTCAGTCCTTCCTCAGGCACACACTCTGCGTTGGACTTGTCCTTCTGCAGTCCCAGCCTTGCTCCTACCACATCTTGGAGCGTTCACCCTGATCTCTGTGGGAGTGATCACTTCCCTCTCATTCTTACCTTCGAACATCTTCAGCACTCACGTGAACAACACCCTCACTGGCATCTCAGTCGGGCCGACTGGGATGCCTTCGAGCGTGCAGTGGACCTTGAAATCGATCTTGCGTCGACTCTACCACCAATCGACGCCTTAGATGTCTTTGTGTCACGAGTGCATGATGCTGCACGCGCCTCCATTCCACATCCCTGTGGACCTGCGAGGCGACGACCAGTCCCATGGTGGACTGCGGAGATCAGTGCAGCCATCAAGGACCGCAATCATGCTCTCGATCGATTTAATAGAAACCACCCTGCCGCAAACCTAGAGCAGTTCCGCATTAAGCGTGCCCGTGCCCGTCGGCTCATTCGAGCCAGTAAGAAGGCGTGCTGGGTCCAATACGTGTCTTCCCTGACGAAGCAGGCTTCGTCGAAAGCCGTTTGGACCAAAGTACGTCGCATCCAGGGGGGTGCATCTACTCCTCTGAGCGCTCTGGAGCACGACGGGACGTTGCACACCGATTCTGGAGACATAGCTAATATCTTGGCCACGCAGTTTTCTGATGCGTCTAGCTCTGAAAATTATGAACCACGTTTCCGCCGTGAGAAGGACCGTCAAGAACGACGCCCTCTAGTTTTTCGAAGTCATAACAGCGAGCCATACAACTCTCGATTCACTGAACGGGAGTTCGATCAGGCGCTTCGAGATTCAAAGAATACAGCTCCTGGAGTGGACAAGATCCACTATGAGATGCTTCGTCATCTGCCCATTGGACCAAGAAATTTCCTTCTGGCGGTATTCAACAGGCTTTGGTTGGAGGACTCTTTCCCCACTTCCTGGAAAGAAGCTATTATTGTTCCCATCCTGAAACCAGGTAAACAACGCACCGCAGCCTCGAGTTACAGGCCTATTGCCTTAACCAGCTGTGTGTGCAGGTTGATGGAACGCATGATCAACAAGCGTCTCACCTGGTTTTTGGAGGAAAACTCATTGATAAGTAATTTTCAATGTGGTTTTCGCTCCAACCGTTCCACACTGGACCATCTGGTTCAGCTGGAAACACACATTCAGGATGCATTTCTCAACAAGGAACATTTAGTTGCAGTTTTCTTTGACCTCCAAAAAGCATATGACACAACGTGGCGCTTTGGCATCATAAAACAGCTCCGTTCTTGGGGCGTGCGTGGCCATATGGCGTACTTTATTAAAAACTTTTTATCCGATCGTTTTTTCCGCGTACGTGTTGGGAACTCCTTTTCGGATCTTCACGAACAAGAGAACGGTGTTCCGCAGGGAAGCGTATTAAGTGTGACCCTGTTTGCCATAGCAGTGAACAGCGTTATGGCAAGCATTGTTGCCCCTGTACAGGGTCTACTGTATGTAGACGACCTCACGATCTTTTGTCGCTCACGGAATCTCGCGTCAGCTTCTCGTCAACTCCAACTGACGATAAACCGTTTGGTTGAGTGGTCCTCCCAAACAGGTTTCACCTTCTCATCCGAGAAATCCGTGTGTGTTCACTTTTGTCGTCAGCGTACATGTCATTTCGATCCTGACCTGTACATGGGGAAATCTCCCCTGTGCTTCGTAAATGAGGTCCGCTTCCTGGGCCTCATTTTCGATAAGAAATTAACATGGCTCCCTCACCTTCGCCAGTTAAAATTCTCTTGTCTTCGAGTTCTCAACCTTCTACGCGTTTTATCTCATACTTCTTGGGGTGCTGATAGGACGGTATTGCTTCGCCTATACCGTGCACTCGTCAGGTCGAAGCTTGATTATGGATGTGTTGTGTATTCTTCTGCCCGCCCATCTAGACTTCGCATCCTAGACACCGTCCACCATGCTGGTATACGTGTGTGCACTGGTGCCTTTCGGACCAGTCCAGTCGCCAGTTTGTATGTAGAGGCATCTGAGCCGTCGCTGTCTCTGCGAAGACAGCGGCTGGTAGTGAACTACTTCCTCCATCTTCGCTCGATGCCTTCACATCCTTCATTACACACCATCTCAGACGAGGGTAGGCTGGCAAGGTATCGGCTCCACCCTAGTGTCACTAGACCATTTGGTGTTCGCGCAGACGAGATCCTGTCAGCACTTGGTGTTCACAGTGATCTTCCTGGCGTCTCTCCACTCATTCCGCCTCTTCCTACCTGGGAGTTTCCTGCACCTTCTATCGATTTTTCCCTGACTGCCCTTCCAAAGGCAGAAACACCAATGGTTGTATACCAGCAACGGTTTTTAGAGCTTCGTGCGAAGCACCCCAATTTTAATGTGTTTTACACGGATGGGTCCAAGACAGTCGAATCAGTTGGTTGCGCTTTCGTCCTAGACTCTCAACGTTCCAGTTTCTCGCTACATCCTGCCTGTTCCATCTTTACGGCAGAGTTGTACGCCATTCTAAAGGCACTGGACTTTGCAGACGTCAATGGGCTGAAGAAAGTCCTTGTGTGCTGCGATTCGACCAGCGTGTTGCAGTCTCTGGATTCGCCGTATTCCCGGCATCCGGTAGCGCAACGCATATTCAGACGGCTTGTGTCCTTATCTGCCAGTGCGGATGTACACTTCTGTTGGGTCCCTAGCCACGTGGGCATCCAGGGGAACGAAGCAGCTGATGCTGCCGCCAAGTCTGCTGATGCAGATGGCGACGTTCTCGTCCACCTTTTGCCAGCTAGCGACCTGCAGAACGTGTTCCGTTGTCGCCTTCTTGACACTTGGCAGGCCGAGTGGGATACGGAAACGGGGAACAAGCTTCACGCTGTTTGGCCCACCATAGGTGCTTGGCGTTCCTCGTCTCGTCCCTCTCGGCGAGAAGAAGTTATTCTTACCCGCATGCGTATAGGACACAGCCGTCTCACGCATGGTCACCTACTTCAAGGGCTGGACCCTCCGTTGTGTCGTGCTTGTAATGTTTTATTAAGCATTCGACACATTCTCGTTGAATGTGTCGATCTTGCTTACCTCCGGCAGACTTTTAACCTTTCCGGCTGTTTGTCATCCCTCTTGGGTGATGACAGCAGTATTTTATCACGTGTTTTTAGTTTTTTGCGAAGAGCTGGACTCTTCCACCGTCTGTAAGGAGGTTTTTAGTTTGTTCTGACTTTTTAATGTGTCGTGTTTGTCTCGTGCAGGTCTCTTTACAACCTTGCACTTTTAGTTCTTTCCCAAGGGGCTATCTACACCCCCTTTTTTAAATCTCAGTCAGAATTTTAGATAAGGGGACATTTCCCCGTATATACAGAAGGGTGCGAAATGGCCTTAAGTGCCGACGCACCCATAAATTTTAACTCAATCAATCAATCAATCAATCAAAGAATGTGTGGGCCCTACGTCCCTACCTTCACACACCCTACGTGACACTATGCCATGCCGAGGAGACAACTCTTCTGTAGTCATTACTAATTTAAGACCGTAATTAATATTCTATCCCTGAAATAAATCATTTTCCGAACTTGTAGCATAATTAAATATATGCATAGTTTTCCAACTAATCCGTACATTTCTCCCGCTCAGTATGTTTCCACAGCTAGAAATAATTGAAATTGAAATTGAATTTAAAATTTTGGGAGCGTCAGCACTTAGGCTATTTTGCTCCCGTCACATTCTACGGGGGCCAGCCCCTTATCATTACAAATAACAACTCTAGCGTTGCATAACTAAAAATGCTAAAATGTTCTGACTTCTGTTAAAAGCTGAGGCCGTAAACGGGGACTCAGCACACACAAGGACAACAAACAGGACAACACACACAAACTTATACTGGCCATACTGCCAGTCGCCAGAGCCTCGTTAGTCTTTAGTCCAGGGTGCACTACGTGGAAGTGAGGTTGACTTTTGGGCGCCTACGTGGAAGGTCACCCCTTACACCCCCACAGCTAGAAATAAGAATTTTGGTGAGGAAACCAGTGGCGAAAGACTTAGTTACTACATAAATTACTTTAATCCAAATGGTCTGTTTGAAACTCTCATAATCATTGAAAGCATTCACACGTCTATAGACATGCACTAGTACATTTGTCCTGTTATTTGTGTAAGACTGACTTATTAGATATGCATTAATCTCAGTTTCTATGAAAAAAAAAAAATATATATATATATTATGGGTTATATAAATGTATAAATGTTTCAGGTCCTCTGCTACGGGACAAACAGAAATTCAAGGGAAAGATGAAGAACTTCCTCAATTGGTTGTACAACATGAAGACAATCGGATGGAGGTTCCAATAGCTAGCAGCCGGAGAATAGTGGATCTTGCGACATTTGTTGAAGATATTAGGAAAGTGGAACGTCATAGCATGGAGTGTCAGTTTGGTGGTTACTTTGTGCACTGTGCAACGAAAAATTTGGGGCTGGCAAGTGAGCTCAAATTTGTTTGTAAAAAGAAAGAGTGTCCCGCAATTACGATCATTTTTACAGCACAACCAACAGATGTAAATATGGACGCCGTGTGGGCAGGCCTTAGTGTGGGAATGGGATTTTCTCAAACAGAAGAATTTTTCGCCGTACTGCAGTCACCCTACATGTCCAATGCAACATATCAAAAATATGAAAAACTAGTAGGTGATTTCATATGTGATTTAAAACTAGAAACTATAATAAAAAACATTGAACAGGAAAAGAATGCAGCAAAAATGAGTCAAGACATCACAGAGTTGGGTGAACCAAAAATTAGCATTATTGTTGATGGTGGTTGGTCCAAACGATCTTATGGTCATGGATTCGATGCTCGGAGCGGTGTAGCTGTGGTGATTGGAGCGAAGACGAAGAAAGTGATCTTTGCCAGCGTACGGAACAAATACTGTGTTATTTGACAATTGGCAAAAACGAAAAATGAGTCGCCAAGGGAACACGCATGCAATGCTAATTGGAGTTCTTCCTCGTCAGCAATGGAAGCTGATATTATTGTTGAAGGCTTGACGTGGTTGCATAAGGAGCATGGCATAATATGCGATAGTATCATTGGAGACTGAGATTCGTCTGTAATGACTAAAATACAAGAAAATGTTCCATACGCCAGACTGGAAAATTTGAGGAAAATAGAGTGTTCAAATCATGCTATTAGAAATTTTCGAAGGAAGTTGCACGCATTTGCAGACAACACGAAAATGTTTCCGGGGAAAGAGGGCTTGAAGGGAAGGAAGTTACTGAAATCAAAAATAGAACACTTATCATCTCAGGCACGTCAAATCATCACCGAGTCCGGTTCAGAAGTTCTGAAAGGAGAAAAGACTGAGGATGAAATTCAGCAAAATTTCAAGAATTTTGTGAAAGCTCTCCCTTATTACGTATTTGGTGATCACAATAGATGCCCAGAAAATTGCCCGTCTTCATCCGACGATAACACAGTGCCAGTTTTGGAGAAGGCTGGGATGTTTACAATAATTGAAGGAGCAATAATCCGACTTATTGCATTAAGCGATTCGCTAATATATAAAAACACAAACAATGCGGCCGAAAACTTCATGTCAACAGTTATAAAATTTACCGGGGGAAAGAGAATTTACTTTTCTCGAGGTCAAAGCTACACCAGAAGAGTATCGGCAGCTGTCTTATCCCACAGTTCACCGGGCAATGAATGGCAAAGAAAACAGTACAAGAGAATGCACAAGAAAAACCCTTCATCTCCAATGGCGAGACTTATTATTAAAAGAAGCAAAAAGCTCTTGAGAAATAAGGAACATTTCACATCAAGAAGATCATTATTTCAGAAGGGCACCAGTGACATTGTCAGTAACTTTAGTGCAAGACAAAATTTGCAAAAAAAGAACACAGAGAGAGATTTAGATTACGGTGCCTCGGACATTCCAGAACAACAGTTACGGAATCTTTGCGAAGAATATTACAATAATAAGGTTGACATTGGAAAGGACAAGATTACGGATATTGAACGACTTACCAGAGAACAATCAACTTGCAAACAATGGAAAGCAGAAAGACGGATCAGAGTAACTGCCTCAAACGTAAAGAAAATAGCTTGTAGACCAGCAGGCACTTCAACATCGCCACTCGTCAGAAATTTACTATATCCACCATTCCTCTCTGGTAATGCTATAGCTTGGGGTAAAGCCAACGAACCAATTGCCAAAGAGCAATATGAACAAAAGTTTTCAGTCTCCATAAAAAATTGTGGCCTATGCATCGACGAATTCCATCCATTTCTTGCAGCATCCCCCGATGGAGTAGTCACATGCAATCAAAATTCCTATCTCATAGAAATAAAATGTCCATATGTAGCCCGTTATTGTAAGACCATTGCTGAGGCCGCCCAAAACATCAAGAGTTTTCCACTATCTGTTAGCAACAGTGGTGATTTATATCTTCCCAGAAACCATCAATACTTTTACCAAATTCAAACACAGTTACAGTGTTGCAACATGGAAAGATGTGATTTAGTGCTGTATATCCCTAGTGATTTGAAAGTTCTGACCAAAACTAGAGATAGAGATTTTATGCGACAGATTATGGACAAGTTGCAAAGATTCTACAATGAATGCTTGCTGCCGGAAATTGTAGATTCTCGTGTAGAACGAGGATTACAAATCCGCGAACTAAAAACGAATGTAGTACAAACTGAGAAGAGACAAGAAAATAGCTGAACCTTGCAAGTTTTCAGTTCTCCCTATTTTAGGAACCTTTATGTCAAGTGAATAATTCAAAATGAATTTTATAGACTACACAAACTGTTAAATTCCATCAGAACTATGACATCTAGTCTTCAATATGTATATTTGTGTTTATTTCATGTTATAGTGTGTAATGAATTGTTCGGAAAGAGCCATTAAAGTGCCCCTTGCCATTTTACGAACATTTATATGAAGTAAATAATTTAAATGAATTTTATAGACTACACAAACTGTTAAATTCCATCAGAGCTATGACATGTAGTCTGCAATATGTATATTTGTGTTTGTTTGTGTGTTATAGTGTGTAATGAATTGTTCAAAAAGAGCCATGAAACTCCCTCTTCTCCATTTTACGAATATTTATATGAATTAAATGAATTCTATAGACTACACAAACTGTTAAATTTCATCAGAACTATGACATGTAGTCTTCAATATGTATATTTGTGTTTGTTTGTGTGTTATAGTGTGTAATGAATTGTTCGGAAAGAGCCACGGAACTGCCTATTGCCATTTCACGAACATTTATATCAAGTAAATAATTTAAAATGAATTTTATAGACTACACAAAGTGTTAAATTCCATCAGAACTAGGACATATAGTCTTCAATATGTATATTTGTGTGTTATAGTGTGTAATGAATTGTTCGGAAAGGGCAATGAAACTGCCTATTGCCATTTTACGAACATTTAGCTATATGAAGTAAATAATTTAAAATGAATTTTATAGATTACACAAACTGTTAAATTTCATCAGAACTATGACATGTAGTCTGCAATATGTATATTTGTGTTTGCTTGTGTTTATTTGTGTTATAGTATGTAATGAATTATGAAAAACTAAATATGCTGACCAAGGCAGTAATTTATTTTATTATAAAACATAAACTAACGTAACGTTTCAACCTTCTAGCAAGGTCTTCTTCAGACTCTGTATCAAGTACAAAAGTAACCAGATACAACGAGAAGGGTAATATATATACACAAACATTACTCCCTCCAGACTATTTAGAAAGTTGTTAGGAACTTTCTAGCAGATGACTTTCACTTTCCAACTTTACTTTCACCTAAAAGGCTAAACACAATTACTTCCATATAGAATGTGGTTGGACTTTTTAATCTCACGCTCTTTTCCCTTCATTTTTCTTCCTTTTCCTCTCCTCTTTTTCTCTTGTCCTTTCCACTCTTTCCAACATCTTCTTCCATTCTTTGTTTAACTTCAGTCCCCCATTCCAGTTCATTGTGTCTTCTTCGCCTTTCTTCTCTATTTCCTTGGCTTCCTTCCATTTTCTCACTAGCATTCTCTTCTCCCTTCCTATCTGCTTAGCCTCATCCCACTCTATGTCATGTCCTGTTTCTCTCGTGTGTTTAAATATTGCATTTCTCTCTCTCTTAAGTCGTACATCATCCCTATGTTGTTTCAACCTGTCTTTCAGCCTTTTTTTCGTTTCTCCTATGTACACACTCTGACATTCTTTACATTTTACTTCGTAGATAATCCCTTCTTCTTCCTCTTCTCTCTTTTCCTTTTTCTTGTTAGCATTCCTCGCTATTCCTAAGATGCTTCTCCCTCCCTTCCTGTAAGTTTTAATTCCTGCTTTTCTAAGCACTTTGCATATCTTTTCTGTGGTCTTCCCCATACTCCTTATTCCAAACCTTCTCTCCTCTTTTTCTTTCTCTTCTAATTCTCCCCTGCCCGTTTTCTTACTTCTTCTGTTTATGTCCAGTCTATCCTGCTTCTCATAGCCATTCTTTTCCAGCTGTTTCCATAGGCTATTTATTTTGCCTTCTTTTTCACATTCTTTCATGCATATTTTCTTGATTGATTGATTGAGGGATGAAGAAAATCAAAACAAGAAATGATGTGGTGATAGAGCAGGCAGATAAAGGTGGAGCAATTGTGGTGATGGAAAGAGAATGGTACGAGAGGAAGTTTGATGACCTAAAAGAAAATGGATATGAGGAGATTTGTGGAACAGGTGAAGAACAAACTATAAAATAAAGAATCATTAAAGACTGTAGGAGGAGTGGATTCAAGAAATGCATAAAGGAGACAGGAAGACTACCAAGTTTGAAAGGCTTTCCAAAGATACACAAAGAGGAGATAAAGTTAAGACCAGTAATGAACTGCAGAAACAATATTTTGGAACCCTTAGAAAAGAAATTAAAGAAAGTTATTGAAGTGTTAGTAACACAGCAAGAAAGCAGAGCAGTTAAGAACAGTGAACAAGTAGTAGACCTCATAAAAGGACTTAAGTTAAATGAGATGAAGACGACAATGTTTAGCTTAGACGTGAAAAGTATGTTCCCGAGCATCAAGAGGGGACACGTTTTGGACATTATTAAAAAGAGAATGGGACAAGAAATTATAGGAGAATGGGATAGTGAAAGGGTAGTGAAGGCGCTGGAAACCATTTGGAATAACGGTTACAGTATAATGGGAGATAAAATAATGTTAATGAGTGAAGGACTAAATATAGGTTCCAGTCTAAGCCCAGCATTGGCTGAATTGGTTATGAATGAATGGGAAAAGAAAGTGATAGAAAAGGGAGGGGACAAAATGGTTCTGTTTTGCAGATATGTGGACGACTGTTTTGGCATTTGGAAGGGAACGAAGAGGCAGCTTGACATTTTTGCTAAAGAAA
The DNA here is from genome assembly GCF_977018435.1 of Lepisma saccharinum. NCBI lineage: Eukaryota > Metazoa > Arthropoda > Insecta > Zygentoma > Lepismatidae > Lepisma > Lepisma saccharinum. The sequence continues at coordinate 7,015,334 of NW_028142891.1, forward strand.
TTCAAGATGAAGAAAGAGGGATATTATTGGAACTTGAAATAGAAGAAGAAGACAAGTTAAGCTATCTAGATATATTGATGAAAAGGGAAAGAGGACAAGAAATTGAAACCGCTTGGCATCAGAAGAAGTGTGCAGCAGGGGTATTCTGCCACAAAAGAAGTGATGTAAGTGAGGTGACAAAAATAAATTTTATAAAGAATATGGAGGACAGAATCAAGAAAATATGCATGAAAGAATGTGAAAAAGAAGGCAAAATAAATAGCCTATGGAAACAGCTGGAAAAGAATGGCTATGAGAAGCAGGATAGACTGGACATAAACAGAAGAAGTAAGAAAACGGGCAGGGGAGAATTAGAAGAGAAAGAAAAAGAGAGAAGGTTTGGAATAAGGAGTATGGGGAAGACCACAGAAAAGATATGCAAAGTGCTTAGAAAAGCAGGAATTAAAACTTACAGGAAGGGAGGGAGAAGCATCTTAGGAATAGCGAGGAATGCTAACAAGAAAAAGGAAAAGAGAGAAGAGGAAGAAGAAGGGATTATCTACGAAGTAAAATGTAAAGAATGTCAGAGTGTGTACATAGGAGAAACGAAAAAAAGGCTGAAAGACAGGTTGAAACAACATAGGGATGATGTACGACTTAAGAGAGAGAGAAATGCAATATTTAAACACACGAGAGAAACAGGACATGACATAGAGTGGGATGAGGCTAAGCAGATAGGAAGGGAGAAGAGAATGCTAGTGAGAAAATGGAAGGAAGCCAAGGAAATAGAGAAGAAAGGCGAAGAAGACACAATGAACTGGAATGGGGGACTGAAGTTAAACAAAGAATGGAAGAAGATGTTGGAAAGAGTGGAAAGGACAAGAGAAAAAGAGGAGAGGAAAAGGAAGAAAAATGAAGGGAAAAGAGCGTGAGATTAAAAAGTCCAACCACATTCTATATGGAAGTAATTGTGTTTAGCCTTTTAGGTGAAAGTAAAGTTGGAAAGTGAAAGTCATCTGCTAGAAAGTTCCTAACAACTTTCTAAATAGTCTGGAGGGAGTAATGTTTGTGTATATATATTACCCTTCTCGTTGTATCTGGTTACTTTTGTACTTGATACAGAGTCTGAAGAAGACCTTGCTAGAAGGTTGAAACGTTACGTTAGTTTATGTTTTATAATAAAATAAATTACTGCCTTGGTCAGCATATTTAGTTTTTCATAATCATGGAAACAAGGCTTAATGGAGTTGTAATGAATTATTCAAAAAGAGCCATGAAACTGACTCTTGCCATTTTACGAACCTTTATCTGAATTAAATTAATTCTATAGACTACACAAACTCGTTCCCTCAGAACTATGACATGTAGTCTGCAATATGTATATTGTGTTTGTTTGTTTATTTGTGTATTATAGTGTGTAATGAATTGTATGGAAAGAGCCATGGAACTGTCCTTTGCCATTTTACGAACATTTATATGAAGTAAATAATTGAAAATGAAATTTATAGATTACACAAACTGTTCAATTCCAACCGAACTATGTCATGTAGGCTGTGACACACACACATATTTATGGGTGTCGAAAACAGAGGCGATGAATTTGATGGTCTGGCTGATCATGCGTCACCCAATTAAAAAGGCAATGTGGCAGGCCCTGGCCCATAGCTGTCGCACCATCGAGTTTACATATGTCTGTAGTTTTAGTTTCTGTGTGTGTGTCGGATTACGTTTATTCATCTTCCAAACCTTTGGAAAGCACTCGGCGGGAGAAACATGATACTTCGGTGGTGATTCTCGGAATTTGACCCCAGCTGGCAGGCCCTTCCAGTTTCTCCACCCCTGGAAACCGGCGATCTGGTGGTAGGAGGGGAAAATACCAGAAGTAAACAATAATAGCCCTGTCAAGAAAAGTGAAAAAAAGTCTGATATTTCACAAATAAAATGAATTAATTAATTATGGGGACGTTGATGCAGAAAATGAAAATATCGATCAGTGGTTCTCTAGAAACATCCTTTCTAAGCGTTCAGTTAAAATTTGAAAATTATCTGTCTACTGGTTCTCGAGATAATCGTGACTAAAGTTACGCCCATAAGCTTACATGGAAAATTGCTCCAACCTTCGCCGGGGTAGGAGATCGCCTTAATACAACGACGTTCCAGAATTAGTATCTTTGATCTAAAATCCCTGTCCATTCCAGTATAACGATCAAATAGTAAAAGAAACAGTTATCTTCGATGAAATCGATCAAACCTATTTCGACCATTTATGTTTGATTTGATTTTGAATTTAAAATTTTGGGAGGGTCAGCACTTAGGCTATTTTGCTCCCGTCACATTATACGGGGGCCAGCCCCTTATTACAAATAACAACTCTACCGTTGCATAACTAAAAATGTTAAAATGTTCTGACTTGTTAAAAGCTGAGGCCGTAAACGGGCACTCAGCACACACAAGGACAACAAACAGGACAACACACACAAAATTATACTGGCCATAGTGCCAGTCGCCAGAGCCTCGTTAGTCATTAGTCCAGGGTGCACTACGTGGAAGTGAGGTTGACTTTTGGGTGCCTACGTGGAAGGTCACCCCTTACACCCCACCATTTATGTTCATTAACCACAGACACGTTATGCTTCATTTCTCCAATTTGGAATGTAGTTACTGCAGAACACCAATGCGTTTGATTTGATTTGATTTTAAAATTTTGGGTGCGTCAGCACTTAGGCTATTTTACACCCGTCACATTATACGGAGTCCAGCTCCTTATCTTTACAAAGAACAACTCTAACGTTGCAAAAGTAAAATCTTAAAAGCTTAAAATGTTCTGACTTCTGTTAAAAGCTGAGGCTGTAAACGGGCACTCAGCACACACAAGGACAAAAAACAGGACAACACGCACAAAATTATACTGGCCACAGTGCCAGTCGCCAGAGCCTCGTTAGTCTTTAGTCCAGGGTGCACTACGTGGAAGTGATGTTGACTTTTCGGTGCCTACGTGGAAGGTACCCCTTACACCCCAACACCAATGTGTTAAATCAATTTTTAACCAGAACGTTCCTTCTGTTGTACGAAACTGTCGCCTACACTGTCATACTGATTCAATGGTTAATTTACCTGTGTTACTAAATGTTTCGACCTATTTAGTACTCTCTCCAATGGACAAAGAAATCAACATGAAGTGTGAAAGCATCTTAATTAGCTTCAAGAGGAATTCTCCCTATGGCACACTAGTTGTACACTCTGCGTTCTTTCTAAGTGTTATCAAGCACAATTTCCTTGCATATTACCCAATCAGACAAGGGCCCAAATCTCTCCATTTTATTCCTATCCATTGGGTAAATTAACAATCCACAAATAGCACTAACTACGAATGCACAACCGAATTAATTGAAGAAACTGCTTGCACTTTGGTCGGCCATCAGATACAACACTTGAATGAGGATCCAATATCATTAGTCCCTACTCATGCCTGGTTGAGCATTATGACAGGCCTAGTCTTCCTTATCATAGCATGGATACTATACAAAGATCACTACAGAAAATCGAAGCCATCGAGAATTACTTCCGTTCCGGTGGGCATGAAAACAAATACCCTGAGAGCTCCATCTTATGAAGCACCGAAAAGCACCATTTATGAATGTATTCTCGAATAAACTTCACCTTACTAATGACATACTGGTTTCAGAGTAAGGACATCTTTATTTTCCAAGATGACCAGGGCCTGGGACAAGTCATCCTTGAGAAGACACTACTGACTCTTCAAGAATCCTCAAACTTAATGGAATCAACTTCGGTGAAGCACTTCTTTAATTCAACTGATAACATCGGCTGTGACCTGTGTACACCGCTAAGAGACCCTACACGCAAGAACTTCCATAAGTGAAAAGTGATGCCTATATAAAAGACAATAATAGCCAGATAACAGGCCACATTTTCTAGTGTAATTATATCGTATGTAAACTAGTACTTCAAAGGCCATACCCATGAAACTATATATATATTCTTAATTTTAATTTTAACTCTGACTGCCACATACATTTTATATACAGGGCATGTCAATAATTAGCTTAGATGGGGGCCATCTAAGATAAGGAGGGGCGTTATGTAAAGCACAGCTCATTGTGTTGCATAAAAAGGGCGCAGCCTCCAAGGAAGTATTAACACATTCACCGGAAGTAAGGACTTACGTCACATACACTTGTCTCATCCTCAACGCGTGTGGTTGATATAAGGTCTTCCCGCCCCCCTTCAAGGGCAAGGTTACCGACAAGGCGACCAACAGGACGTTAAGGTGGCTTAATAAATATAAACAAGGCCCTGACGATAGGCCACAAGGTCTCCTAACTATAAAAACCTCCGTAAGGGCCAGCAAGGCCAAATGGACAGATTACTAAAATAGCCACAATGTTGTTAGCACTAAGAGCTGGGTTGAGGATGAAGACAAGGTCCTATTGTGAATATATACTTCTTGCATACAACCATGTAGGTGTGTGTGTCCTGCGGACTGGTGAAACGACGAGAGGCCGCCCTGAGTAACGGCGCTGCTGTCTTAGAGTGTAAGACCCATTTTATCGAACTGGACTTTCCACTTGGAACTTGCTTTCTAGTTAATAGTTAAACGATTGGCCATGAAGTTAGTAATTAGTACTTAGGTACTATGATGTTAAGATTTAGAACAATAAATAATTATTATGTCTTGGAACAGTGCTTTTAAATGAAGACTTAGTATTAAGTATATCATATATAGTACCTTACGCAATAGCGTTACAAAAACTGCAACTAAAACTTTGAAGTCCAATCCAAATAAATTGTCATTAATCTTTATATTATGTTATAAATACAAGTATTACTGCAAGACGTACACGTCAACAGTTTTCTGAATTTTTAAAAATAAGAGAAAAAAACAGTTCTATTTTTTTAAATATCTGTTTGTGAGGGTAAAATTTTCAATGTAGATTTTAGTTTTATACGTTGTACGAATTTACTAGATATCTTAAATGATTATAGTATACCAAACTAACCCCTCCCTCCTCATATCACATGTTGATTTGATTTGATTTTAAAATTTTGGGTGCGTCAGCACTAAGGCTATTTTGCACCCGTCACACTATACGGGGTCCAGCCCCTTATCTTTACACATAACAACTCTAACGTTGCTTAATTAAAATCATAAAATATTAAAATGTTCTGACTTTCGTTAAAAGCTGAGGCTGCAAAGAACACTCAGCACACGTAAGGACAAAAGAACAGGACAATACAAACAAAATTATACTGGCCATAGGGCCAGTCGCCAGAGCCTCGTTAGTCTTCAGTCCAGGGTGTACTAAAGTGGAAGTGAGGTTGACATTTGGGTGCACTACGTGGAAGATCACCCCTTACACCCCATCATATCACATGTTATCTGGCCATTTTTGCTTTTTAAGATTTATTTTATTACATATAAACAGGTTGTTTCCATAACCTTAATTCAAACTGGCAAAGTGGATGGAGGCTGACACAAGTACCAATGTGAGACAAGAGACCCTGGTCTGGAAATGCCTCACTTAAAAGTTATGAGGCAAAACTACGAGTAGTTTGGGCTGCTTATGACATTGGAATAAGACAACTGAAAGATGCAGCTTGTAGATTTAATACAGGCATTACTACAGTGCATCATGATGGTAGGTGGCAACTGGTCCCATACACAGGCTGAAATCTCAGGAGAAAAGTTGTTACGCTTGCTCCAGGAGACTTCCATCTATTTAGAATATCGCTTGGGTCAGCTAGAAAATCACCGTCTTTATCTTTTATCAAGTTTACTTAAGGTTGCCACCCCTCTCTAAACTCATTTACACCTTTATATATAATCTCTGATATTTTTATTTTTGCTGTTTCGTTAATTTTGCTTTTCAAGTAATCTCTTTCTTTTACTTCTAAACGTGCGGTTAACTTCTCGCTTATAATTGTTTATATATGTATCATCAGAGTTATTTGACCACCTAAGTCTAGCCTGGTTTCTTATTTCTATTAGATTATGACATTCATTATCAAACCATGGCTTACTTTTTCTTGGTTTATGGTATCCTATACTTTCTTTAGCTGCTGATTCTATTGCATTACGTATGTGCTCCCAATTCTTATTTACGTCTGTTTCATCATTAAATCCTGCAAAACCTCACTTCCACGTTAGTACACCCTGGACTGCGTTTTGCAGACGAACGAGGCTCTGGCGACTGGCACTCTGGCCAGTATAATTTTGTGTGTGTTGTCCTGTTTTTTGTCCTTGTGTGTGCTGAGTGCCTCTTTACAGCCTCAGCTTTTAACGAAAGTCAGAACATTTTAAGCTTTTAAGATTTTACTTATGCAACGTTAGATTTGTTCTTTGTAAAGATCAGGGGCTGGACCCCGTATAATGTGACGGGTGCAAAATAGCCTAAGTGCTGACGCACCCAAAATTTTAAAATCAAATTCAAAAATTCAAATCCTGCAAAACATCAAATCTATTTGACAGTTTAATTTGGTAATCTTTCTTAATTCTTTCATCAGTAAACTTTCCTGTATCAAATTTTATAACTTTTAGATTTTGTTGCTTATGATTTATCACTGAGAGTCTTTCTCTTAATTTAGCAATTACTAAATAATGGTCACAGTCAGCACCTCTATGTGTACGAACGTCAATTATACTACTATGCCTTCTCTTATCAATGAGAATATGATCTATTTGATTATGAGTTTTACCATCTGGAGAAGACCAGATATATTTATGGATATCTTTGTTTAAAAGTGGTACTTTTCACAATTAAATTCTTTGGGGTTGCAAAAGTAATCAATCTTATACCATTATCATTACTTAATTCATGAAGACTTTCTTTACCAATGGTGGGTTTAAATGTCTCTTCTTTGCCAATCTGTGCATTACAGTCACCTAACAGAATTTTCATATCATAATGAGAAAATTTATCAAAGACCTGTTCTAACTCTGTATAAAAATCATCTTTAGTATTATCATCTTTATCTTCCGTTGGTGCATGTATGTTTATTAAAATAATTTTACACCACCTACCCTGTAAAACTGCATATGATATCCTATCATTAATAAATTCTACTGTTTTAAGAGCCGAGATAATTCTATTATTTATGATAAAGCCTGTTCCAAAATTATGATTTTCAGTACAACTATAGGGGTGTAAGGGGTGACCTTCCACGTAGTACACCCAAATGTCAACCTCACTTCCACGTTAGTGCACCCTGGACTAAAGACTAACGAGGCTCTGGCGACTGGCCCCATGGCCAGTATAATTTTGTTTGTGTTGTCCTGTGTTTGGTCCTTATTTGTGCGGAGTGTTCTTTGCAGCCTCGGCTTTTAACGAAAGTCAGAACATTTTAATATTTTATGATTTTATTTCAGCAACGTTAGAGTTGTTATGTGTAATGGTAAGGGGCTGGACCCCGTATAGTGTGACGGGTGCAAAATAGCCTTAGTGCTGACGCACCCAAAATTTTAAAATCAAAATCAAAAAATCAAAATCAGTACCACCATAGAAAAAAGTATAATTTTTAGTTTTACAATTCCCTTCTCCTGGCCACCTAACTTCCTGGACAGCTACTACATCTAATTTATACTGAACTATCTCATTAACTGTACACTGAAATGCGCCAGGCCGGTAAAGGCTCAGAACATTCCAGGTGCCTAATTTAATATCCTTATTCCTAATGTAGATCTTATCCTTAGTCCAGGGACCTCCCAAAGTAGTGCCCACCCGGAGATCCCAACGGGGGACTATTTTACCTCGGAATATTTTACCTTGGCCTTATATTGCTGTTTCTTGACATTTTTTTTTACAGTGCAGAGTTGTCAGCTCTACGCCTAACCCCCAATATGAGTGGAGGAACTTCTACACAAGACAAACACAAACACATTAGACAGCACAACTACTACACAAGACACACAAACACATCACAACTATAACAATATAAACACAAACACCACAACTACTACACAATATAAACATAATCAAACTACACACCACAACTACTATACAAGACAAACACAATGCCTTGGCTTTTTGATTCCTGCACGGTTGCATGCCCTGATGTTTTAGCGGAAAAACAAAAGTTACCCAAAGTAGATTGGTCAAAGAGTCTACGACTTATAACATTTTTTGTCAAATAAGTGTACAAATTTAAAATTCACGCCAGCTTCCATACGTAACTTTGGAGTCAAATACTCTAAATTATTCTCATATAACATTATATGACTTAAAATGTCCTGTGACATTTTATGTGAACTTCTTTCTTCCCCGTAACTTTGTGATGTCAGGCGTTTCCTATTCTAGATATGCAAAGCCCCTGCTCTCAACGAATCCGCATTTGATGAATTTGGTCATGATACAAACTGATTTAATCCTTCCAAGCTCTCCAAAATGATTCTTCAAGTCATCTTCAATCCATTCCTTCCTTAAACCTCCTATAAATAGCCTGTGTATATTATTCTCCTTAGGGCTCTTTCCAGTAGCCTACAGAATGAATTCAGTGAGCAGCGTTTGTTTGTTTCCCGTGCGAGTCTGGCAACACTGCCGTGGAGTCAGTAGGGTCGAATCTGCAACTGTCGTTCCGCGCGCATGGTTTTGAACGCTGTGATTTACTGTTTTGGCTGTGGCTATTGGAGAAGCAATATTTGGCTTATCCGTGTGCACAATAGAAGCTGAGAATAGGAAGCGTTGTGTTTTACACAAGCAAGCACGTGAGATCGTGTACAACGTGTACAATTACTTTAAAATCGAGGTCGAGCAGAAAACGATTGTGGAGGGCGAAGCTGAGTGCCATATTGCCACCAGACCTCAAGAAAGGACTGTCGCGGCGTGCGGGGTAGGTTTGCGATCAGTGCAGAGAATTGTGAGCGAGGGAAAATATATGTTCGTGCAAGTGGGAGTGCCGTATTTCGATCACCAGGCAAAAATCATCACCGCGAAAAGCCTGTTACCGATATTGATGATTTTGATAGCATATTACGCAGGAAAGTTTTGAATATGTACAGAAATGGTGAATTTCCTACATCATTGAAACTCGCAAAGAAAATGAAGGCGCAATGTAAATTTGTTGGAAGCCGATGGTCAATGCTGCGTATTCTAAAGAGCATGGGGTTTAAATATAGAAAATGCAATGATGGACGGAAGATGTTAATCGAAAGGACGGACACCGTAGCTGCGACAGCTGCATTCTTGCGAAAGATGCTTGCATCAAACAAGAAGGAAAATCACCTGTTTTCTACTTCGATGAAACGTGGGTTAACCAGAACCACACACATGTTCCTGTAGGAAAGGGGGGCCGTCTGACCCCTGTGAAGTTGGCCCGACCCATTCGCGTTGCCCACTTCAAAACTAGTCAGGACGTTAGTTCTCGATAGTTCTCATAAAATTTTCGTTAGTTCCAAAATACATAGAAACTATTAAGGAAATAAATGGGTCAAGCCAACTTCACACTTTTTCGACCCATATTCAAATTCGAACCGAAAACCATCCAGATCGATTGATTTTCGTTAGTTCCCGTTAGTTCTCATAAAATTTTCGTTAGTTCTCAAAATTTATCCAATTTATTCGCCGAACAAAAAATCGAGGTAATTTGCAGTTTTCCAGTTTTCACACGGAAATTTTATTAAAAAATGGTCCGTATTGGTAGAATGTAGAGAGTATGGGTCAATTTTGTTAAAACTGTAGTCATTTTATCAAATTTATCCAATTTTTTCACTGAATAAATGCTTAGACGAAATGTGTTGTCCTGGACGGCCAATTTTCGTTGCCCACATCAAACCTAGTAAGGACGTTAGTTCTTTGTTAGTTCTCGATAGTTCTCGTAAAATTTTCGTTAGTTCTCAAAATTTATCCAATTTATTCGCCGATTAGAAAATGGAAGCAATTTGAAATTTCCCAATTTTGACACGGAATTTTTCTCAAAAAATGGTCCGTATTGGTAGAATGTAGAGAGTATGGGTCAATTTTGTTAAAACTCTAGTCATTTTATCAAATTTATCCAATTTATTCACTGAATAAATGCTTAGACGAAATGTGTTGTCCTGAACGGCCAAATTTCGTTGCCCACCTCAAACTTAGTCAGGACGTTAGTTCTCGAAAGTTCTCGTAAAATTTTCGTTAGTTCTCAAAATTTATCCAATTTATTCGCCGATTAGAAAATGGAAGCAATTTGAAATTTCCCAATTTTGACACGGAATTTTTCTCAAAAAATGGTCCGTATTGGTAGAATGTAGAGAGTATGGGTCAATTTTGTTCAAACTTTAGTCATTTTATCAAATTTATCCAATTTATGCACTGAATAAATGCTTAGACGAAATGTGTTGTCCTGAACGGCCAAATTTCGTTGCCCACCTCAAACCTAGTCAGGACGTTAGTTCTTCGTTAGTTCTCGTAAAATTTTTGTTAGTTCTCAAAATTTATCCAATTTATTCGCCGATTAGAAAATGGAAGCAATTTGAAATTTCCCAATTTTGACACGGAATTTTTCTCAAAAAATGGTCCGTATTGATAGAATGTAGAGAGTATGGGTCAATTTTGTTAAAACTTTAGTCATTTTATCAAATTTATCCAATTTATTCACTGAATAAATGCTTAGACGAAATGTGTTCTCCTGAACGGCTAAATTTCGTTGCCCAACTCAAACCTAGTCAGGACGTTAGTTCCTCGGCAGTTCTCGATAGTTTTTATAAAATTTTCGTTAGTTCCGAAAATACATAGAATCTATTAAGGAAATAAATGGTCGGGCCAACTTCACACTTTTTCGACCCATATTCTAATTCGAACCGAAAACCATCCAGATCGATTGATTTTCGCTAGTTCCCGTTAGTTCTCATAAAATTTTCGTTAGTTCTCAAAATTTATCCAATTTATTCGCCGAACAAAAAATGGAGGTAATTTACAGTTTTCCAGTTTTTACACGGAAATTTTCTCAAAAAATGGTCCGTATTGATATAATGTAGAGATTATGGGTCAATTTTGTTCAAACTTTAGTCATTTTATCAAATTTATCCAATTTATTCACTGAATAAATGCTTAGACGAAATGTGTTGTCCTGAACGGCCAAATTTCGTTGCCCACCTCAAACCTAGTCAGGACGTTAGTTCTTCGTTAGTTCTCGATAGTTTTTATAAAATTTTTGTTAGTTCTCAAAATTTATCCAATTTATTCGCCGATTAAAAAATGGAAGCAATTTAAGATTTCCCAATTTTGACACGGAATCTTTCTAAAAATATGGTTCGTATTGGTATAATGTAGAGAGTATGGGGCAATTTTGTAGAGACTTTAATCATTTTATCAAATTTATCCAATTTATTCACTGAATAAATGCTTAGAAGAAATGTGTTGGCCTGAACATACAAATTTCGTTGCCCACCTCAAACTTAGTCAGGATGTTAGTTCTTTGTTAGTTCTCGATAGTTCTCGTAAAATTATCGTTAGTTCTCAAAATTTAACCAATTTATTCGCCGATTAAAAAATGGAAGCAATTTGAAATTTCCCAATTTTGACACGGAATTTTTCTCAAAAAATGGTCCGTATTGGTAGAATGTAGAGATTATGGGTCAATTTTGTTTAAAATTTAGTCATTTTATCAAATTTATCCAATGTATTCACTGAATAAATGCTTAGACGAAATGTGTTGGCCTGAGCGGCCAAATTCCGTTGCCCAACTCAAACCTAGTCAGGATGTTAGTACTTCGTTAGTTCTCGATAGTTGTCATAAAATTTTATTTAGTTCCGCAAATGCATAGAAACTATTAAGGAAATAAATGGGTCACGCCAACGTCACACTTTTTTCACCCACAGGGGTGGGCACCGGTGGGCAAACGTCCACCCAAAAATTCCTGTGCCCACTCGATTGCCCACCCAATCAAATTAAATAAATATATACAATTATGGAAATGTAAATGGTTCTGTAAGTATAGGCTGGTACTCACTCCATGTATATTTTACTTGTGAATTTGGAGATACTCGAGAGTTCAAAAGTTTCATCCCATAACAAACTTTGCTGTCATTTGGCGAAACCTTTGTCTAATAAGCAAGTTTACAAAGATTAGAGAAAATATCTTCTTGAATGAAATTAATTTAAGCTTTTTCTTTCTTCTTCCTTAATTTTGTCATTGGAGAGCTAAAAGCACTATCAGAACTTTTTTTTTTTGAACACTGCTATGACTGGAAGAAATCAACAAGCTTAGTAAGTTTTATTGGATATTCACAATTATGAGGTATGCTATATGATCAAGACTTAATCAGGATTTAGAAGGATTTGGAGGGTTGCAGCTCCCAGCCTTCAATGGGGAAAAATTGCTTTGAAATCAGCCATATATTGAAGTAAAAAAAGATATTAGGAATGTGGAAGTATGAAAAGTATAACTAACCATCTGGCATGACTTGGGTTAAAGGTTATAGACTAACTGAAACTGTGCATAGATTTGAGTGAATTCTTGATGTTGTCAACACCGGACCAGCACATAAATCTCGGCCTGGGTATGATCAAAGTAATAAACAATATACAAATAAAAGCATTTTCCTTGCCTTAATCACAATGATGACTATGAATGATGATGATGAAAATGATGAAGGGACACTCATAAAAACAGCCATGCTCAGACCGGGATTCGAACCTGGAACCCCTGGCGTCATAACCCACTGCGATAATCACTCCCCTGGTAATTTGATGTGTCACTTTCTTTATTCTCTGGCAGTTGTATTTGCATAACTGTCATCTTCAAATAATGCAATGTTTCTAAAATTACAATTTTTGATTTGTTCTAATTAATAACGAGTAATCACAAACACTACCATACCGAGGTGACCCAATTTTAATGTAACAGTTTTGTAGGTTTGGAAAAAATCTATAGAATTACTGAACTGATATTATTAGTGGCTAGCACTAATTGCAAGTTCTCTTCCAACATATAAATTTTTACTATCAGTTATGCAGTTCTTATGATTAACTTGCATGAATTTCAAAGATGATGAAGGAAGGGGTGGAAAGAAACTTTGTTCCCTGTGTATATAGCACCGTGCCATGATGGTATCTGGGCCCTACATATGTTTCGATCATCTTGGAGGTGATGTGATCAGCACCACGCTGCGGCCGCTTTTATCCTCTTCCCCCAGGTACCATTTGATTTTAGGTTTGGTGGCCCATAGAGCCACTTTATGTGGGGACAAAGCCGGAAAAATTACGACCTTAGATCACCCACCAAGATTTTCCCGCGTAGCAGTCAGACTAGAATCAAATGAAGCTAGAATTTCAGGAAAAATGCAATGGTGAAGGTTTCTTCAACAAATCTTTAATCAGGAAGATGTTACGACTGCATGATTGTAACAAATGTATCATTTTCCAGGTGTTAGAAAACAGTGTCATATATATATCACATCACCCGTTTAAAAAAATTGAGTTGAATGCAATATGGCACACGTCCGCTTGGAACACACCAACGTAGTTTCCCCTAAGACTAACATGTTTCTATCGACCAATTGTAGCCAGCCTAACTCCTTTCCTTTCTATAGGGGGCGTTAACGGACTTTTGAATCACCCTCTTGTCCCTTATATGTGACTTAGTCAGCATGAGATCAAGAATTACACACGCACACACACATACATTATAAATGTGTGTGTGTGTGTGTGTATATGTATATGTATAGTGTGTGTGTGTGTGTGTGTGTAAAGGCAAGTAGGTAGTAGGGGGCTTTGGTAATATTTTGCGGGGTGGGGGCCAAACTTTGTAGATCCGGCACTGCCAAGAGGATTATCTTGACTGCGGTTACAGGCGCTAGAGACTCATTTGCCTACAAGAATACAGTTTACAGGATGTACTATTCAGGAGGAAGGTTGACATTTGAGTGTGTTCGAAAAGGTCACACTTACAGCCCAAATGATCTGTAAAAAAGATACGAATTACTGGATACGATGATTAGGTTTGATGAATTCCTTATGTCCTGATTGCTTTCTACACAAGGTAAGAGGGAAATCGAGAGAGAGAGAGAGAGAGAGACTGGGGGTAGATACGTGATAGTCAAACTCACCTAATGCCTTACGTTTGTACTGCCCACCCTAATTTATCAATAAACAGCTTCTGCCCACCAGGTCGAAAAATTCTACCGACGCCCCTGTCGACCCATATTCAACTTCGAACCGAAAACCATCCAGATCGATTGATTTTCGTTAGTTCCCGTTAGTTCTCAAAATTTATCCAATTTCCTTGCCGAGCATATTTTTTTATTTAGTTCTTAACATTAGTCCAAGAAATATGGAGGCCATTTGTGGTTTCCCTATTTTCCGCAGTCGAGTTTGACGATACAGAGGTCCATGTTAGGTTTTAAACAATATTGCCCTGTTTTTTTTGTAATACTTAGGTAATTTTGACAAATGTATCCATTGTATTGATTGATTGATTGAGTTAAAATTTATGAGTGCGTCGGCACTTAAGGCCATTTCGCACCCTTCTGTATATACGGGGAAATGTCCCCTTATCTAAAATGCTGACTGAGTTTTAAAAAAGGGGGTGTAGATAGCCCCTTGGGAAAGAACTAAAAGTGCAAGGTTGTAAAGAGACCTGCACGAGACAAACACGACACATTAAAAAGTCAGAACTAAAAACCTCCTTACAGACGGTGGAAGAGTCCAGCTCTTCGCAAAAAACTAAAAACACGTGATAAAATACTGCTGTCATCACCCAAGAGGGATGACAAACAGCCGGAAAGGTTAAAAGTCTGCCGGAGGTAAGCAAGATCGACACATTCAACGAGAATGTGTCGAATGCTTAATAAAACATTACAAGCACGACACAACGGTGGGTCCAGCCCTTGAAGTAGGTGACCATGCGTGAGACGGCTGTGTCCTATACGCATGCGGGTAAGAATAACTTCTTCTCGCCGAGAGGGACGAGACGAGGAACGCCAAGCACCTATGGTGGGCCAAACAGCGTGAAGCTTGTTCCCCGTTTCCGTATCCCACTCGGCCTGCCAAGTGTCAAGAAGGCGACAACGGAACACGTTCTGCAGGTCGCTAGCTGGCAAAAGGTGGACGAGAACGTCGCCATCTGCATGAGCAAACTTGGCGGCAGCATCAGCTGCTTGGTTCCCCTGGATGCCCACGTGGCTAGGGACCCAACAGAAGTGTACATCCGCACTGGCAGATAAGGACACAAGCCGTCTGAATATGCGTTGCGCTACCGGATGCCGGGAATACGGCGAATCCAGAGACTGCAACACGCTGGTCGAATCGCAGCACACAATGACTTTATTCAGCCCATTGACGTCTGCAAAGTCCAGTGCCTTTAGAATGGCGTACAACTCTGCCGTAAAGATGGAACAGGCAGGATGTAGCGAGAAACTGAAACTTTGAGAGTCTAGGACGAAAGCGCAACCAACTGATTCGACTGTCTTGGACCCATCCGTGTAAAACACATTAAAATTGGGGTACTTCGCACGAAGCTCTACAAACCGTTGCTGGTATACAACCATTGGTGTTTCTGCCTTTGGAAGGGCAGTCAGGGAAAAATCGATAGAAGGTGCAGGAAACTCCCAGGTAGGAAGAGGCGGAATGAGTGGAGAGACGCCAGGAAGATCACTGTCAACACCAAGTGCTGACAGGATCTCGTCTGCACGAACACCAAATGGTCTAGTGACACTAGGGTGGAGCCGATACCTTGCCAGCCTACCCTCGTCTGAGATGGTGTGTAATGAAGGATGTGAAGGCATCGAGCGAAGATGGAGGAAGTAGTTAACTACCAGCCGCTGTCTTCGCAGAGACAGCGACGGCTCAGATGCCTCTACATACAAACTGGCGACTGGACTGGTCCGAAAGGCACCAGTGCACACACGTATACCAGCATGGTGGACGGTGTCTAGGATGCGAAGTCTAGATGGGCGGGCAGAAGAATACACAACACATGCATAATCTAGCTTCGACCTGATGAGTGCACGGTATAGGCGAAGCAATACCGTCCTATCAGCACCCCAAGAAGTATGAGATAAAACGCGTAGAAGGTTGAGAACTCGAAGACAAGAGAATTTTAACTGGCGAAGGTGAGGGAGCCATGTTAATTTCTTATCGAAAATGAGGCCCAGGAAGCGGACCTCATTCACGAAGCACAGGGGAGATTTCCCCATGTACAGGTCAGGATCGAAATGACATGTACGCTGTCGACAAAAGTGAACACACACGGATTTCTCGGATGAGAAGGTGAAACCTGTTTGGGAGGACCACTCAACCAAACGGTTTATCGTCAGTTGGAGTTGACGAGAAGCTGACGCGAGATTCCGTGAGCGACAAAAGATCGTGAGGTCATCTACATACAGTAGACCATGTACAGGGGCAACAATGCTTGCCATAACGCTGTTCACTGCTATGGCAAACAGAGTCACACTTAATACGCTGCCCTGCGGGACACCGTTCTCTTGTTTGTGAAGATCCGAAAAGGAGTTCCCAACACGTACGCGGAAAAAACGATCGGATAAAAAGTTTTTAATAAAGTACGCCATATGGCCACGCACGCCCCAAGAATGGAGCTGTTTTATGATGCCAAAGCGCCACGTTGTGTCATATGCTTTTTGGAGGTCAAAGAAAACTGTAACTAAATGTTCCTTGTTGAGGAATGCATCCTGAATATGTGTTTCCAGCTGAAGCAGATGGTCCAGTGTGGAACGGTTGGAGCGAAAACCACATTGAAAATTACTTATCAATGAGTTTTCCTCCAAAAACCAGGTGAGACGCTTGTTGATCATGCGTTCCATCAACTTGCACACACAGCTGGTTAAGGCAATAGGCCTGTAACTCGAGGCTGCGGTGCGTTGTTTACCTGGTTTCAGGATGGGAACAATAATAGCTTCTTTCCAGGAAGTGGGGAAAGAGTCCTCCAACCAAAGCCTGTTGAATACCGCCAGAAGGAAATTTCTTGCTCCAATGGGCAGATGACGAAGCATCTCATAGTGGATCTTGTCCACTCCAGGAGCTGTATTCTTTGAATCTCGAAGCGCCTGATCGAACTCCCGTTCAGTGAATCGAGAGTTGTATGGCTCGTTGTTATGACTTCGAAAAACTAGAGGGCGTCGTTCTTGACGGTCCTTCTCACGGCGGAAACGTGGTTCATAATTTTCAGAGCTAGACGCATCAGAAAACTGCGTGGCCAAGATATTAGCTATGTCTCCAGAATCGGTGTGCAACGTCCCGTCGTGCTCCAGAGCGCTCAGAGGAGTAGATGCACCCCCCTGGATGCGACGTACTTTGGTCCAAACGGCTTTCGACGAAGCCTGCTTCGTCAGGGAAGACACGTATTGGACCCAGCACGCCTTCTTACTGGCTCGAATAAGCCGACGGGCACGGGCACGCTTAATGCGGAACTGCTCTAGGTTTGCGGCAGTGTGGTTTCTATTAAATCGATCGAGAGCATGATTGCGGTCCTTGATGGCTGCACTGATCTCCGCAGTCCACCATGGGACTGGTCGTCGCCTCGCAGGTCCACAGGGATGTGGAATGGAGGCGCGTGCAGCATCATGCACTCGTGACACAAAGACATCTAAGGCGTCGATTGGTGGTAGAGTCGACGCAAGATCGATTTCAAGGTCCACTGCACGCTCGAAGGCATCCCAGTCGGCCCGACTGAGATGCCAGTGAGGGTGTTGTTCACGTGAGTGCTGAAGATGTTCGAAGGTAAGAATGAGAGGGAAGTGATCACTCCCACAGAGATCAGGGTGAACGCTCCAAGATGTGGTAGGAGCAAGGCTGGGACTGCAGAAGGACAAGTCCAACGCAGAGTGTGTGCCTGAGGAAGGACTGAAATATGTGGGAGTCCCATCATTCAGCAACGTTAAAGCTGATGCCTCACGGAATTGATCTACAATTTGACCCCGGGGCTCTGTACGAACGGAGCCCCACAAACGATTGTAGGAATTAAAATCGCCCAAAAGAACTACAGGAGACGGAAGTTGGTCGAAAATAGAAAGGAGGTCGTCAAGAGAGAATCGCTCCTCCCTTGTGATGTAGACACAGCACACAGATATTGGCTGTGGTAGATGGACCCGCACAGCGACCGCTTGGAGGGGGGTGGTGAGAAAGATTGGCGTTGAGTGGATGTTATCTCGAACACCGATTGCAACACCACCGTGTGCACGACGACTCTCAGGAAGCTTGTCGGTGCGGTAAAGTGTGTATCCGTTGAGAATCACTGATTCATTTGGACGAAAATGTGTCTCTTGGAGACATATGATGGCAGGGTCAAATTCAGATATTAAGATTTGCAGTTCCTCGAGATGCATACGGAAACCGTTAAGGTTCCATTGGAGACAATAAGCCATAGCGGGAGGTATTATAGTTACCTTTTGAGGCGTACTCTGTTTCTAGGCCCTGTCACCTTGATAAATTCTTCATCCGCGGCTTCGTCTTGTATCATGTCCTCAGGTAAGGACACAGAGGGCGAAGGGGATGAAGAAGGGGGAGTGGGGGCGGGTGCTTTGAGCGCCCGCCGGGCAGCTTTGAGCTGCGCCTTAAGTTTCAGGGTGGTGGCTGCCACCCTGACTGGAGAGCTACTGGTCTTGAGGAAGTATTCTTTACTATGTACCTGCTTGAACTTTTTCTCCGTGGAGCGAGGAGTGGTTGCTGATTTCCTCGAAGCAGGACGAGCTACTACAGGAAGCGTTGTTGTTTGAGTGGACACGTCGCTGGTTTGTACACCTATACTGCGACGGCTAAGAGCAGCTGCAGCAACTGTAGCGAATGGCACAGGTAAACTAGTGAGTATGCTGTCACGGAGACGTTGTTTTGCTTCACCAGCAGAGATTTTCTCTGTGACGACCAACTCTCTGATTTTCTTCTCTTGTTGGAAAGAGGGGCAGTCACGATGCCAGACTGGGTGCTCGCCTTGGCAGTTAATGCATTTGGGACCTGAAGAACAAGGTTCGGTCCCATGATCAGGCTTACTACACTTACCACAAAGGGAGGTAGTGGCCTTGCAGGAAGGCTGAGTGTGCCCAAAGTGCTGGCATTTGAAACACCGCATCGGGTTAGGGATGTACGGACGGACTTTGAGTCTCAAATATCCTGCCCGTACAATATCTGGGAGAGTGGTCGTTTGAAACGTCACTATGAGTGAAGCAGTTGGTACTAGTTCTCCGGACTTACGCGTCTTTATTCGCTGCACTGCGGTGACATGTTGGTCTGAGAGTGCTTCAAGAATCTCTTCCTCCTCAGCATTTAGCAGATCCCAGTGGCGAATCACACCTCTACTACTGTTAAGTTGACGGTGAGGTTCAACATTAACAGGGAAGTCGCCCAAAGATCTTAGCTTTAAAAGGTTGTTTGTCTGGCGATCTGTGCTGGTCTGGATCAGTAGATTCCCGTTTCGCAGCTTTTTTATTTCTGGTACATCTGAACCAGCGGCGTAGTCTAGCTGCTTCTTGATCAGAAATGGTGACAAGTCCTTTAATGTAGCTGCTGGATGTTTCTTGTTTCTTGCAGATTCATCGTTACTATCGGTCTTCTGCACTATACTAATTACAAGATAACGTGGCACGTTACTTGTCTTTTCCATTACCTGAAGCGGGCTCGAAGGCCGCGCTCGTTTTGGGGGTTTCCCCCGTTTGAGTTGTTTTTTGTACCCATATACAAAGAATATTTTAAGTGGAGGGTCCATAAAATGTCGCCTCGACATGCCCTCTATGCCGAGGAAGGCCTACCCCCAAAAATGGAGGCTACTCGAGGACCAAACCGAAATCCCCGAGGCCACGTTCGCGACTGCACCTACCCCTGCAGCCAACACTGTCCCATCGGCACGTGCAACTCACACCTTGGGATAGGGGTTTTTTATCGAGGTTGTCTCCTCTAGCAGGACCCTTAGTTATAGGGAGGTCAAAGGTATGGAGATGAATGACGTGATGAAATGGTGAAAACGTGAGATATGGATGTGAAGAATGAGTGAAATGATGAGATGAAAATGACCTCCCTATCTTAGTTTCTTAGAGGGAGGTCAAAGATATGGAGATGAATGACGTGATGAGGTGGTGAAAACGTGAGATATGGATGTGAAGAATGGGTGAAATGATTAGATGAAATTGGCCTCCCTACTAAGCCCCCTCGCCCCGTCAAGGCAGTCCTACATGGAGGGGGCCCACACATTCTTGATCTCGGGCATAGTGCGGTGATGTACCCTATCTCAGTTATCTCTGGAGCAAGCGCAAGAGATCAAGCCTCTACGCAAATAGTGACGCGAGACGGGTCATCCAATGAACACGTGGAAGCGACTGCAGTTACTAGCATTCGCAGCAGCGTGTACTGCTTCGCTCTGCCCACTCGATCTCCCCCACTCCCTTTCTACCGGTATGCGCGGCCTTGCTCCAGAGATATTCTACTCAGAGAAGAAATTGCCGACATGTCTCTCGTTGTTGCTACATCATGTAAAATTATTTAGCTAGTTCCAAATATAACATTACGAGGCTCTAAACTCTTAACTGACACTTCAAGTGAACCTCGCATACATTTAGAAAAAGAAAATAGAAATTTATCCACCTCATATTACTACACCTGACTACAAAACTCAATACATACTGTTGAAAAATCTGCAAATGCAAAAAAGGTAACAATATATGACTTTAGCAATGAAAACTTTCTTGCGTAGTACAGGATATTCCAATCCAACAGTTTAATTCATTATATTTCCTTATGCAAATAAATGTAATATGATATTGTTTTTAATGTAGAATTCAATTCGGGTTGAAAATCTTTGTACTTGAGCACTGGACGTGTAATGTGGTGGTTTAAATTGTATTTTAGTGATATATTTAGTAGAAACGAAATTTAAAAAAATAAATTGAATGATGCTAGAAGTATTGAAGCTCACACTATTATAATTATGTTATCAGGTTAATACATGTGCCCAGTACCTTGCTTATAATAATTGCAAAATTGTGAGTTTCCAACTACTATCTTGTAGGGATTTGTGTAAGACAGCAGCAGGGAGCATGGGATGCTGGAGATTAGAATAGAATATTGATACGGTGAAAGTTACAGGAGGCAGTGGTCTGAAAATTTGGGAAACCACTCTAGTAAATTGAAAAGGAAGCTTTTACCCCCTTTTTTTAAATCAGAATCCTACTGCGATGTTACATTAATAGGATGAAATGGTTCAAACAAGTGCAACCTCTGCTCACATGAGAAGTACGATATTTCTCAATTTCTCTTGCCCTTGATATCCTTTGTTCCACTTTTTTTGTTGCGGCACATCAAAAGATGTCTGTCCGAAGAACGTGCCTTTCTAACGATTTTTACAAGAAAATTGAACATGTAGGAAGCTCAAAGATATTTATGTAATAACCGTAATAGGACATGTATTTATTACATGTAATTATTATTGCACATATTTCTGTGTATTTTTTAAAGTTGGAGGTTTATATGTTATTGGAAGGATTTGGCCAACCACTTAAGTGGAAAGGAAGAAACAGGTTGTTTTCTGTTATTTCGTGCGCTCGTCGACGTGGTTCGCTTATTTGGAAAGTTTTGAACGTAACTTTGTTTGAATTTGAATTTGAATTTAAAATTTTGGGAGCGTCAGCACTTAGGCTAATTTGCTCCCGTCACATTATACGGGGTCCAGCCCCTTACCATTACAACTCAAACGTTGCATAACTAAAAACTTTAAAACCTTAAAATGTTCTGACTTGTTAAAAGCTGAGGCTGTAAACGCGCACTCAGCACACACAAGGACATAAAACAGGACAACACACACAAAATTATACTGGGCATAGCGCCAGTCGCCAGAGCCTCGTTAGTCTCTTGTCCAGGGTGCACTACGTGGAAGTGAGGTTGACTTTTGGGTGCACTACGTGGAAGCAGCACCCCTTACACCCCGAACGTAACTTTGTGTGTATGGGCTCTAGTATGGTACAAATATACAAAATAGGGGTGTAAGGGGTACCTTCCACGTAGGCGCCCAAAAGTCAACCTCACTTCCACGTAGTGCACCCTGGACTAAAGACTAACGAGGCTCTGGCGACTGGCACTATGGCCAGTATAATTTTGTGTGTGTTATTCTGTTTGTTGTCCTTGTGTGTGCTGAGTGCCCGTTTACGGCCTCAGCTTTTAAGAGAAGTCAGAACATTTTAACATTTTTAGTTATGCAACGCTAGAGTTGTTATTTGTAATGATAAGGGGCTGGCCCCCGTATAATGTGATGGGAGCAAAATAGCCTAAGTGCTGACGCTCCCAAAATTTTAAATTCAAATCAAATCAAAATCAAATATACAAAATATTCAAAATTGTCTATTTTCATAATAATAAAGCGAGTAAGCAATAACCTTTTCAAGATAATTAGTTACTTTTTTTTGTATAAACGAATTCAATAGCGACACTAAATCGGAAAAGCAATATATTTTACGTCTCATCATTTTCGCATTTTAAAACGTGATTTAAAAATAATTCTTTTCTGTCATTCCCCTCGAATTCTCTCCTCTGTAATAAATTCTGACGCTCATATTTTGAAATTCGAAAAGTCTAGCATAATTCACTTACAGTAGTTTTCGGGGTGAAAATAAACTTTCTTTAAGTTCCCTAGCAACGTCCGTTTCCATGGTCAACAAGAAGCACTGCAAGCTCTAAAGAATTGTTTGTCATTATACCTCTAAACATTTAGTTGAAACAACCACGATGTAGATATTTTCGCATTGAGTATACCAATGTATACGTACGTAATTGTATCTGGACTGAATCTTCTTCTTATGTAGATATCACCCTTGTTTGAGGCACCTTTTCAAAACCAGGAGTTGATTTATCTGTGTGTCTGATCTGTGAGAAATATAATGTAGCTGTAGCTAGACAATTAAGAAATAATGTGTGCTGCAAAAATGTCCGTGGAAACTGTTGCTAAGGACGTGAAGAAATTGCATTTTCTCCCTTAAAGAAGGGCCAAATGAGCGATTCTTTAATTTTCTCGGCCTTTTGGGACGATTTCATGGGGGGGTCGTAATCGGGCATTTTTTGCCTCCGGGGCTTCCTTCATGGAGAACATTTATGTCAGTGAATGGTGGGATTTGGGCTATATATATACGAGTATATTGGATTATTAAAGTTTGCACTATGTTTCTGAGAAAACTGGAATATCGGGATTAATTCCGCAAATGATGACTGTTGGTCAGTTGTCGGAACACTACCAGAAGTGCAAAATCCCAAAAGTTCAACTTTAGCTGCTCAAATGGGTCAATCAGGACTTACAGGGGGATGCCAAGCACTGTGCAATGTGCCTCCACCGGAGATTAAACCCGTGACTCCTTCATTACAAAGCCACAACGGTAACACCGACACATAGGGCAGGTGCTAATGGCCAGTTGTCATTATATATACGCCCCCCCCCCCTTCCCCTGGTTCCAGAACCTTTCCGACAACCTTCGGACCACACGCGGACAAGTAAGTGGTCGTTCACAGAACGTGTTAGTAAATAATGAATTGACATGTGAAAAGGAATCCATGAAATGCAAGTTACTGTGAGCAATATGCTAGGAAAATAGTCGCATTAGGAAATATGTGAAAATGGAAACATTTGAAACCCATGTCTAATGGCGTATCTTTCCCAGAAGGCAAACGATTTATTTTTGCATTGTGTTGTATTGACTCGAGTTGGTGATAAAAGGACAGCTATCGAGACACACTGAAATCATTTTTGAGCCAACAGTGAGTCCAGCAGGTACATGTGGTCCAGAAGAGGAAGACGTTTATTTGCCACAACAAGACAGAAGAATATCCGAAGGTAAGTCAATTCGTATATATATATATATATATATATATATATATATATATATATATATATATATGTATATAGCATATACACATCAGTCATTAGGATATTTTATGTTGTGTTATCATGATTTCATGAATTTCTTCCGAATCATTAACTAATGTCCATTTTATTGCACACATGTGCCATTCTCATTTCTTCATCTAACGTATTATGTAACCTGTCCGTCTGTCCGTCCGTGTCAAATTTCAGAAACTACCATAAAGCTAAAATCAAAATCAAATTATAACATGGACTAAAGCATTTTTAAAAATTGTATTTCACATAACATCAAGCAATTGTCACAGTCCATGTTGAGCTTTTCAATATTATAATGAAATACCAAGTTCAGCCCTCCCCTCCAAAACATTCCAAATTCCGGGTACCCCACTATTGTTCTCAAATCCTCATCTCCAGTAAATTTGGGATAAACAGCTTTATACCTAGGTATTAGCTTATGTTGTATGAGAGTCACATGTTGTCAACAGTTGTATCACACGTATAGGGACGTCATGAGAGCCGACTGTCTCAGGTGCCATTCTTAAGGGGGCGCCAATGGTTAACACCAAAACCATATCTTTCATTACATAAGCGTGGCTCTTTGTTGTTTGAGATTAATTGTAAGTCCCCTTTATGTACAGAAAAACTAATCAGGACCCGACCTACAGTTTAAATTTGATCCGTATTCCTATGTGCCTCCACCCGGTGTGTGGCTATTTGTTTTAAAGGGAGATCGATTTATTGTTGATAATAATTAATTGAAGTTACTTTTGAATAACATAATAAGTATGTCGCAAAATCATGTAGTAATTTAAGCTAAGAGATTATTGTTATTTTGATGTCATTATGAAGGTATTAAGTAAACACATACCTGCAATAAAAATATTCTTCAACAGCAACACTTAATATTATTAAAATAATGCATAAAATGCATATTTTTCGTCATAAAATATCGTAATTATATAACATGGTCATGTTCATTTTATTGGAGGAAGGTAGAAAGTAAGGGGGGGCTGCCAAAAATCCACCTAACCCTGGTGAAAATTTTATCCTGCTTCAGCTTCAGGGTGGACAGAATGCCTATAATTTATGTTGCCTTAAGCTGCATTTACGAAATCTGTAAGACCACAGAGCTCTGTAGCTGTAGTTGTTTCTGGCAAATCGATAATTTTTACTGGCGGTAAGACAGGCTTTCCTGAAGTTCCCTCATCAGTGCACTGACATTTGTTTTCTGGATGCCGTGATTGATATAAAATCACATTTCGAAATAATCAAAATAGAATATCTTGCCACAACGAATATGATGGGAACCTTCTTTGTTTGGATAACAATGTGAATATCAAAATACATTTCCATTTGAAAGTTTGACACATCCAAATTTTATAAGCCATCCAGTGGCAAAACACATATGAGAGAAAATGTACTAAATACTACTAAATACCACCTGCTTGTCTCTTCCGACTGGATCCAAAGTTAGTGAGGTTCCGAGGTAATTGTACTCAGGTTTCTGGATGCTCTTTTTGTAGTAATGATATTTTGTATTTAGGAGTTTCCACACGGATGTGGACCGCCCCCCCCCCCCCAATACATTCTTAATTTGTTCCCTTGAAGATATTTGTAGACTTTAAAGACAGAAATATATTTTGGAGTACTACAATAATTATATGCAAATTCTATTGTGCCTAAAATTGATATTTTGCTTGTTAGTGCCTGTTTCAATTATTAGTTTGAATTTGAATTTGATTTTAAAATTGTGGGAGCGTCAGCACTTACGCTATTTTGCTCCCCTCACATTATACGGGGGCCAGCCCCTTATCCTTACAAAGTACAACTCTAACGTTGCATAATTAAAAATCTTAAAATGTTCTGACTTCTGTTAAAAGCTGAGGCTGCAAACGGGCACCCAGCACACGTAAGGACAAAAAACAGGACAACACACACAAAATTATCCTGGCCATAGTGCCAGTCGCCAGAGCCTCGTTAGTCTTTAGTCCAGGGTGCACTACGTGGAAGTGAGGTTGACTTTTGGGCGCCTACGTGGAAGGTACCCCTTACACCCCTCAATTATTAGTGTCTAAAATGTTTTAAAAGAGGTAAAGACAGAACCAGGTTTCAATTTCCCATTAAATATCATACAATCTTCTTCCTCTTTTACAAAATCACTGTTGTGAATTTTAAGGGAATATTACGTTGTGGTTTATTTTAAAGTTTCGATTTTTCATTAATAAGAATATTAAAAGGTAAAGTTGCTTATTATACATATTTGCTCATTTTTAGTGCATTCTTGCCTCCTTATTTAAACAGTGTTTAGTGCCTAAAAATCCAGGCTCGACAGATTTACCAGCAATTGCTATGTCATGGGGAAATTAAATTTTTCCCTAAAGGGAGGATCTGTCACTTATTACGGAATTCTTTGAAGAGCAGGGCATGCATAAAATACGTATCTTTTAACGTTCAATATTTCTGGAGGCACATAAATTTATAAAGTTATAAGATAATTTTAAACAAACTTGTTAATCAAATTATTTTCACAAATATATAGTAACTGATTTTAATTTGAATGCAATAGCCTGTCAAGTGATCGACAGTTTTATCTTAAAGTGTTATAAATTTTCGACACATTGGTTAGATAATTTGAAATGTCAGAAAATGAATTATCCATAAACAGTTTCTTTGAACGGGGAATGAATGTTAAGAAGCCCGCAATTTAATGATTTGATAAAGATAATCTAACTGGGCACACCACTGGAGTACAAATGACATTTTCTCTGACAGGGCTTGAATTGTAAAAGTAGATATTACATTGCTGCGTTCTGGGAGGAAATGGGATACAGTACAAAATATATCGTAAATATAATTTTTTATCTTAGTTTTAAAACTTTGTTCAATGACAGAAATGGTAATCGGGTGTCGTTTTAAGGGGAGTTTGCATTTATCATTTTGGTTTTTCCAGAATTCTTTACTGCTTTCATTTGAGAAATTTGATTTTATAAAAATTTCAGGATTTACAGAACCATCAGATTCCTCCCTCTCCAAACCCTGCGAATACTAGTGTGGCACACCAAATATTTGTACTTAACTAAAACTGGTTTGTGGGGTGTAAGGGGCGGCCTTCTTCTAAGGCGCCCAAAAGTCAACCTCACTTCCACGTAGTGCACCCTGGACTAAAGACTAACGAGGCTCTGGCGACTGGCATTATGACCAGTATAATTTTGTGTGTGTTGTCCTGTTTTTTGTCCTTGTGTGTGCTGAGTGCCCGTTTACAGCCTCAGCTTTTAACAGAAGTCAGAACATTTTAAGATTTTTAGTGATACAACGTTAGAGTTGTTATTTGTAATGGTAAGGGGCTGGCCCCCGTATAATGTGACGGGAGCAAAATAGCCTAAGTGCTGACGCTCCCAAAATTTTAAATTCAAATTCAAAAATTCAAAACTGGTTTGTTCGTATGAGTGATTCAATTATTGTTTTATACACAGAGTATATACATAGAGACAGTGAAAATAGAATTTGGTGCCTACTGCAATGAATTATCCTCCTAAGCTTAAAGTATTTCATAGTCAACATTTTCTAGATTGTATCTCAAGTGCAAAATTCACTGTCTTATAATGCAGCAGCCGATCGTCGTGCCGGAGGGGTTAGCACAGCCCGCTACGACACCAGGGGTCCCGGGTTGAAATCCCGCACTGGGCATGGGTGTTGTTTATGAAGTGTCTCTTCATTATTTTCATCATATCATCACTCATTTTCATTTTCGCGATCAGCCAAAAGTGCCAAAAAACGACAGATAATAAGAAAAATGAAATCGCATTGAAGCTATAATATAATATAATATAATAAAATCCTTCACAATCATGTTATGAAGACGTCAAAGACGGATAATTGCGAACGAGCAGTCAATACTTTCACAGGCTGTCAAAATCGAAAAGGGCGCATCACTAAGAAGTGAGGGTGGAAAAGTGGTACCATATCAAGTAAATGTTAACACTATCAAAAACTCTTAATTACTTTACCTTCCATATTATCACAAAATGTGTTGTTGTTGTTGTTGAATTGGTGTTTTAAGTCCACTTTATGCACAGTAAGGTTAATCGGGACTGGACCTACAATTTAAAGTAGGATCCGAACCACTTGTGCCTCCACCGGCTTCACAAAATGTAAACCATGAAACTTATCTATATCTACATTATCTGTAATAAATAATACAGGTTTTCAGGAGAGATCACATCCAGCGCCATGTTCCCCCATACTTCGATCCTTGCACACTGCAAGTAACATTGCGAGCGTAGCAATCAACAAACTTTTAGGGTGTTCATTTCGAAATTGGCAATAATACTAACACTAGTCAATGTTGTCACAAAGGACCGCGACCTTTACTCCTTCCATTTTTTTATCTTTTTGTTGCTTCAGACCCACTTTGTTTCTAGGTTTGTGGCATTCCCTTGTCACCTCCCTCCCCGTACCTACGTCTAAGCATCACTCATCCTCATTATCCTAAAGTGACAGAAAAGCGACGTAAAATAGCAAGAATACTTACCCCTGGACTTCTTGTTTAGTAGTCTGTGCTATGTTTTACTTCACTACTTTTTCACGTATCAAATAGTTATAAGCATTTTACTAATTATCCCCACATATGAGGGATATCTTGTATATCCCCCACAACATGAATTACTGCCTTAGCATATAAAAAAATAATACAGATTTAAATATGCCATGAGTTAACAAATGAAAAAAAAAATATAATTCCTTTAGCACCACAGATAATGCAGATATCCTTTAGCCCCACAGATAATGCAGATATTATTAGCCCTAATCGTTTTAAAGTAGATAATGAAATAATTTTTCTTAAATCATATTAAAAATTAACCCCAACCCCAGTTATAAATATTGTTAGACCAGACAATAATAATAATAATATTTTACCAATTATAGTAAATGTGCGTATTTCTTTAATTCAAATTAATAAATAAATAAACACCAGCAGCAAGAAAAGTAGTAAATTGATGCAAGGCTACCAAACATCCCGATTTAGTTGAGACATGCCATTCCTTTTATTCCCTGTCCCGACTTTTTTCGGACTGCAGTCGTAATGCGAAAATATCGCATTGAACGGGCGTAAAAAGTAAAGTAAAGTGCTCCCCTGTGTATTTGTACCATGCATTGAATTTCATTTACGTGTTTATTTTTTTTAGTACTTTCGATACGCAAAATGTTGTGGCTACTTTACACTCCTATTGTAAATAATGTTACAATGCTCCTGTTTAAGAAATGGAGAAATGCTTTTTTGAAAAAAGAACACACACATACGGCAAATATGGAAATTAAATTCATGCTTTTAGTGGTGTGATCGCAGCTGAAATCGAAAATTTCACGAGGAAGATTTTATCTTGGTCAGAACTCAGCCAAAAGGCATTTCGCCCCGAGAATGTATTAGATCGGAATTTTAAAATGTATTTGAATGTTTCATGGTGATATTTGATCATTTCATCAATTGTTGACGCTGAGATGATGATATTTTCTGCAACTATCTCTCCTCTCCTCTCTTCTCCTCTTGTTCTTCTGCTTCTTTGCTTTTATCTCATATCACCTCCTGTTCTCCTCTTCTCCTGTTGTCTCCATCCCACTTTTTTCCACTCCTCTTATCTCGTCCCCTGTCTTCGATTTCCTATTCCATTGCAGTCTTCTCCTCACTTCTTCGTCCTTCACTTTTTCTCTCTATTACTCTACTTTTCACTCTCCCCTCCTCGTCTCCTCTTCTCATCTCATATTATCTCGTTTTTCTCATCTCTTTTCTCAATGTTCCATTTTCCTCATCTCTCCTCCCATCTTTTCCCTTTCTCCTCATTACTTCTCCTCTTGTCTTCTATCCTCTCTTTTCTTCCATCCTCTCCTTTAGCTTCCTCTGTTTTTGCTATCCTCTCCTCTCCTCTCTCTTTTTTCGTTTCCTTTGTGTAGACTCATCAGCGATGGAATAGTAGAAAATCGATTTTCTTGTTTCAGAAAGAATTTTGTCATTTGCGATATAATGCTGCTCGTATATTTAATGCTTTCATATACATAACACTTAGTTTTATTCCTCTCGCGTATTTCATACATACGTATATATTGTGCATGTGGCAACCCTGAAACTGAAGATAACTCTACTAGCAACCCACCAACGCCTTGTGTAAGTTGGTTTGCTTAGTAAAAGTTGTCGCTGTCCTAGGACTTTGAGAAACGCTGTACAACTGGCTTCAGTTTCAGTTTCCTCATTCCCTCTTAGTGTCCCATGAAATATTTCTCTCAAATAAACGATCATTAATCCCTCAAGGCCTGTAAAGTAGAGAGAGGTGAAAAAAACCAATTCCTGCTCCAACATTTTTTTTCACACAGAACAATATACATGTCGTATTCTGATTGGATAATATTGCATTAAAAATGCAAGTACGTACCATATAACAAGGAGAGCAAAATGTGTTTGAGAATGATACATAACTGAAGCAAAAAATTTACAGGGATAGGCCAAGATATGAATAACCAGATTATCATAGTGAGGAATTTCATTTCTCGACATCATTATCATCTATCACCTTCACAGATTCTTGATTCCATATCTTTAATCAATTTTTTATTCTGTATTTTCATGTATGAAACCACACCACGTTCATACTCCCGCGATTTTTTGTTGTAAGCTACGCCTGTTACCTACGCTATAGATCCAGTTTCGTTTTAGCCCTAGTGCATAATGTTGACAGTGTTTTTGCCAGTTTATATTATCTTGTTGAAAGAGAGAGTCTTATGTAGCTAAGAGTACCATGCACGATACTTGCATATGTTCGTGCCTACTTGTTTCATAATAGTTTCAAAACTAATTTCGTGGGACCCTTAATTTCCTAGAATCATGTACCTTCTCTACTTGGAAGATAAATCTCTCTGCCACGTGAAGTATAATTCTTCAAAGCTTTATTGCGTTAGTTATAAACCCGCAACATTGAAACTTTTTCACTAACTTCTTTGAAATGCAATACAAGGCATCTCACTGCTATGAAAATTACAGATCAAAATACCGGGATCTCATTTTAAGACAGTTGGTATTGGCGATCTGCCTCATATTTGACACCCTGAACTTCTTTCAAATATGCAAAGTTTTCATTGCCAAACTGTAACCAAACTACATGTCCCATAAATAAGTGAGAATTTGATTTGATTTTGAATTTAAAATTTTGGGAGCGTCAGCACTTAGGCTATTTTGCTCCCGTCACATTATACGGGGGCCAGCCCCTTATCATTACAAATAACAACTCTACCGTTGCATAACTAAAAATGTTAAAATGTTCTGACTTGTTAAAAGCTGAGGCCGTAAACGGGCACTCAGCACACACAAGGATTTGATTTGATTTTGATTTGAATTTAAAATTTTGGGAGCGTCAGCACTTAGGCTATTTTGCTCCCGTCACATTATACGGGGGCCAGCCCCTTACCATTACAAATAACAACTCTAACGTTGCATAACTAAAAAAATTAAAATGTTCTGACTTCTGTTAAAAGCTGAGGCTGTGAAGGGGCACTCAGCACACATAAGGACAAAAGAACAGGACAATACAAACAAAATTATACTGGCCATGGGACCAGTCGCCAGAGCCTCGTTAGTCTTAAGTCCAGGGTGCACTACGTGGAAGTGAGGTTGACTTTTGGGTGCCTACGTGGAAGGTCACCCCATAAGTGAGAATTTTGCTTCTTAATCTCAATCTCGGAATAGTGGTTTAGATAGAGATGAGAAAATATCAGCAGCAGAGAGAACTAAAAGGGCCTAGGACAGGGGAACAAAGAGAAGGGTTCTGGTTCTTCCTACCAACATTTTGACTAGAATTTGAATTTAAAATTTTGGGAGCGTCAGCACTTAGGCTATTTTGCTCCCGTCACAGTATACGGGGGCCAGCCCCTTACCTCTACAAATAACAACTCTATCGTTGCATAACTAAAAAAATTAAAATGTTCTGACTTCTGTTAAAAGCTGAGGCTGTAAAGGGGCACTCAGCACACATAAGGACAAAAGAACAGGACAATACAAACAAAATTATACTGGCCATGGGGCCAGTCGCCAGAGCCTCGTTAGTCTTAAGTCCAGGGTGCACTAACGTGGAAGTGAGGTTGACATTTGGGTGTACTACGTGGAAGGTCACCCCTTACACCCCTCTACCAACATCTGGGAGTCAATAATTACAGAGAAATTGTGGGAACAACATAGGATACCGTGTGCATACAAGTTTATGAGAGCTCGTGTGTCCCTAGATGCTCATAACAGTAGTCAGTACGTAAAAATCGATGCCCAATGCACTTTTTGCAATTCGACAGGAACAGGCAGAATTTTAAGTGAGCCCATTATAGGTGAAAGTGTGCAGATGGAATGGCGTGCAAATGATTCACGGGGTATTCCACACAAAAGGAAACGCCATCTTACTGGAGATATCAGAAATAAAATGTCGTCGCTTTTGAAAAACTCGTCGGTTTCTGCTTACCGCAGACTCTTAGCGAGAAATCTAATGGACCAAGGTGATGTCGAACCTCCACATTTGTTTAGTGAAGAAGTATTAAGGAAAGCAAAACAGCAGAAACGAGACGAGGAGCTTCATATCAGACAAGGTGTGCACCCCATTCTTAACTTGTCTGACATGAAGCACACGCAGCCATATGCTGGTAGCATACATGATGTTGCACTAGACAAGGTGATGGTGCAATACTGGACACCGGCTCAAATTATGGTATACAAGACATTTTGGAAAGATCAGTTCGTCTCTCTCTCTTTGGATGCCACAGGTACATTAGTAAAAAGATTAGATCGAAGGCATGGTCTTTCCGGAAATATATTTCTGTATGAACTTGTGATGAACACAGGTGACTTTCAATTGCCTGTAAGTCAAATGCTATCGGAGAAACACGATGCGAACAGCATCTTATATTTGCTGCAAGAATGGTCACGTAGTAGGGGCGCCTTGCCCTAATGAAGTTGTGGTTGATAACTCCAATGCTCTAAAAAGTGCTCTTGTTCGATCATTTGGACGCTCTTCAGATGTAAAAAAATATATTTTGAAGTGCTTTTTATTACTGCAAGATTCGACCAATAATGAAAATCCTCCTTGTTATATTAGGCTTGATGTGGCACATTTCCTAAATGCTGCCAGTAAATGGGACATTTGGAGGGATAAGGAGAAAAAAAGGTTGAAAGATTTTTACCTTAGGTGTTTGGGTATCCTCATCAAGTCTCAATCATTAAGTGAGTTCGAAGAAACTATGGAGCACATTCTTGCAACAGCTAGGTCACCAAATGAAGGAAAAGACGATCATGGGGAGAATCTTCCAATGGAACACAGCCTAGATTTCCTGAGCAAAAAGATCAAAGGAGATATCAATCCAATGAATGAATGTACTGTCACTGTAGAAGAGCAAGTAAACCGTGATATAAGTTTACCAGAGTGTCTTGAAGAAACTGAAAATGTTTCTAGAACATCCATTATTGCTGAATGGCTTGATAGTATCCGTAAACATGTACGGGAAAAAACCTTGGAAATTCATAATGGTAGATTGAACCCGTATTTCATTCCAAGTGTAGCAGTTGAGTTTGAGAGGCTGGCCGTCCAATTTCCCCTTTGGTCAGCTGTGATGGTGAATATATTTCACTCGCCACATTTGACGGCATCATCTGCTTCAGTGGAGGGAGACTTTAGTGACCTCAAATGCAATATATTAAAGGGAACAGCAAGGCCGATGAGAATAGACAAATTCGTTGCCACGCATTTGCAATCCATAGAGGGCTCCTGCAGGATTGCTGGTGCTTCTCAAATAAAATCAGCCACAAAAGAGCCACATAATACAGTGGTTAGTGAGGCCAAATCGCTCTTAAATGAGAGAAATACAGCAAGTGAAGCTTACAATGTGGACACTATTTCTAATGCACAGGAAAATGAAGTCAAATCTTGCAATGTTAGCAAAGATTCTGAGAGCTTACCATTTAACACGCACAACCCTTCTGCCTTATATGAAGACTTAATGGCCTCAGAGGAATTAAATCAAATTGAGAACTGGCGAGGATTAGCAGCAAAAGCCCCGGGAAGGAGAAAGTCCACGTACCTCCATCCTCTTCCGGAACTAGATGCAGCAATAAAGGCAAATAAATTAAAGCAACCATCTAACCGGTTGTTAAGAAATGGCAACGTCACTGGTTTTGCGACGGTGGAACCAGGGACACAAATCCGTGTAACAAACACTTGCGCCTTTGATGCTATTTGCCAAATTTTTGCTGCTGCTTATATCAATTACGAGGAATACAGACTGTATGTAGATAACACAGGGAACAGTCTCCTCAGAACAGCCAAATCCCTAGCCATTGCTGGTGCTGTAAAAACTACAGTACATTTAAGAGCAAAGACTCTTGCTGCCATATTGGATCCTCTAGGTACCCTTGTAGCTCCTATTAAAAAAAGTCCACAAGAAAGGACGACCAATATTACATTGGAATATGACTGTTGGGCAAACGTGGGAAATCTTGCAAAGGAGTTATTAAGGGGTGTTCCAAGTACTGAAGTTTTACAAGAGTGTTCAAACAGCATGTGTACAGCTGAGAGAAGCCGAGTGTATGGTGTCATTGAAACCAACGCGAAGGTTCTTCTTTCGGAGGGCTTCGGCAGCTTAGAAAAGGCAACACTGATGTCACTAGGAATTATGGCAGCACATGAAAACGTTGAAGATGTCACCCAGGAGGGAAAGATGATGAACTGCAGGCCACCATGCGAAGGATCACTAAAACTATCATATAATTTTGGTCGCCACTTGGTAATCGATGTGGATTATATGTCTGTTCAAGGAACGCCTCAACTCCTAAACCCCAAAATATAGTCGCACACCGAAGCTGGCAGATTTACCAGTTAGCTTCAGGTTGTGCGATTTGACATATAATTTGGTTGGAGTTGTTGCTCATGTGCCAGGCCATTGGGTTGCCTACATTCGTAGACTACCAGACTCCTGGGAATTACACGATGACTTGGCCAATAAGGTAGTTTTGGTTAACGACGAGCAAGACCTTCGTCCCAGTCTACTAGTGTTCGTCGTTAAAAGTAAATGAACTGTCCTGTCCAGAAACTCGGAGGAAATTACAAATGTGTAAAATTATTATTAGTTTCACAGTTGTGGAGTCATGTGCGTCGAAATTTCCAATCATTTCCCCACTATATTATGTTAAACAAGAAAGTAGTGTGCATTTGAGTCCCAGTGAAACACAGATTGTCACTGATCATGTGTAAATATTTACTAAAAGGAAATATGTTGTGTTACATTGCGCCAAATGGATACGCTGTATTATTTAGAAACCACAATGCTGCAAATTTTGGCGTTCACAAGTGGATAAAAACTTCGTTCGTTTGATATTATACAATTTCATGTCAAGGGCTTTGTACTTTATTCATTATGTGATCATCTTCGTAGCATGCTTGTGATATTTTATTACCACTGATAAACAATTATTGTTATTTTCATATCTAATCATCGAGCCTTGTGCTTACAAAAGACATAAAAGTCAAATTAAACCTCATAGTTTGTAATTAAATATGGATTAAACATTTCTGTAGTCATTTGTGTACTTGAAATTTGAAAGTGCGCTTTTCTAGTTTTTTAGTGATTGGTAGAGTTTGGAATATAAATGCATTTTAGTAGTATTTTAAGAGAGCTTTATAGTGTACTGTAATGTATAATGTGATTTCTTATGTTCATGCAAGTCGTATTATTTTTTGGAAATTGAATGTTTTAATTGCTATCATTGTAAATAGTTTCTGTAGCCTATGCATACATAACACAAGCGCAAAGACGTGCGTGTGAGCTTCAATACTTCCAGCATCATTGAATTTTTTTTAAATTTCGTTTCTACTAAATATATCACTAGAATACAATTTAAACCACCACATTACACGTCTAGTGATCATGTACAAAGATGTTCAACCCCACTGAATTCTACATTATAAACCATATCATTTTCCATTGATTTGCATAAGGAAATATATTGAATTAAACTGTTGGATTGGAAAATCCTGTACTACACAATAAACTGTTCATTGCTATAATCATATATTGTTACCTTTTTTGAATTTGCATATTTTTTCAACAGTATGTATTGAGTTTTGTAGTCAGGTGTAGTAATATGAAGTGGATCAATTTTTATTTCCTCTTTGTAAATGTATGCGAGGTAAATAAGTTGTTGTTAATCTTGCCACTTAAACCAAGTATGTGCTTGTACTTTTACATACTGGTTGAATATATCTCGACGGAAATTGCTTTGTATTAACTCAGGTAACTTTATTACAAAATAAAATTTAAACACAGGTTAGAAGTGTTTCTTTTCTTGTATATGGTCAAACCAATAAACATAAAAGTACCCTGGATAATTCTTACAAAATCTGTGTGATTACATTTAACACAGAGAATATACATTTACAGCCTATACTCACATGTGTATTGGTAAAGTAAAGAATTTGCCAAAATTCCGTGTACAATTTGGGAAACAGTAAATGCCATCCAATACTTATTTGAAGGGCTCGGACGTAAAACATGGTAAGTGACATTTTGATCGTTTTTGAGTTACAAAGTAAAATGTGCCATCCTTCAATTTTCGAGTGAAATTGCCAGGTCATACAATTTGCATTGGACTCAGTGAAGCCTTCTGAATTGATAAACACAACACGAAAATAATTTGAATTTTGAATTTTGAATATAAAATTTTGGAAGCGTCAGCACTTAGGCTATTTTGCTCCCGTCACATTATACGGGGGCCAGCCCCTTATCATTACAAATAACAACTCTAGCGTTGCATAACTAAAAATGTTAAAATGTTCTGACTTCTGTTAAAAGCTGAGGCAGTAAACGGGCACTCAGCACACACAAGGACAACAAACAGGACAACACACACAAAATTATACTGGCCATAGTGCCAGTCGCCAGAGCCTCGTTAGTCTTTAGTCCAGGGTGCACTACGTGGAACGAAAATAATTTATCTAAAGCATAGCTTCTAATAACCTTTTTTTCTTATTGCACTCAGAAATGACCAAAATGTCACATACCATTTGAATTTGAATTTGATTTTAAAATTGTGGGAGCGTCAGCACTTAGGCTATTTTGCTCCCGTCACATTATACGGGGGCCAGCCCCTTGTCATTACAAAGAACAACTCTAACGTTGCATAATTAAAAATCTTAAAATGTTCTGACTTGTGTTAAAAGCTAAGGCTGTAAACGGGCACTCAGCACACATAAGGACAACAGGACAATACAAACAAAATTATACTGGCCATGGGGCCAGTCGCCAGAGCCTCGTTAGTCTTCAGTCCAGGGTGTACTAACGTGGAAGTGAGGTTGACATTTGGGTGTACTACATGGAAGGTCACCCCTTACACCCCATGTCACATACCATGTTTTACACCGGAGCCCTTCATTTCATATACTGTATTTTGAGACCTCAAGAAAAAAATATTAGAACTAACGGAAACTAACGAGAATCAACCTATCTTAATAGTTCTAGGTTTGAGTTGATGGTGTTTGCAAAAAAGTCCGTTTTTAATTGATGTTTTTTTCTTTATAAAGCCGGCTTATTCGGGAAGAAGTGGTAATTTTTACATTTTACCAATTGCGGCTTAATTATTTCACTTGCAGAGCCAGTTAAGAGTTTAGAGCCTCGTAATGTTATATTTGGAACTAGCTAAATAATTTTACATGATGTAGCAACAACGAGAGACATGTCGGCAATTTCTTCTCTGAGTAGAATATCTCTGGAGCAAGGCCGCGCATACCGGTAGAAAGGGAGTGGGGGAGATCGAGTGGGCAGAGCGAAGCAGTACACGCTGCTGCGAATGCTAGTAACTGCAGTCGCTTCCACGTGTTCATTGGATGACCCGTCTCGCGTCACTATTTGCGTAGAGGCTTGATCTCTTGCGCTTGCTCCAGAGATAACTGAGATAGGGTATCATTTATTTTTGTCCTACGTGCCTACACAGGGGCATAGTGGTAACACTGTTGTCTTGTAATCAATGGGTACCAGGTTTGATACTCTTGGAGACATATGGCATAGTAATTCAGATTCCATTTTAAAACTGTTGGCCCAGTCCTGATTAACCTATCTGAGCATTAATAAAATAATTAATTAAATAAATAATAATAATAATAGACATAAAACACCCTTTCATGTGTTTGTGCCGGTGATGTCATAAAAATGAGGCAAATGTTAATATTAAACTATTAGATGTTTCAAGGCAATTAGAAAATTTACAATTCATAATACGTGTGCAGAACTGCATGTATATATACCTAATGTAATACTTACGATCGGTATGCTACTGCAATGGAAATTTAGAGCCCAACGTATCTTATAACTTTGAGTTCTCTTGTTGAAAAATTGCCGGATTTTTTTTATTTAATCTTATGTATATATCTATAACAAAAGAATGAGCCTCCCTGATGTCATAAAGTAATGGCACAGTGGTCCGGGTTCCATTTTCAGCCGTAGGTCCAATCCCAATTAGCATATCTGAGCATAAACAAACACAATTTTAAAGAGGGAATGCTAGGAGTTGCTATACGCCCCGCATTTTCCAGGACAGTTCCGGAAAGGTATAATTTATCCCAGTGTCCTGAAAAGTTCTTTGGGGACGCACAAATATCCCTGAGTGGGGTGGGAAAGCAGAAATAATTAATACTATACTTTCATGAAAATTATTTCTATTTAAATGTGTGAACAATATTTCAAATGGTCATTTCACAAAACAAACTGCACATTGAATCGCTTCCTCTCAATAATACAACAGTTGCTGAGTTGCAATAATGT
This sequence comes from Lepisma saccharinum, assembly GCF_977018435.1. NCBI lineage: Eukaryota > Metazoa > Arthropoda > Insecta > Zygentoma > Lepismatidae > Lepisma > Lepisma saccharinum. The sequence continues at coordinate 7,053,924 of NW_028142891.1, forward strand.
GCAGCAGAGATCTGTTATTTCCTTCTGTCTGTGGTGTTGAATTTAAGATAATTCCAGTAGCATCGATTGGGTGCCAAAACTCGGGGCGGGGGGGGGGGGGGCGGACGACATTTTTCGTAGGTAGACAAGACTTAGCATTAAGACGACATAGTGCGGGGCAAAGAGTCACAAAAGATCGGGGGCAAGTTCATTATGACACCCAAAAGGAAGTGTAAGTTTCAAAGTGAATTTCTGTTTATTAGAAAGTTTAGCGATTATGCTAATTGGACTGTGCATAATAATTATGATGTGCATACATTCTACTTTGTCGGATCTAGAATCCCCACCCCCCAAAGCCTTCTTCTCTTGCTACACAACAAACTTCCGGTGAAGAACGTCACGGATTTTTACTTATTAAACGTAACAGTCTTAGGAAAGTCATTTTTTTCTTCTTTGCTTTAAGTGGATTTTTTTGCCGTTTGTGGCCACTCTATTTCTGTTTCTGATTCAGTTTTAGGGTTACCGAGCACTCAACTGCCGGACTGTGGCCCGGTACCGGGCCAAGAGAAAAACTTATGTTTAGTGGCTGACAATTATTTTAAACCCAAGTTTATATTTGCTATGAAGCCTGGAAATATAACGTAAGCCATAATATATTTATTAATATTTAATTTAAATTGTCAATATCAATTGCATATTTTTTTAAAAATAGAAGGGATATATATATATATGTATATATATATATTAGTAGATCAACGACTAGAATAAATTTAAGTTATCGCTCTTTGATTTCACAACGGTTCAGAACCACTACATTAGATTGGCAAAATGCAACAGGACTTGCTCCATGACCAGATTCAGCAGCCATTAAGTTACATTATAGATGATACACTTGAAAGACAGAATACAAATATCTTAAGCTACAAATGTAAAAAGGTTTCATAGTAAATTTTCTATTTTGTAGAAATATGTTTTTTCTTTATTTTTCTCTTGCTTCATATGAATGTTCATATGGCAAATTCAAGAGATGAATTTTGTAGTATTAGATTCTATTTTCAAAATATATACGAAAATACTTTAGATATGTGAGTGTATATGGTAGACGTAATAAGCTTACTGAAATATGATGATAAAACTTGGAAATACATCCATTCAAGAAAGCAAATCTTTTCCCAACAACTGCTTATGTACCTATCAATTCTAATTCGAAAGCTGTAATTTAAATTTAGATACAAATGTGCTTTTACATTAGTGATATAGATCAAAGATGTGGAACTAGAAAATTGAGGCCAATTAATCTATTTTAATTAATATGAAACACTTTGCGGGGCGGAAAGGGCGAAACAAGAAACCCGCCAAAAAAAAATCTCCGCCCCCCTAAAGAGAAACTGTTTTCTCCGACCACTTCCAATTCCAAATTTTCACAACCCATTTATCTCATGAATACAATGGATACATTTGTCAAAATTACCTAAGTATTACAAAAAAAACAGGGCAATATTGTTTAAAACCTAACATGGACCTCTGTATCTTCAAACTCGACTGCGGAAAATAGGGAAACCACAAATGGCCTCCATATTTCTTGGACTAATGTTAAGAACTAAATAAAAAAATATGCTCGGCAAGGAAATTGGATAAATTTTGAGAACTAACGGGAACTAACGAAAATCAATCGATCTGGATGGTTTTCGGTTCGAAGTTGAATATGGGTCGACAGGGGCGTCGGTAGAATTTTTCGACCTGGTGGGCAGAAGCTGTTTATTGATTTGATTTTGATTTTAAAATTTTGGGTGCGTCAGCACTAAGGCTATTTTGCACCCGTCACACTATACGGGGTCCAGCCCCTTACCATTACACATAACAACTCTAACGTTGCTTAAATAAAATCATAAAATATTAAAATGTTCTGACTTTCGTTAAAAGCAGAAGCTGCAATGAACACAGCGCAAATAAGGACAAAACACAGGACAACACAAACAAAATTATACTGGCCATGGGGCCAGTCGCCAGAGCCTCGTTAGTCTTCAGTCCAGGGTGCACTAACGTGTAAGTGAGGTTGACATTTGGGTGTACTACGTGGAAAATCACCCCTTACACCCCGCTGTTTATTGATAAATTAGGGTGGGCAGTACAAACGTAAGGCATTAGGTGAGTTTGACTATCACGTATCTACCCCCAGTCTCTCTCTCTCTCTCTCTCTCGATTTCCCTCTTACCTTGTGTAGAAAGCAATCAGGACATAAGGAATTCATCAAACCTAATCATCGTATCCAGTAATTCGTATCTTTTTTACAGATCATTTGGGCTGTAAGTGTGACCTTTTCGAACACACTCAAATGTCAACCTTCCTCCTGAATAGTACATCCTGTAAACTGTATTCTTGTAGGCAAATGAGTCTCTAGCGCCTGTAACCGCAGTCAAGATAATCCTCTTGGCAGTGCCGGATCTACAAAGTTTGGCCCCCACCCCGCAAAATATTACCAAAGCCCCCTACTACCTACTTGCCTTTACACACACACACACACACACACTATACATATACATATACACACACACACACACATTTATAATGTATGTGTGTGTGCGTGTGTAATTCTTGATCTCATGCTGACTAAGTCACATATAAGGGACAAGAGGGTGATTCAAAAGTCCGTTAACGCCCCCTATAGAAAGGAAAGGAGTTAGGCTGGCTACAATTGGTCGATAGAAACATGTTAGTCTTAGGGGAAACTACGTTGGTGTGTTCCAAGCGGACGTGTGCCATATTGCATTCAACTCAATTTTTTTAAACGGGTGGGGTGATATATTTTTTTTTTTTTTTGACACTGTTTTCAAACACCTGGAAAATGATACATTTGTTACAATCATGCAGTCGTAACATCTTCCTGATTAAAGATTTGTTGAAGAAACCTTCACCATTGCATTTTTCCTGAAATTCTAGCTTCATTTGATTCTAGTCTGACTGCTACGCGGGAAAATCTTGGTGGGTGATCTAAGGTCGTAATTTTTCCGGCTTCGTCCCCACATAAAGCGGCTCTATGGGCCACCAAACCTAAAATCAAATGGTACGTGGGGGAAGAGGATAAAAGCGGCCGCAGCGTGGTGCTGATCACATCACCTCCAAGATGATCGAAACATATGTAGGGCCCAGATACCTTCATGGCACGGTGCTATATACACAGGGAACAAAGTTTCTTTCCACCCCTTCCTTCATCATCTTTGAAATTCATGCAAGTTAATCATAAGAACTGCATAACTGATAGTAAAAATTTATATGTTGGAAGAGAACTTGCAATTATTGAATTTTTGAATTTGATTTTAAAATTTTGGGTGTGTCAGCACTTAGGCTATTTTGCACCCGTCACATTATACGGGGTCCAGCCCCTTATCTTTACAAAGAACAACTCGAACGTTGCACAAGTAAAATCTTAAAAGCTTAAAATGTTCTGACTTTCGTTAAAAGCTGAGGCTGTAAAGGGGCACTCAGCACACACAAGGACAAAAAACAGGACAACACACACAAAATTATACTGGCCAGAGTGCCAGTCGCCAGAGCCTCGTTCGTCTGCAAAACGCAGTCCAGGGTGTACTAACGTGGAAGTGAGGTTGACAGTTGGGTGTACTACGTGGAAAATCACCCCTTACACCCCAGAACTTGCAATTAGTGCTAGCCACTAATAATATCAGTTCAGTAATTCTATAGATTTTTTCCAAACCTACAAAACTGTTACATTAAAACATTAAGACCATTTTTTAATAAAATTTCCGTGTGAAAACTGGAAAACTGCAAATTACCTCGATTTTTTGTTCGGCGAATAAATTGGATAAATTTTGAGAACTAACGAAAATTTTATGAGAACTAACGGGAACTAGCGAAAATCAATCGATCTGTATGGTTTTCGGTTCGAATTAGAATATGGGTCGAAAAAGTGTGAAGTTGGCCCGACCCATTTATTTCCTTAATAGATTCTATGTATTTTCGGAACTAACGAAAATTTTATAAAAACTATCGAGAACTGCCGAGGAACTAACGTCATGACTAGGTTTGAGTTGGGCAACGAAATTTAGCCGTTCAGGAGAACACATTTCGTCTAATCATTTATTCAGTGAATAAATTGGATAAATTTGATAAAATGACTAAAGTTTGAACAAAATTGACCCATACTCTCTCTTCATTCTATCAATACGGACCATTTTTTGAGAAAAATTCCGTGTCAAAATTGGGAAATTTCAAATTGCTTCCATTTTCTAATCGGCGAATAAATTGGATAAATTTTGAGAACTAACGAAAATTTTACGAGAACTATCGAGAACTAAAAAAGAACTAACGTCCTGACTACGTTTGAGGTAGGCAACGAAATTTGGCCGTTCAGGACAACACAATTCGTCTAAGCATTTATTCAGTGAATAAATTGGATAAATTTGATAAAATGACTAAAGTTTTAACAAAATTGACCCATACTCTCTACATTCTATCAATACGGACCATTTTTTGAGAAAAATTCCGTGCCAAAATTGGGAAATTTCAAATTGCTTCCATTTTCTAATCGGCGAATAAATTGGATAAATTTTGAGAACTAACGAAAATTTTACGAGAACTAACAAAGAACTAACGTCCTGACTAGGTTTGAGGTGGGCAACGAAATTTGGCCGTTCAGGACAACACATTTCGTCTAAGCATTTATTCAGTGAATAAATTGGATAAATTTGATAAAATGACTAAAGTTTCAAGAAAATTGACTCATACTCTCTACATTCTACCAAGACGGACCATTTTTTGATAAAATTTCCGTGTGAAAACTGGAAAACTGCAAATTACCTCGATTTTTTGTTCGGCGAATAAATTGGATAAATTTTGAGAACTAACGAAAATTTTATGAGAACTAACGGGAACTAACGAAAATCAATCGATCTGGATGGTTTTCGGTTCGAATTTGAATATGGGTCGAAAAAGTGTGAAGTTGGCCCGACCCATTTATTTCCTTAATAGTTTCTATGTATTTTCGGAACTAACGAAAATTTTATGAGAACTATCGAGAACTAACGTCCTGACTAGTTTTGAAGTGGGCAACGCGAATGGGTCGGGCCAACTTCACAGAGGTGGCCGTCTGGGCTGGAAAAACACAATATTCCCCACACATCTTCGCAAACCAGAGCAGAGCTTTTACTTTTGCTCAGGGATCACAAGCCGACGTCGAAATCATACGAAGTGGATACACTTGCAAGAGGATTCGGTCACCAAGTTGTGCGTCTGCCCCCGTACATTGCCAATACAACCCCATCGAATTAATCTGGGCGCAAGTGAAATCTTACGTGCAGAAAAGAACAGCACTTTTAAAATGGCTGATGTCGAAAAGTTGACGCACGAGGCTGTAGCGAACGTGTCTGTTTCTGCCTGGGATAAATGTGTGCAACATGCAGAACGTCTGCAAGAAGAGGATTATCACCGTGAAATCTCCCGAGACAGCATAATGGAGCGCTTCGTTATCAGCCTCCAGGACTCCGACTCCGAAGACACTGAGGGTGAAAATAAATCTTCTGAATCTGAATAAAATCGCAGGTATGTATGTTCAGTTGCCGCATTCGTATCCTATTAATTTCTGTTTTGCGATTTCATTTGTATGTTTATAATTGTAGTATCTAGGGAGACAATAATACTTCGATTTGTTCGCTTACTGTCAAACGAAATGTCTTTCTTTTATTTTGGCACAAAGATCTTGTTGATCATTTCATTGCGGTGCGTGCGAAAAACATCGCATATCCACGCGGCCGCGGATGTGGCAACGCTCTGCGGGAAGGTAGCAAGACGACCGCCTTCCCAGTTCCTCTCTAGTCTAACAGGGGTGTAAGGGGTGCTCCCTCCTTCCACATAGTGCACCCAATAGACACCCTGGACTGCAGACTAAAGAGGCTCTGGGGACTGGCCTCATGGCCAGTAAAATTTTTTTGTGTTGTCCTGTGTTTTGTCCTTCTTAGTGCCGAGTGCTCCTTTACAGCCTCAGCTTTTAGCGAAAGTCAGAAGATTTTAATATTTTATGATTTTAGTTCCGCAACATTGGAGTTGTTATGTGTAATGATAAGGGGCTGGACCCCGTATAATGTGACGGGTGCACAATAGCCTTAGTGCTGACGCACCCAAATTTTAAAATTCAAATTCAAAATTCTAGTCTAACAGGGGTAGACAAAACTAAAAATAATTCAGGCATCAGGCACTTTTTTTTTTTTTACGGAGCCATGTTTCATAAATATGGGCAAGCACATTTTAAAAATCTAACCTTAAACATGTAATTTATTTATTTATTAATGTGAGCTTTTTGTCCCGCACCGTGGCTGTCCTGCATATGCAATATGCTTTAGGCTCTGGCTATGGGAGGTACATGCAGATTGGAGTCTTTAATGATCTTTTAAATGTCCATGTAGAAGATAAATCAGAAGTAAATGAAGTCCACACAGCAGAACCTTTAGTTCCAGAACCTAACTTGACTGAAGTTAAAGATGCTATTAAAAGGCTAAAGAATAACAAAGCACCTGGCATTGATTTAATACCAGCTGAGTTAATTAAATATGGTGGAAATTCATTAATATGTCAAATTCATAAATTAATTTGTTTAATATGGAATAAATAAAGAAATCCCTCAACAGTGGAAAGAATCCATAATTGTTCCTGTGTTTAAAAAAGGTGATAAAATGAACTGCAATAATTACCGTGGAATTTCTCTACTCTCAACAACATATAAACTATTATCTAACATTCTTTTAACAAGACTAAAGCCCCATATGCTAATCAAATTATAGGTGATTATCAATGTGGATTTAAACGTAACAGATCAACTACAGATCAAATTTTTCACATCAGACAGACACTTGAAAAAAAATGGGAATATAATCAAAATGTTCATCAGCTATTCATTGATTTAAAAAAAGCATATGATTCGGTCAAAAAAGAGATAAATTATATAATATATTAGTAGTGTTTGGAATACCTAAGAAGCTTGTTAGTATGATAAAAATATGCACCAGTGAAACAGAAAGTAAAATTCGTGTGGGTATTAATATGTCTGACAAATTTACAATTCATGATGGGTTAAAACAAAGAGATGCATTATCTGCATTGCTCTTTAATTTTGCCTTAGAATATGCTGTTAGGAAGGTAAAAGAAACTAAAAAAGGACTAAAATTAAATGGTGTGACTCAGTTGTTAGCATATGCAGATGATGTAGACTTACTGGGGGATGATGTGAATACAATTAAGAATAATGCTAAAATATTTTTCAAAACTGCTAAAGAGACAGGTTTGGAAGTTAACAAAGAGAAAACTAAATATATGCTTACAGGCGGAAACCAAGTGTTACGTAATAATCAAAATCTAATTATTGATAACTCGTTTGAACCAGTTTCCAAATTCAAATACTTAGGAGTAATATTAACAAATGAAAATTATATTAAAGAGGAAATAAAAAGTAGGCTTAATTCAGGAAATGCATGTTACTTCTCTCTTCATAAACTTTTGTCTTCTCGTTTAATATCTAAGAAACTAAAAAATATACAAAACCGTAATTTTGCCTGTAGTATTATATGGATGCGAAACTTGGTCCCTTACATTGAAAGAAGAACATATATTGAGAGTATTTGAAAATAAGATCCTTAGGAAAATATTTGGACCTAAAAGGAATGAGGAGACAGGCGAGTGGAGAAGGTTACATAATTTAGAACTACATAATTTGTACTCATGTCCAGATATTTATTAGAATAATTAAATCAAGAAGACTTAGGTGGGCAGGCCATGTGGCATGAATGGGAAAGTAAAGAGGAGTTTACAGGATTCTTATTGGGAAACCTGATGGTAAGAGACCTGCAGGAAGGCCAAGACGAAGATGGAGGGACAACGTTGAGATGGACCTAAGGGAAATCGGTAGGGATGAAAAAGATTATATAGAACTTGCTCAAGATAGGGAAAGATGGAAGGCCTGTGTTGCTGCAGCCATGAACCTTCGGGTTTAAGAAGGCTAGGGAGTTAGTTAGTTAGTTAGGCTACTGGAAAGGGAAGTAGAATTTCACGCTTATCAGACATTTTATTATTTGCATTTGTAATAATAATAATAATAATATCAATAATAAGGAATAATAACACCAAACACTTATTTCGCTGTTATGGTTCTGTTTACCAGAAAATATTTAGATCGAAATGAAGTCTTTGAATTTGAATTTAAAATTGTGGGTGCGTCAGCACTAAGGCTATTTTGCACCCGTCACATTATACGAGGTCCAGCCACTTATCGTTACAAATAACAACTCTATCGTTGCAGAACTAAAATCATAAAATATTAAAATGTTCTGACTTTCGTTAAAAGCTGAGGGAGTAAAGGGGCACTCAGCACACATAAGGACAAAAGAACAGGACAATACAAACAAAATTATACTGGCCACGGGGACAGTCGCCAGAGCCTCGTTAGTCTTCAGTCCAGGGTGTACTACGTGGAAGGTCACCCCTTACACCCCGAAATGAATTCTTGGACTGTTACATGTATATTACTTTCTAATAAGTGCTGTAACTCCCTAGTTCTTCGTTGTACTTTCCATTTTTAATTCAATACATTACAGAATTACTTGGAATGATTTCTTTGGTTAGCATTCTTATTACGCGTATGGATGACTATGGCAATAGGAATGGCAATAATGCTAATATAATACCAATACATAGTTATTGTTACCCCTATTGATATAGTAATTTTACATATATAGTAATACGTACAACAATAACTCTTAACACAACTGTGACATGATGGTTGCCATTTTAAAACATTGCATAAGATCGTGGTGGGTTGAACCCAATCTATTTAGTATCAACTTTAAATATTTTGTTCTTTGATTTTATGTTTTCAGTCCACTTTATGCACAGTAAGGCTAATCGGAACTGTACCTACAGTTTAAAGTGGGTTCTGAACCACTGTGTCAGGTGCAATCAAAACAGTGGAAACACCCCTCCTCCCCCACCCCCAAAAAGTTCAAGTCAGTGAAATTAGCTGGCAAGGTGATGGTCTCTCTTTTTTGGGATACGAGGGGAGTCATCCTGGCTGAGTATCTAAAAAAAAGTGAAACGGTGAACGGTGCGTATTATGCTGCTCAACTGAAGCGTTTGATGGGAGGCCATCAAGGTTAAACGTCGTGGAATGTTGAAGATGCCCGTGCTTTTCCACCAAGACAATGCACCAGCGCACACGTCCACCATTGCAATGTTCGCCATCGAGTCCTGCGGCTTCGACACCCTCCCTATTCACCAGACTTGGCTCCCTGAGACTTTCATCTGTTACCTAAACTCAAGCAACACCTCGGTGGAATCCATTTTCCATCAGAAGATGACGTCATGGCTGCGGTGGAGGACTTTTTTTCAGTGCAGGATGAAACGTTCTACAAGGATGGTATCATGGGCCTGCAGCACCGGTGGCAAAAGTGTGTGGCGCTGAAAGGGGACTATGTTGAAAAATAGCCATGAACAATTGAGCTCCTGGCAACCCTTCATGGGTAGGCCGAGAACATTTCAGTCGCCCCTCGTATTTGTTTGGAATGAGTTGCAAGGGAATAGGTACATAATGCTTGGAATGCTGTCCCTAGTTGTGGTGGTTACATTTTACGGATGGTTTCAGTACTTATAGCTAGGGTTGGAAACGCTGCCTTTCCTTGCTACTGTGCACCCATTTTCCACCCGCCTTCCCACGTGCTCTGAAGTCTAGCAATACATTTTAATATATGGCCGGCTCTGCCATACCACTGCAGTATTCAACGTTCACTTAGCAGCAGTACAAAAATTTATAATGGCATGTTCATTAACCTGATGCAATGGTACATGTGATACAGGGTTTTCCATTTCCATTTCCATAACAAAAAAACACGTATTTCTTCCTTTGAGCCCAACTATACACCTACCAAGTTTCATGGAAATCGGAGGGGGACACAGGGGTCAGATCCCCACTTCAATTTGTCCTCACCTCGACATTTGAGAGGGGGTTTTTGGGCCCCTAAAACAATTTTTTTAGCCGAAACAAAAAAAAACACTTATTTCTTCCTTTGGGTCCCTCTATACATTTACCAAGTTTCATGGAAATCGGAGAGGGACACAGGGGTCAGATCCCCACTTCAATTTGTCATCATCTTGACATTTGAGAGGGGGTTTTGCCTCCTAAAACAGTTTTTTAGCCGAAACAAAAAAAACACGTATTTCTTCCTTTGGGTCCCTCTATACACCTGGCAAGTTTCATGGAAATCGGAGGGGGACACTTAGATAACCTCCCTTGTAAGTGAAAACTTTCATGTGCCATGGCAAGCAGGTCCAGCATGTTCTGAGTCTCTCAAAATCATGAGTGTTTCTCATTATACATGACATGCAAGTAATTTCGGTTCATATTAAGTGACAAGTTGTGAAAATTGCTGTAAAAATATCATTTTAAGACTCCACTATGGAAAAAAGTACTGTTCCACAATACATTGCGACACCCATAAACTCTACAAAAGAGGGGGACGGGGGTGTAGTTTGGTATCCTGGGTCTTTTATCAGCATATAGGATGTGTTTTGGCCAATTTGTGTTTTTGTATGTTCACAGAGGAAGCTTATTGTGAAAAATAAGGTAGATATAACATATGTTTTGTATATGTTTGGCCAGCTGCATTTTATGAAGCACTGTGACAAATTGCAAATGTGGTGTCTTTTTTACTTTCCTTTTTGAGATGTAATACATGATCCTCAGTTCTTGCTTATTTATAGTGTTAGTATTTTCACCTCATATTCTCTGCATGCTATTTATCCTAATTACAGGGTTACAAGATCCTCAAAATGTAAGATTTGTGATTTTACTATCATGGTGTGTGTGTGTGATATATACATTTATTTAGAAATTTCATTTAAACAGGTTTTAGATTATAAGTACAATGATGGGATTAATTAACGTACATGAAATAATAATTTTCCCAGGAAAGAACATGTATGTTTCTGCAGTATCTTCTCTCATTTTAAGCAGATAAGCCATAGACTTACATTTTTTTATTTCCAATAAGAACATATTTTGTTTGTTTGGTTCGTTGCACAACTTCTGTAATACGTAACATTATCAGGAGGTAACATTACTGGTATAAAATGAAAATGGTGTTTTATTCATGGTTTTTTATTGTGTACAAAGAGACACTGTTACTTTTTCATTTTGTCTAATAATAAATTACATGGTTTTTCATTACATATTTTTGTACTGTATAATTTGGAGACAATAATGATTTTTTTAATATCTATCTCTGTTTCTGTTATCCTTACTTGCCTGTTATTACATTGCACCTCAAAATACCTGCAATGGTTGTAATGAAAAGCATTAGTATTGCTGGAGGTGCATGCATATCAAGAGTCTTGTGGTGTTCCTTGGTGGCTGAGTGTTGTATAGAAGTGGTCCGATCGGTAAAAAATGCTTTAGTTCATCATGTAGTAATGGTTACATGGTCAATTTATCATCAGGTAATATATATATTTTTTTAACTGTCCAAATAGTTCAATTAGAGTTGAATTGTTGGACTTTTATGATTGTCTCTGCCCCAGGTAGCGTATTTGTCTCTAACTTGTCTAACACAGAATGTTCACTGACTGCTGAACAGTTGATATATGTGGTTATAGTGTAAAAGTATGGCATAAACAGAGTGCCTTTATCAGTGGCAGGGACTCCACCTTGTCTTGTGGTCTAGATAACACTTGTTTTTGGTTGTAAAGTGCCTAGGAGGATTATTTTTCTAGTGGTCTTAGTTCCTCCATTTCAGAGAAAATTGTGGTTGACACGTGGAGAAATCAACTTGAAAATTTACATTAACAGTGTTAAACACAACATGAACAGTGGTTAAAAGTCCAACAAATCAACATGACTGGATCACTACAAATAAGTTATATTTATTTCAATTATTGAATAAAATACGTCCGTGTGTGTGTGTGTGTGCAGAACACTCAAAATGTACATCCACAAATAGGAAATGAAAGATTATTGCATTTTCATCTTCACTGGGAAATTAAAAATGCCATGATTTATTTGGGATAGATGAAATTGTTTATTCATAGATACTTACACATTTACAGTAATTAATGTGTCATGAAAGGATTTTGCTGCTCTTGTTTTGAATGCATTCTTGGTTTATTTTACGAAAACTTATCCGCTATTGGGTGGGGGATATGATAATTTTTTTATTTGCGTTAAAAATTTAGCTATATTATGTTCTAAGGTCCTTCGGGGGGTGTTCAACACGCATGACTTGCATATCAATTGGTAAAATATTTCTTGCATGAACACCAAGATAAATTATCATTCCAAAAATTGTTAGTTATTATTAACGTTAAATTACATAATAAGAATCATCTTAAGTCGACAGCATTTCAGCAGGTGCTCTACACTGAAACAAGTAAGTTTATCTCTCTTTTTTGTCTTATTTTCAGGAAAAATTTGGGTTTAAATTTTTATTTAAAATTAGGATAGTCTGTAATGAAAAAAAATATTAAAAAATTAATAAAAGGACATATCAATTTTGTTAATCTTCTAAGACGTCTACATATTGCTTGCAGTGGATACCCAAACAAATTAGAATTTAGAAAGTGCATGGATGCATATAAAAATCATCTTTAGTTGGTATCACTTCAGCAGATGCTCTACACTGGAACAAGTAATTTTTCTCCTTTTTACGCGCTACTTTAGGGAAAAGTTTTGCTTTACATTTTTATTTCTGTACTGAAAATCACAATTGCGAAATTTTTTTTTTGTACGATTTAAGCAAATGCATTTTATACTCGCATTACCGTTTTTAATATTTTTTACGAATGTGGTCGACATTCCTGGAAATTATGAACTGCTAACTGCAAACCACCAGGAGTATCGACTACATTTGTTGCAATATTATGACTGGTTCTGCAAGATTTCTTACGTAAACTTAACTGCGTTGGTTCTCAATATACGCGATGCAACATATTGGCAGACCATGTTGCTTCCGGCGTTGCTATGGTAACCGCAGTAGTTCGGGGGAGATGCCGGTGGTGGCAGCACACGTTCTATGCTTGTTCCTTGATTGGAAGGTTTCATTTTATATTTCTCGTTCCTGATTGGTTTCTCTTGTAAGTCGGCTGCTGAAAAGTTTCCATTGTGAGGATACGAATCCCATTCTCTTTGGCTGAGAAGACGCCTGCTGCTGGAAAAACAAAACATCTCTCACTGCATTTAAAATCAGTAAGTTTGTTTTTTTTTGTTCGGGTGTAAAAGGGTGTATTTGGTGTATTTTTGTCATCAGGTTAGTGCAGGGCCCGGATTCCTCCGTAGGAAGAAGAACTACTATGTATCTTCTTTTTGTTAAATTCTGAAAACCGGTTTTAAATCAGCTTAAGTATGTAATAAAACTTTTCTCATCTTTTTCAATTTCCGTATCTCACTGTGTAGTCACTGTGGTCATTCACACACCCATTAAGCTATGAGGCATTTTAGAATCTTGTGTTCTTAAGACTGTTTATTTATGCTAGCAATCATGGGAAAACTTAGCAATGCCGCCCACTTTGTTAAAGTGTTTAGAGTGTTGTTAACGGCCCTGCGCAGCCAGTGTATTACTAGCTGTGTTGTCCAAGCCAAGTTTTAAAATTCATTGGAAGTTCTTACTTCTACAGAAACGTTTCCGGAGATTGAAAGACATGAAGAGCGAGGCCTTCCAGAAAATTAAGATAGAATGGGCTTGATGTACATTGGAGTTTTCAAGAAGTATTCTTATATTGTAGATTTTTTGTAGATTGTAGATTTCAATACTCAAGGAATTGAGACAGTTTTTCCTTATTTGTTAAGGGATTCTGAGAGATTCGAAAACTCCGGATGGTTCAACCCATACTTGTAATGAAATTGACACTCTACATCTAGAAGGTACAGGTTTGATTAAAGATTCCAAAGTATTTCTTCACAAGCTTCCATGTATTTTACAGGTGAGGTTGCACACCTAGGTTTACCAGCAATTACTGCCACCAGTGATACTTCTCATACATCAAGTGCTATCAGTGAGGAGAAGAAGAAAACTCCAGAAGATTCGACCCATACTTGTAATGAAATTGACCCTTTACATCTTTGAATTTAAATTTAAAATTTTGGGCACGTCAGCACTTAGGCTATTTTGCACCCATCACATTATACGGGATCCAGCACCTTACCGTTACAAATAACAACTCTAACGCTGCATAAGTAAAATCTTAAAATATTCTCCTGTTAAAAGCTGAGGCTGTAAAGGGCCACTCAGCACACATAAGGATAAAAACACAGAATTGCTCGTAAAGTGGCCATAGGGCCAGCCTCCAGAGCCTGGTTTGTTTGCAAAATGCAGTCCAGGGTGTACTATGTGGAAGTGAGGTTGACAGTCGGGTGTGCTACGTGGAAGATCACCCCGTACATCCCACACTTTAGATCTAGAACGTACAGATAATATTGAAGATTCCAAGTATATTTCTTCAAAAGCTTCCATATCTTGTAAAGGTGAGGTTTTGCATTTAAAGGGTTTGCATGCAATTGTTGCCCACAGTGATAATGCTCATTTGTCAAGAGCCATCAGTGAAGAGAAAGAAAGTAAGAAAACTCCTGATTATTTGACCCATTCTTGTAATGAAATTGGCATTGAAGATTCCAAGTGTATTTCTTCTCAAGCGTCCATGTCTTATACGGAGGTTGCACCACAGCTGGTACGTTATCCTTCAGGGTTTCCATTTCAGATATCGAGCCGGGAGACGACAGTGATAAGGACCCACATTATTATCCATCTGATGATGCGCTAACAAGTTCTTGTGAAGACACTGATTCTTGTGTAGATCATGTTAAAAAGAAGGTTATTCAAAATGAAAAGCAAATTGAAGGAAATTCTTTTCAGTTTGATAGTTCTAGAATTTGCTCTACATCCACAATTTTTACCAAATCCTATTTTCAAACCACTTCCCAGTCAAGGGTTCTAGAATCCAAAACTAAACATTTTTCAAAATATAAATGTGTGTGAAAAAGCTACTGCAGTTACCAGCACAGGAGGTGAAAAAAAGTCTTTAGCTCATATAGTGATTCATGTGAGGATGAATGTAATTTTAATAATTCCCCGTTAAATAACTTTTTAAAATTGTCTGTTGCTAAATTTTCTCCCTGCAAATCTACTGAAGACTGTAAGAGGAAAGAGCAGAACACAACAAAGAACCATTAATTGAATCTGATGATAACGGAGAAATGGCAGCAAATATTAATTATTCAAGAAATTGTCAAAATAGCACAGATAATTCTATATGTCTACACATCAAACAATATGAATGCAGGAAAAAGGGTTTGGGATAGGAAAGCTGAATGTATTTATTCTTCAAAAATAGTTCCAAAATTAACGACCCATTTGGTGGCTCGACATATGAACAACAGACGTGACATCTTATCTAAATTACCCAAAAGGTTCTTCTGAAAGAAAATGCATCCTCAAAAAGAAAGAAATTCAGGCAGGCAATTATCAGCACAACAGAAAGGTAACATGTCTTAACAAAGATTTTGTCATTCCAGCACTGATACCTACTCAGTCAATGCCATTTGATAAACATTATCCGTGCGACTGTTGCTTGGGTTATTTCCAGAAGAAAAATTTATGGAGACATCAAAAGTTATGTAAAAAGGAAAAAGACTCCTGGATGTACCTCTGATACTGCTTCCAATACCTGATCATTTCCACAAAGGATTCGTTAGTGAAGTTTTCAACCGCATGAATATTGAGTGATGAGCTCATTTTGCAATTCGGATGTAAGCTATACCAAAAAATGGCCATGATGCACATCTAATGACATACATTAGCCACAAAATGAGGGAGCTAGGAAGGTTTTAGAACACTGCAAGAGGATTAAACACGAATATAAATTACTGAGTGATTGTGTATCACCTGATAATTTCCAAATTGTAGTACAAGCAGTACGTAAGGTTTGTTCATATAATGAAACTCTCCGTCAGTATGAAAATCCTTCTTTGGCATTGAAATTGGGCCACTCATTAACCCTAGAACGGTCAAGTTGGATCTGAGAGACAAATGGTCTAGATTTTTTCAATTATTCAATAGATGGCAGCACTTATACGGAAAAACACCTGTGTACCTTCCTGACGTATATCAATTAATATACTGGTCGTTGTTACTGTCAAATGTTCCTTCCGATCAGTCGTGAGCAGAGCAGTTTGTCTCGCAGACCCCACCCGACCGCTCGTGTTTCACAGATATATCTACCAGTTGTTTGTGTAATGTGTGTTGTTTTGTTCTTCAGTGACGTATTTTGTTAGAAATGAGTGTATTTTTGCGTAAAGAACAAATTCGGTCAGTGTTGGAAGATTCTGTGTGAGAGTTTGATGACGATGACTATTGAGATGCTGATTCAAACTATCAAATTGAAAGTTTTCATCACTCAGGGAGTGAAATCGGAAGTGACAGAGAGCCTCAGCCTTCATGTAGTGCGGAGAATACACATCAGCCCTCGCAGAGAAGTGTGGATAGTTCTCGTGAACACTCACCCAACATTCAAGACTCCAGTTCGAATACCACAAAAACATCAAACTACTTTCTCGGCAAAGACAATAAGACCAAATGGCGCAAAAATGTATTTTCCCAGAATGTTAGAACCAGAACTCACAATATTGTAAGTCATCTGCCTGGAGTTACCGGAAATGCAAAAAAATTTAATAGATTCGTGGAACTTGGTTTTTAGTGATCCGTCCTAGATTTACTTGTTAGCTGCACTAACATATTTATTGAAAAGGTAAAGCCACAGTATAAAAGTGATCCTAATATCGCCAGAGGCATTACTAAACAGAAATTAAAGGCATTTTTGGGTCTCTTATATATAGCAGGTTTGTTGCATGGTGGGAAATTAAATGTCGAAGAATTCTGGGATACATGTGATACAGGCACAGACATTTTCCCAGCTACCATGTCCCTGAAAAGGTTTCGTTTCCTACTCAGATGCATACGATTCGACAATATTCACACCAGAGGAGACAGAAAAA
Organism: Lepisma saccharinum; assembly: GCF_977018435.1. NCBI lineage: Eukaryota > Metazoa > Arthropoda > Insecta > Zygentoma > Lepismatidae > Lepisma > Lepisma saccharinum. The sequence continues at coordinate 7,070,938 of NW_028142891.1, forward strand.
GAAATGACAAGTTGGCAGCAGTTTGTGACATTTTGAACATGTTTGTCGAAAACTTTATAAGGAATTACACAACAGGGGAATTTGTCACCATTGACGAAAAGATTGTGGGGTTTCGTGGAAAGTGCAGCTACGTATGTACTTACCATCAAAGCCCACAAAGTATGGTATAAAGGTTTTTATAATGGCACACTGAAAAACATTTTATGTTAAAAACCTAGAAATATATGCGGGTAAGTAACCTGAAGGACCGTTCGAAATTAACAACTCTACAGACGGTGTTGCCCTTCGGTTGGTGAATCCAATATTAGGAACTGGAAGAAACATCACAGTGGACAACTGGTTCACAAGTTACAAGCTTTTAAGAAAAAAATCTTACACGTGCTGCGAATGTGCGCAAAAATAAAACTAAAATCCCTTCCGAATTCTTACCAAAGAAGACCAAACCCATACACTCAAGTATGTTTGGGTTTCAGGAGAAATGCACTTTAGTGTCCTATGTCCCAAAGAAGAATAAGTGTGTTATTCTGCTTTCCTCTATGCACCGTGATGAAAAAATTGATGATTCAACTGAGGACATGAAAAAACCTGAGATTATCACCTTTTACAACTCTACTAAAGGTGGTGTTGATGTCGTAGACTGAATGTGTGCGGAATAGAACGTTAGGAGGGCAACAAAGCGCTGACCACGGAGAAGCAAATTTATGACCATGTTGGCGATGCACGTAGATTAACACGTGAACAAAAGGGATTTCCTCTTACAGTACAGGGAATTATTTGATGAGAAGCCTGGATTAGTGAAGGGATATGAACATGCTTTGGGAATAGAGGAGAACCGCCCGTATTCTCAGAAATTGTACCCAGTGTCTTATGCTTACCGATCTCAAGTAGACATTAATCAATGGTTGGAATGGGGGGGGGGGGGTTTGATAAGAAAGCAGAGCACGTCATACTTGAGCCCCTTGACTTGTGTCAGAAAGAAAGATGGAAAAGAATTACGTCTGTGCTATGAATCACTTTCTGCGAACATGGGTATAAAATCCCAGTTCGACAAGCCGCCACCGATAGATTGATTGATTGATTGAATTAAATTTTCTGGGTGCGTCCGCACTTAAGGCCATTTCGCACCCTTCTATGTATACGGGGAAATGTCCCCTTATGTAAAATTCAGACCGAAAATTTAAAAAAGGGGTGTAGATAGCCATTTGTGGAAAACTAAAAGTGCAAGGTTGTAAAGAGACCTGCATGAGACAAACACGACACATTAAAAAGTCAGAACAAATAAACTAAAAACCTCCTTACAGACGGTGGAAGAGTCCAGCTCTTCGCAAAAAACTAAAAACATTTGTTAAAATACTGCTGTCATCACCCAAGAGGGATCACAAACAGCCTGAAAGGTTAAAAGTCTGCCGGAGGTAAGCAAGATCGACACATTCAACGAGAATGTGTCGAATGCTTAAAAAAAACATTGCAAACACGACACAATGGAGGGTCCAGCCCTTGGAGCAGGTGACCGTGCGTTAGACGGCTGTGTCCTAGATGCATGCGGGTAAAAATAATTTTTTTTCGCTGAGAGGGATGGGACGAGGAACGCCAAGCACCTATGGTGGGCTTAACACCGTCAAGCTTGTTCCCCGTTTCAGCATCCCACTAGGCCTGCCAAGTATTAAGAAGTCTACAACGGAACACATTCTGCAGGTCGCTAGCTGTCAAAAGGTGGACGAGAACGTCGCCATCTGCATCAGCGGACTTGGCGGCAGCATCAGCTGCTTCGTTCCCCTGAATGCCCACGTGGCTAGGGACCCAACAGAAGTGTATATCCGCACTGGCAGATAAGGACACAAGCCGTCTGAATATGCGTTGCGCTACTGGATGCCGGGAATACGGCGAACCCAGGGTCTGCAACACGCTGGTCGAATCGCAGCACACAAGGACTTTCTTCAGGCCATGCACGTCTGCAAAGTCCAGTGCCTTTAGAATGGCGTATAACTCTGCCGTAAAGATGGAACAGGCAGGATGTAGTGAGAAACTGGAACTCTGAGAGTCTAGGATGAAGGCGCAACCAACTGATTCGACTGTCTTGGACCCATCCGTGTAAAACACATTAAAATTGTGGTGCTTCGCACGAACTTCTAAAAACCGTTGCTAGTATACAACCATTGGTGTTTCTGCCTTAGGAAGGGCAATCAGAGAGAAATCGATACAAGGTGCAGGAAACTCCCACGTAGGGAGTGGGGGAATGAGTGGAGAGACGCCAGGAAGATCACTGTCAACACCAAGTGCTGACAGGATCTCGTCTGCACGAACACCAAATGGTCTAGTGACACTAGGGTGGAGCCGATACCTTGCAAGCCTACTCTCGTCTGAGATGGTGTCAAATGAAGGATGTGAAGGCATCGAGCGAAGATGGAGGAAGTAGTTCATTACCAGCCGCCGTCTTCGCAGAGACAGCGACGGCTCAGATGCCTCTACGTACAAACTGGCTACTGGACTGGTCCGAAAGGCACCAGAGCACACACGTTTACCAGCATGGTGGACGGTGTCTAGGATGTGAAGTCTAGATGGGCGAGCAGAAGAATACACAACACATCCATAATCAAGCTTCGACCTGATGAGTGCACGGTATAGGTGAACAGTACCGTCCTATCAGCACTCCAGGAAGTATGAGATAAAACACGTAAAAGGTTGAGAACTCGAAGACAAGAGAACTTTAACTGGCGAAGGTGAGGTAGCCATGTTAATTTCTTATCGAAAATGAGGCCCAGGAAGCGGACCTCATTCACGAAGAACAGGGGAGATTTCCCCATGTACAGGTCAGGATCTAAATGACATGTACGTTGACGACAAAAGTGGACACACACGGATATCTCGGATGAGAAGGTGAAACCTGTTTGGGAGGACCACTCAACCAAACCGTTTATCGTCAGTTGGAGTTGACGAGAAGCTGACGCGAGATTCCGTGAGCGACACAAGATCGTGAGGTCGTCTACATAGAGGAGGCCATGTACAGGGGCAACAATGCTTGCCATAACACTGTTCACTGCTATGGCAAACAGACACACTTAATACAATGCCCTGCGGGACACCGTTCTCTAGTTCGTGAAGATCTGAAAAGGAGTTCCCAACACGTACGCGGAAAAAGCGATCTGATAAAAAGTTTTGAATAAAATACGACATGTGGCCACGGACGCTCCAAAAATGGAGCTGCATTAGGATGCCAAAGCGCCACGTTGTGTCATATGCCTTTTGGAGGTCAAAGAAAACTGCAACTAAATGTTCCTTGTTGAGGAATGCATCCTGAATGTGTGTTTCCAGCTGAACCAGATGGTTCAGTGTGGAACGGTTGGAGCGAAAACCACATTGAAAATTACTTATCAAGCAGTTTTCCTCCAAAAACCAGGTGAGACGCTTGTTGATCATGCGTTCCATCAACTTGCACACACAGCTAGTTAAGGCAATAGGCCTATAACTCGAGGCTGCGCTGCGTTGTTTACCTGGTTTCAGGATGGGAACAATAATAGCTTCTTTCCAGGAAGTGGGGAAAGAGTCCTCCAACCAAAGCCTGTTGAATACCGCCAAAAGGAAATTTCTTGCTCCAATGGGTAGATGACGAAGCATCTCATAGTGGATCTTGTCCACTCCAGGAGCTGTGTTCTTAGAATCTCGAAGTGCCTGATCGAACTCCCGTTCAGTGAATGGAAAATTGTATGCCTCGGTGTTATGACTTCGAAAAACTAGAGGGCGTCGTTCCTGACGGTCCTTCTCACGGCGGAAACGTGGTTCATAATTTTCAGAGCTAGACGCATCAGAAAACTGTGTGGCCAAGATATTAGCTATGTCTCCGGAATCGGTGTGCAACGTCCCGTCGTGCTCTAGAGTGCTCAGAGGAGTAGATGCACCCCCTTGGATGCGACGTACTTTGGTCCATACGGCTTTCGACGAAGCCTGCTTCGTCAGAGAAGACACGTATTGGACCCAGCACGCCTTCTTACTGGCTCGAATGAGCCGACGGGCACGGGCACGCTTAATGCGGAACTGCTCGAGGTTTGCGGCAGTGTGGTTCCTATTAAATCGATCGAGGGCATGATTGCTGTCCTTGATAGCTGCACTGATCTCCGCAGTTCACCAAGGGACTGGGCGTCGCCTTGCAGGTCCACTGAGATGTGGAATGGAGGTGCGTGCATCATCATGCACTCGTGACACAAAGACATCTAAGGCGTCGATTGATGGTAGAGTCGACGGAAGATGAACTTCAAGGTCCACTGCACGCTCCAAGGCATCCCAGTCGGCCAGACTGAGATGCCAGTGAGGATGTTGATTTGATTTGATGTTAAAATTTTGGGTGCGTCAGCACTTAGGCTATTTTGCACCCGTCACATTATACGGGGTCCAGCCCCTGATCTTTACAAAGAACAACTCTAACGTTGCATAAGTAAAATCTTAAAAGCTTAAAATGTTCTGACTTCCGTTAAAAGCTGAGGCTGTAAAGGGCCCTCAGCACACACAAGTACAAAAAACAGGACAACACACACAAAATTATACTGGCCAGAGTGCCAGTCGCCAGAGCCTCGTTCGTCTGCAAAACGCAGTCCAGGGTGTACTAATGTGGAAGTGAGGTTGACAGTTGGGTGTACTACGTGGAAAATCACCCCTTACACCCCCAGTGAGGATGTTGTTCACGTGATTGCTGAAGATGTTCGAAGGTAAGAATGAGTGGGAAGTGATCACTCCCACAGAGATCAGGGTGAAGACTCCAAGATGTGGTAGGAGGAAGGCTGGCACTGCAGAAGGACAAGACCAACGCAGAGTGTGTGCCTGAGGAAGGACTGAAATATGTGGGAGTCCCATCATTCAGCAGCGTTAAACCTGACGCCTCACGGAATTGATCTACATTTTGAGCCCGGGGCTCTGTACGAACGGAGCCCCACAAACGATGGTAGGAATTAAAATCGCCTAAAAGAACTACAGGAGACGGAAGTTGTTCGAATATACAAAGGACGTACTCAAGAGAGAATCGCTCCTCCTTTGTGATGTAGACACAGCACACAGATATTGGCTGTGGTAGATGGACCCGCACGGCGACAGCTTGGAGCGGGGTTGTGAGAAAGATTGGCGTTGAGTGGATGTTATCTCTAACACCGATTGCAACACCAACGTGTGCACGACGACCCTCAGGAAGCTTGTCGGTGCAGTAAAGCGTGTATCCGTTCAGAATCACTGATTCATTTAGACGAAAATGTGTCTCTTGGAGACATATGATGGCAGGGTCAAATTCAGATATTAAGATTTGCAGTTCCTCGAGATGCATACCGAAACCATTAAGGTTCCATTGGAGACAATAAGCCATAGCTGTAGGTATGATAGTTACCTTTTAAGGCGTACTCTATTTCTAGGCCCTGTCACCTTCATAAATTCTTCATCCGCGGCTTCGTCCTGTATCATGTCCTCGGGTAAGGACACAGAGGGCGAAGGGGATGAAGGGGGAGTGGAGGCGGGTGCTTTTAGCGCCCGCCGGGGAGCTTTCAGCTGCGCTTTAAGTTTGAGGGTGGTCGATGCCGCCCTGACTGGAGAGCTACTGGACTTCAGAAAATATTCCTTTGTGTGAACCTGCTTAAACTTCTTCTCTGTGAAGCGAGGTGTGGTTGCGGCGGGCAAGGGCATCTGCAGCAACTGTAGCGAATGGCACAGGTAAAGTGGTGCGTATACTTTCACGGAGACTTTGTTTTGCTTCACCAGCGGAGATTTTCTCTGTGACGACCAACTCTCTGATTTTCTTCTCTTGTTGGAAAGAGGGGCAGTCACGATGCCAGACTGGGTGCTCGCCTTGGCAATTATAGCATTTGGGACCAGAAGAACAAGGTTCGGTCCCATGATCAGGCTTACTACACTTACCACAAAGGGCGGTATGGCCTTGCAGGAAGGCTGAGTGTGCCCAATGTGCTGGCATTTGAAACATCGCATCGGGTTAGGTATGTACGGCCGGGCTTTGAGTCTCAAATATCCAGCCCGTACCGTATCTGGGAGAGTGATCGTTTGAAATGTCAGTATAAGTGAAACAGTTGGTACAAGTTCTCTGGACTTTCGGGTCTTTATTCGCTGCACTGCGGTGACATGTTGGTCTGAGAGTGCTTCAAGAATCTCATCCTCCTCAGCATTTAGCAGATCCCAGTGGCGAATCACACCTTTACTACTGTTAAGTTGACGGTGAGGTTCAACATTAACAGGTAAGTCGACCAAAGATCTTAGCTTTAAAAGGTTGTTGGTCTCGCGATCTGTACTGGTCTGGATAAGTAGACTCCCGTTTCTCAGCTTTTTTATTTCTGGTACGTCTGAGCCAGAGGCGTAGTCTAGCTGTTTCTTGATCAGAAATGGTGACAAATCCTTTAATGTAGCAGCTCCGTGTTTCATTGTTGTTGCAGAAACATCGTTACTGTCGGTCTTCTGCACAATACTAATCACAAGATAACGTGGCACGTTACTTGTCTTTTCCACTAATTGAAGCGGGCTCGAAGGCCGCGCTCGTTTTGGGGGTTTTCCCCCGTTTGAGTTGTTTTTTATACCCATATACAAAATTTGTTAGTGTGGAGGGTCCATAAATTGTCGCCTCGACATGCCCTCTATGCCGAGGAAGGCCTACCCCCAAAAATGGAGGATACTCGAGGACCAAACCGAAATCCCCGAGGCCACGTTCGCGACTGCACCTACCCCTGCAGCCTACACTGTCCCATCGACACGTGCAACTCACACCTTGGGATAGGGTTTTTTTATCGAGGTTGTCTCCTCTAGCAGGACCCTTAGTTATAGGGAGGTCAAAGATATGGAGATGAATGACGTGATGGAATGGTGAAAACGTGAGATATGGATGTGAAGAATGAGTGAAATGATGAGATGAAAATGGCCTCCCTGCCTTACTTATAGGGATGTCAAAGATATGGAGATGAATGACGTGATGGAATGGTGAAAACGTGACATATGGATGTCAAGAATGGGTGAAATGTTGAGATGAAAATGGCCTCCCTACTAAGCCCCCTCGCCCCGTCAAGGCAGTCCTACATGGAGGGGGCCGCCGCCGATACTTGAAGTGCTACAACAATTGGAAGGAAAGAGGTTTAGACAGTCATTTTCCTTTCAAATTCCTATTAAAAGAGAAGACCAGACGTACTTGGGATTCATTCACAACGGAGTCACCTACGTGTTTTGGCAAGCGCGATTAGGTGTCTGGAATGTGTTTTAACCCAAGGAACAGGATCGATCTGTGCAGTTTTCGTCAACGACGTGGCGATAGGCAGCTCTACGTGGGAAGATCACTTGAAGCATCTGAACAATGTGTTCGGGAGGCTCAAGGGTGTGGGGTTGACACTCAGGTTAAAAAAGAGCAATTTCACGCAAGAGGAGGTATCTCTGTTGGGCTGTAGTGACCCAGCAAAGCATCAAGATGGGTAGACAGAAGTTGGAGCCACAGAAGAACTTCCCGACACCTATCAATCCGAAGCAACTGAAAGCGTTTCTAGGCTACATTGAATTCTACAGTGTGTTCCAAATAAAACATACAGAGAGGATAGCACCTCTACTTGAGTTGCTTAAGAAGGGTGTTCCATTTAAATGGGAGGAGAGACACAAAGAAGCGTTTAGAAACATACAGAGAACATTTCACTATGATATCGTGTTAAGACATTTGATTCCAGGGAAAACATTTTACTTAGACGAATGTGTCAACAAGACATAAGTTCGATACTGTATCAAGTGGAAGACGAAAACAATATGAGGTTAATTACTTGTCACAGCCGCACATTAAATTCTGCTGAATGCAATTATTCCTTCACTGAGATAGAATTCGCAGCAATTCTATTCGGAATGCAGAAGAACTTGGTTTATTTAACGTGAAGGAATTTTGTGGCCAGAACCGACCATGTGGCTCTTAAGTTTCTGTTCAGTGCTAAATTGACAAACCCCCAAATCTGTAGATGGGTGATGTTTCTTCAATCATTTGAGTTGAGTATGTGCGTGGAGAGCTGAACATGGCAGATTACTACTCTAGGTTCTCGTTTGGAAGTAAGACAGATGGCACCACTGTTGCTAAGGAACCGTTCGAGCTTGTGGCTATGTCAATTCATTTGCATCCACCCGTAGCTCTGGTGCGCTGCATGAATGAGCTACCATGGTTATAAAGGGAGAACCAAATTTTAGGGGAGGTTGCAAAACAAATAACCGATTCGACTGACGGACGTCTCAGTAATGCAATGTCACGTTACGAGCTGAAAGGTGACATTTTATGTAAAACGGAGAATGGCTTGTAAAACATCTGAGTTCTGAAGGATGTTGGTATGCAGATAATTGAATTTTATGATGGAAGAGGGCATTTTGACCAACAGAAGACATACGCACCCGTGTCTGAATATTTCACCTGGAAGAATATAAGCCTATGCAGCCCGCGTTGACCAATCAAGCGGGTGAAATTGTGAGCGTGGACCTTCACGGACCTCTCGTGCAAGCAAAATATGGCCTCCAATACTGTTTGGTGCTATGTTGCGTTTTCAGCAAGTTTGTGGTCATTTACCGTTTGAAGAAAGCGATCTCACGATCCATTCTGAACAAGATCTTGAATAATTATTTAGTTATATGTCTGGGAGTGAAGACATTCTTGTCAGACAAGGGGACACAGTTTACCGCCAAGGAGTGGTGTGAAGAGCTCACCGAGATTGGTACAGGCCTGCGGAGGTGCATAAAAGAACTGGGAAGGCTATTCCGCACGTGCATCAAAGTGAAGCACAACAAATAGCCTAATTACGTTGCAGATATCGCAAAGTGTATATTAGTATACTCTTCATGAATAGGATGCCCGACAGTGAAAGTTAAGAGCTTGTTCAAACTACCAGAGTTCAGTGATTTTTTTTTAAATTTGAATTAAAAATTTTGGGTGTGTCAGCACTTAGGCTATATTGCACTCGTCACATTATACAGGGTCCAGCCCCTTATCGTTACACAGAACAAGTCTAACGTTTCATAACTAAAATCATGAAATATTAAAATCTGAATTTCGTTAAAAGCTGAGGCTTTAAACGGGCACTCAGCACACACAAGAACAAAAAACAGGACAACACACAAAATTATACAGGCTATGGGACCAGTCGCCAGAGCCCCATTAGTCTGCAGTCCAGGGTGTACTACGTGGAAGTGAGGTTGACTATTGGGTTCACGACGTGGAAGGAGCACAACTTACACCCCTCTCAAAACGTTAACATTATCCCAAAAATGACCGTTCCAGTCGTCACGATCAAAAGCTAGCGGAAAGAATAACCAGTGAGAGCGTGTGTGGCCATAGTGCCAGTCGCCAGAGCCTCGTTAGTCTACAGTCCAGGGTGTACTACGTGGAAGTAAGGTTGACTTTTGGGCCCCTACGTGGAAGGTACCCCTTACACCCCCAGAGCTCAGTGACACTCCAAAATTTTCTATTGCTGAACCTCGCATTGGCAAAACAAAGTGTATGTCATGATGGAGAAATTGTCCGATAATATTTGTTGTGTATTTTCAGTCAGAAACTGTCATTTGCAGAAATCTATCTCTAAATTCCATAATAAATGTATTTTCAGGTTAAAAATATTCATGATGTTTTTATACAAGATGTGGAATCTGTGTTGGAGCAGCCCCTCCACCACTTCAAGATGACCCAACATCATTTGACGAACCAACCCTTAATGAATAAATGACGCAGGCTGAGCTCCGCTCATTTATACCACATAAAGGGTTTGTCCTGAAGCTACTGTACAGCGCTGAGCGGTGTACCGGTGAAAACGAGTGGGAGGGACCTGAAGTTTTCCAGCGGTACCGGGGTTAGTCGCCTTAGTGCACTCTGCGAGTCAGGACGTGGTGCGGTGTGAAACTCTGTGCAGTGACCTCGTCGTACTTACGATGGAGAAAACGTTAGAGCAACGTTACGCGTTGAAATTTTGTGTTAGGCTGAACAAGATGCCAAAAGAATCGTACGACATGCTGACGGAAGCCTTTGGGAATGACTGCATGTCCTATTCACAGGCAAAGATTTGAATTTGAATTTAAAATTTTGGGAGCGTCAGCACTTAGGCCAGCTTGCTCCCTTCACATTATACGGGCCCAGCCCTTACCATTACATATAACAACTCTAACGTTCCATTAAAAATCTTAAAATGTTCCGACTTTGTTATAAGCTGAGGCTGTAAACGGGCACTCAGCACACACCAAGAAGAAGAACAGGACAACACACACAAAATTATACTGGCCATAGTGCCAGTCGCCAGAGCCTCGTTAGTCTTTAGTCCAGGGTGCACTACGTGGAAGTGAGGTTTACTTTTGGGTGCCTACGTGGAAGGTACACCTTACACCCCATCCCAGTTTCCTGGACAACGTTATCACTGGTGATGAATCATGGATTTTTTAATACGCTCCGGAATCCAAGAGGCAGAGCTCCGAGTGGGACACAACATAGTCGCCGCGCCAGAATTTGAATTTGATTTTAACATTGTGGGAGCGTCAGCACTTAGGCTATTTTGCTCCCGTCACATTATACGGGGGCCAGCCCCTTATCATTACAAAGAACAACTCTAACGTTGCGTAATTAAAAATCTTAAAATGTTCCGACTTGTTAAAAGCTGAGGCTGTAAAGGGGCACTCAGCACATATAAGGACAACAGGACAATACAAACAAAATTATACTGGTCATGGGGCCAGTCGCCAGAGCCTCGTTAGTCTTCAGTCCAGGGTGTGAGGTTGACATTTGGGTGTACTACGTGCAAGGTCACCCCTTACACCCCTCGCCTCGCCAGAAGAAAGCTCGCATGTGCAAATCCGAAGTCAAATCCATGGTCATTGTTTTCTTTGATGCAAAAGGAATCGTGCACCACGAGTTCATCCCCGCTGGCCAGACTGTCAATGCTCAGTATTACAAGGGAGTGCTTCAAAGACTGAACGACATGGTCACACGAGTCCGAAAGGAGTTCCAAGTGTCATTGAAACTGCATCCTGACAACGCGCCTCTCGCCTCTCTCACCGCCTTTGTTGTGACGTCCTACATGAACCGGATTGGCGTACCAACGGTTCCCCACCCACCCTACAGTCCTGACCTCGCCCCGTCTGACTTCTTTTTGTTCCCTCGATTGAAATGGGTGCTTAAAGGACATCATCTGGGCACTGTCGAGAACGTCCAAGCAACCACGACGGCTCTTCTCAAGGACATCCCCCTCTGTGGAGTTTCAAAAGGCCTATAGAGCATGGACATCGCGCTGGCAAAAGTGTATTGATTTGATTGATTGAATTAAAATTTCTGGGTGCGTCGGCACTTAAGGCCATTCGCACCCTTCTATGTATACGGGGAAATGTCCCCTTATCTAAAATTCTGACCGAAAATTTAAAAAAGGGGTGTAGATAGCCCCTTGGGAAAAACTCAAAGTGCAAGGTTGTAAAGAGACCTGCACGAGACAAACACGACACATTAAAAAGTCAGAACAAACAAACTAAAAAACCTCCTTACAGACGGTGGAAGAGTCCAGTTCTTCGCAAAAAACTAAAAACATTTGTTAAAATACTGCTGTCATCACCCAAGAGGGATGACAAAAAGCCAGAAAGGTTAAAAGTCTGCCGGAGGTAAGCAAGATCGACACATTCAACGAGAATGTGTCGAATGCTTAATAAAACATTGCAAACATGACACAACGGAGGGTCCAGACCTTGGAGCAGGTGACCATGCGTTAGACAGCTGTGTCCTAGACGCATGCGGGTAAGGTAAGAATAACTTCTTCTCGCCGAGAGGGACGGGACGAGGAACGCCAAGCACCTATGGTGGGCTTAATAGCGTGAAGCTTGTTCTCAGTTTCCGCATCCCACTCGGCCTGCCAAGTGTCAAGAAGGCAGCAACGGAACACATTCCGCAGGTCGCTAGCTGGCAAAAGGTGGACTAGAACGTCGCCATCTGCATCAGCATCAGCTGCTTCGTTCCCCTGGATGCTCACGTGGCTAGGGACCCAACAGAAGTGTACATCCGCACTGGCAGATAAGGACACAAGCCGTCTGAATATGCGATGCGCTACCGGATGCCGGGAATACGGCGAATCCAGAGACTGCAACAAGCTGGTCGAATCGCAGCACGCAAGGACTTTCTTCAGCCCATTCACGTCTGCAAGTCCAGTGCCTTTAGAATGGCGTACAACTCTGCCGTATAAGTGGAACAGACAGGATGTAGCGAGTAACTGGAATGAGTGGAGAGACGCCAGGAAGATCACTGTCAATACCAAGTGCTGACAGGATCTCGTCTGCACGAACACCAAATGGTCTTGTGACGCTAGGGTGGAGCCGATACCTTGCCAGCCTACTCTCGGCGGCTCAGATGCCTCTACGTACAAACTGCCAACTGGACTGGTCCGAAAGGCACCAGAGCACACACGTATACAGTTATAGGGAGGTCAAAGACATGGAGATGAATGAAGTGATGGAATGGTGAAAACGTGAGATATGGATGTGAAGAATGGGTGAAATGATGAGATGAAAATGGCCTCCATACTAAGCCCCGTCAAGGCAGTCCTACATGGAGGGGCGGGGTGCAAAAGTGTATTGATGCGCAAGGAATGTACTTTGAGGAATATTAAGTTTCTGTATGTATACGATCAATAAATTGTGTTAAAAAAAAAGAGGCTCATTACTTTCCAGACAAACCCTCTATGATAAAGTTGTTTGATTGATTGATTGATTGAGTTAAAATTTATGGGTGCGTCGGCACTTAAGGCCATTTTGCACCCTTCTGTGTATACGGGGAAATGTCCCCTTATCAAAAATTCTGACTGAGAACTTAAAAAAGGGGTGTAAAGTGCCCCTTGGGAAAAACTAAAAGTGCAAGGTTGTAAAAAGACCTGCACAAGTCAAACACAACACATTAAAAAGTCAGAATAAACTAACAGACGGTGGAAGAGTCCAGCTCTTCGCAAAAACCTAAAAACATGTGATAAAATACTGCTGTCATCACCCAAGAGGGATGACAAACAGCCGGAAAGGTTAAAAGTCTGCCGGAGGTAAGCAAGATCGACACATTCAACGAGAATGCGTCGGATGCTTAAAATAACATTACAAGTACGACACAACGGAGGGTCCAGCCCTTGCAGTAGGTGACCATGCGTGAGACGGCTGTGTCCTATACGCAGGCGGGTAAGAATAACGTCTTCTCGCCGAGAGAAGTGCTGACAGGATCTCGTCTGCACGAACACCAAATGGTCTAGTGACACTAGGGTGGAGCCGATACCTTGCCAGCCTACTTTCGTCGGAGATGGTGTCAAATGAAGGATGTGAAGGCATCGAGCGAAGATGGAGGAAGTAGTTCACTACCAGCCGCTGTCTTCGCACAGACAGCGACGGCTCAGATGCCTCTACGTACAAACTAGCGACTGGACTCGTACGAAACGCACCACAGCACAAACGTATACCAGCATGGTGGACGGTGTCTAGGATGCGAAGTCTAGATGGGCGGGCAGAAGAATACACAACACATCCATAATCAAGCTTCGACCTGATCAGTGCACTGTACAGGCGAAGCAGTACCGTCCTGTCAGCACCCCAGGAAGTATGAGATAAAACACGTAGAAGGTTGAGAACTCGAAGACAAGAGAACTTTAACTGGCGAAGGTGAGGTAGCCATGTTAATTTCTTATCGAAAATGAGGCCCGGGAAGCGGACCTCATTCACGAAGCACAAGGGAGATTTCCCCATGTACAGGTCAGGATCGAAATGACATGTACGTTGACGACAAAAGTGAACACACACGGATTTCTCGGATGAGAAGGTGAAACCTGTTTGGGAGGACCACTCAACCAAACGGTTTATCGTCAGTTGGAGTTGACGAGAAGCTGACGCGAGAGTCCGTGAGCGACAAAAGATCGTGAGGTCGTCTACATACAGAAGACCATGTACAGGGGCAACAATGCTTGCCATAACACTGTTCACTGCTATGGCAAACAGAGTCATACTTAATACGCTGCCCTGCGGGAAACCGTTCTCTTGTTCGTGAAGATCCGAAAAGGAGTTCCCAACACGTACGCGGAAAAAGCGATCAGATAAAAAGTTTTTAATAAAGTACGCCATATGGCCACGCACACCCCAAGAATGGAGCTGCTTTAGGATGCCAAAACGCCACGTGTCATATGCTTTTTGGAGGTCAAAGAAAACTGCAACTAAATGTTCCTTGTTGAGGAATGCATCCTGAATGTGTGTTTCCAGCTGAACCAGATGGTCCAGTGTGGAACGGTTGGAGCGAAAACCACATTGAAAATTACTTATCAAGCAGTTTTCCTCCATAATCCAGGTGAGACGCTTGTTGATCATGCTTTACAGTTATGATTATGTCCAAGTTTAGATATAGTGGAGGGGAGGCACATGGTAATATATTTGCCTTCCGTGGGATTTTTGTGGTACAATAATGGGAGTTAGTTTTTCTGAAAGGTATTGTCACAAGGAAAACGAATATGGATGTTGCCAGTCCAAAAAATTGTGCAGGTGGGTGGGGTGGAGATTCAAAATGGCCGACAACTCCTTTCACCGAAAGAGCAATATCGTCATCATTTATAAGACTACAACACATTTTCAAAGCTTTAAATACTTCTTGATGGACTTTATACAATTACTATTTTTTTATCAGGTGGATCTACTACAACCAATTTAACAAATATTGTGCAAGATGTATGTAATGCACTCTATTGTAGATCTGCTCTATATTGACTGCAAAAGCTTTTGATAAAATCAACCATGATATTCTTCTGCATAATATATCAGGCTTTGGTTTGAATTTGATTTGATTTGAATTTAAAATTTTGGGAGCGTCAGCACTTAGGCTATTTTGATCCCGTCACATTATACTGGGGCCAGCCCCTTACCATTACAAATAACAACTCTAACGTTGCATAACTAAAAAATTTAAAACGTTCTGACTACTGTTAAAAGCTGAGGCTGGAAAGGGGCACTCAGCACACATAAGGACAAAAAACAGGACAATACAAACAAAATTATACTGGCCATGGGGCCAGTCGCCAGAGCCTCGTTAGTCTTCAGTCCAGGGTGCACTAACGTGGAAGTGAGGTTGACATTTGGGTGTACTATGTGGAAGGTCACCCCTTACATCCCGCTTTGGTTTGACAAATAATATGTTGAATTTACTGAAATCATATCTTTAGGGTAGGAGACAATATACAACTTACAAAGAATCAAAATCATGTGAATATACTGAAAAACTCCGGTGTCCAACAAGGATCTAATCTAGGACCACTCTTATTTATTTTGTATGTAAAAGATCTACCAACTTGTGTTAAGAACTCACAAATTCTTTTGTATGCTGATGATATTAAATTGTACAAAGTAATTAATGATCTAGACGATACGATAGATCGCAAAGAAGATATAGAGAAACTATATGATTGGAGCTGCTTAAATGATCTCACATTTAATACAAATAAATGCTACTTTATGCAACTAATGAATAAAAGAAATAATTTGAGGTGTACATATTCAATTTGTGATAAATTACTTCCAGAGGTGAACCTAATCAAAGATCTTGGTGTTTTCATTGATTCTGCTTTGACCTTCAAAGAACACATATCATATATGGTAAATAAGGCCTACAGATCATTGGGTTTTGTTATAAGGAATTCTAGAGATTTTAAGAGTATACATTGTTTTACAACTCTATATAATAGCATAATAAGAAGTAAACTTGAATACGCATCCGTTATTTGATCTCCAATGTATAGATCGTACGAAAATAGCATAGAAAGAATTCAGAAAATGTTCCTAAAATATGATATGTCCCCACGACAAAATAATGTGATTTTTAATAATCTGCTTGATATATTTTATTTTAAGAGTCTTAGTAATAGGAGGGAAATATTAGAACTGTTGTACCTGTATAAAACAATTAATGGTGTCTTAGACAACAGCTCCTTTCTCGGTCAAATACAATTCAATATAAGAAAAAATAATCTGCGTAATATAAATATTCTAACTTCTAAAATTTCAAAAACTCAGAAATATAGAAACTCACCAAT
Organism: Lepisma saccharinum; assembly: GCF_977018435.1. Classification (NCBI taxonomy): domain Eukaryota; kingdom Metazoa; phylum Arthropoda; class Insecta; order Zygentoma; family Lepismatidae; genus Lepisma; species Lepisma saccharinum. The sequence continues at coordinate 7,086,984 of NW_028142891.1, forward strand.
AAATAGAATGTGTCACAGTTACAATATACTTGATGCAAACAACCAATGTGTAGATTTTTCACTTCCATTTGACAGATATAAAAGAATAATAGATTCAGTGCTATAGAAAACGAAACTCGGATAGAATATACGAGGAAAAGTCCGAAAATAAGTCCCCTCCCCCCAATAGTTTTGCCAGGGAAATCGTGCAGCAATGGGGGAAACTAGGCTGTGTTGGAACACAACAGACAACCATACACCAGTGGGTGAAGTACGACTGCGAGAAACGAGGGGAATTTGAATTTGAATTTAAAAGTTTGGGAGCGTCAGCACTTAGGCTAATTTGCTCCCGTCACATTATACGGGGTCCAGCCCCTTACCATTACAAATTACAACTCAAACGTTGCATAACTAAAAACTTTAAAACCTTAAAATGTTCTGACTTGTTAAAAGCTGAGGCTGTAAACGCGCACGCAGCACACACAAGGACATAAAACAGGACAACACACACAAAATTATACTGGCAATACCGCCAGTCGCCAGAGCCTCGTTAGTCTCTTGTCCTGGGTGAACTACGTGGAAGTGAGGTTGACTTTTGGGTGCACTACGTGGAAGCAGCACCCCTTACACCCCGAGAAACGAGGGGAGGTGTGCCTCAGTCATGGCCCGGCAGATATGGAGAGAAGGTGCGTGTTGAATTTGTGGTCAAAGGAGGAAGTAAGAGCGGTTGTATGGTATGAATGGGCACATGGAGTATTGAAATTGAAGCAGGCTATTTGGCGTAGGCAGCCTGGCCTGGCGTTGTCACATCTGGCGTGCTGTTGTTGGATGACAATGCGAAACCGTATTCGGTGAGGGCTACGCAACACCATCTTGTAACCCTTGCTTAGGTGCGCCTTACCCATCCGCCATACAGTCCCGATATCGCGCCGAGTGACTTCCATCTGTTTCTGGCTTTGAAGAAGGCTCTTGGAGGAAGGAGCTTTGGAAGCAATGCTGAGGCGACACATTTCGTGCAACACTTGTTCCATATATAGGACACTCATTTTTTTCCAACAGGGCTTTTTGAAGCTTATTAAGCAAAGCAATATAACAAATGTCTGAATGTTCCTATGTAAAAAAATAAAGTAAGTATTTGCGTTTTTTGCTTTTCCTTTCCATCTCTGTCCACAGTCTCCAGGGGAAACTTACTTTCGGACTCTCCCTCGTAGATTGTTTAATATAAATATTACCATTTACAGTGTGCAATACTTGTGAATTACATATAAACCTCTTGCCTAAATGTATGTAGATAAGTGTATATAGGTATATCTCATGTGTTACATATGTTGTATGTTATATGTATTGTACGTCAATGAATGAATGTGTTTGTCTATTTCTATGTAATTTCTATTGTATTAATCATACACAGTGTACGCCTTCTGTAATTGGAGGTTTAATCCTCTGTCGAAATGCAAAGCACAAATAAGTAAATTACTAGAACATGTCAGCAAAAAATGGCATATGAAGTGGGGTATGGTTGGTGGACTACAATGTGATCCTCCCACCTAGATACGAGGGATCTGCTGACCAACGACAGGTGCTGTCCTCCATTCATATTGGGGGTTAGGCGTAGAGCTGACAACTCTGCACTGTAAAAAGACATGTAAAGAAACAGCAATATGAGGACATGGATGTTCCAAAGGTAAAATATTCGGGATATAAAATAGTCCCCCATTCGGATCTCCAGGTGGGGACTACTTTGGGAGGTCCCTGGACTAAGGATAAGATCTAAATTAGGAACCTGGAATGTTCCGAGCCTTTACCAGCCTGGGGCATTTCAGTGTACAGTTAATGAGATAGTTAAGTATAAATTAGATGTAGTAGTAGTCCAGGAAATTAGGTGGCCAGGAGAAGGGAATTGTAAAACTAAAAATTATACTTTTTTCTATGGTGGTACTGGAAATTATAATTTTGGAACAGGCTTTTTCATAAATAATAGAATTATCTCGGCTCTTAAAGCAGTAGAATTTATTAATGATAGGATATCATATGCAGTTTTACAGGGTAGGTGGTGTAAATTATTTTAATAAACATTCATGCATCAACGGAAGATGAAGATGATAATACTAAAGATGATTTTTTATGCAGAGTTAAAAAACGTCTTTGATAAATTTTATGATATGAAAATTGTTAGGTGACTGTAATGCACAGATTGGCAAAGAACAGACATTTAAACCCACGATTGGTAAATAAAGTCTTCATGAATTAAGTAATGATAATGGTATAAGATTGATTACTTTTGCAACCTCAAAGAATTTAATTGTGAAAAGTACCACTTTTAAACATAAAGATATTCATAAATATATCTGGTCTTCTCCAGACGGTAAAACTCATAATCAGATAGATCATATTCTCATTGATAAGAGAAGGCATACTAGTATAATTGACGTTCGTACACATAGAGGTTTTGACTGTGCCAGTGACCATTGCTAAATTAAGAGAAAGACTCGCAGTGATAAATCATAAGGAAAAAATCTAAACGTTATAAAATTTAATACAGGAAAAAAGATTACCAAATTAAACTGTCAAATAGATTTGATGTTTTGCAAGATTTAAATGATGATAAAAATATAAATTTTGAATTTGAATTAAAAATTTGTGGAGCGTCAGCACTAAGGCTATTTTGCACCTGTCACATTATACGGGGTCCAGCCCCTTATCGTTACACATAACAACTCGAACGTTGCATAACTAAAATCATAAAATATTAAAATCTTCTCACTTTCGTTAAAAGCTGAGGCTGTAAAGGAGCACTCAGCACAAATAAGGACAAAACACAGGACAACACAAACAAAATTATACTGGCCATGGGGCCAGTTGCCAGAGCCTCGTTAGTCTGCAGTTCAGGGTGTACTATGTGGAAGTGAGGTTGACTATTGGGTGCACTATATGGAAGGAGCAGCCCTTACACCCTTGAAAATATAAATGAAACAGACGTAAAATAAAGCGAGAAGTTAACCGCACAATTAGAAGTAAAAAAAAAGACATTACTTGAAAAGCAAAATTAACAAAATTGAAACAAACAGAAAAAACAAAAATATCAGAGATATACAGGGTCATCCGTTTGGGATATCAGAAAAGTATAACGCTGTAGCTTTTATGTTAATGTATATGTATCGATGCAATTTGCGGTAATGTACATGGCAAAGATGGGAGTTTGCAACAATGACTTCCGCGAGACAACGCAGCAGTAGTTCATAGTGCAATCAGCAGATGGCATGTATAGAGGCGGTACGTGCGCGCTCAGTGTTCAGTGTTGATACAGAGTGGAGTGAAGATGGTCGTTACACCACAACAACGCGCTCAGTGTGTCATGTGGTATGCCAAATTTTCGAGTATAGTAGAGACCCAGCGAGCTTTCAAACGACAGTATAACGTTAGACATGCCCCATCACATCGGGACATTGTGAAATGGTACCACATGTTTTTGGAAAATGGATTGTAGTTGGTGGAAGGCGGCGTGATCACAACAAGGATGAGGCAATTCGACAAGCCATGATGCGGAGTCCACGTAAGTTACTCAGTCGCTTACAGGATTGTGAGGAGTTATCTTAAGATGCATCCCTACCGTATGCAGCGCATGCAAGCATTGACACAGCGGAATTACGACGATCGACTCAAGTTTGTTACGATGATGTGTGAGCGGCAGGAAGGTGACGATCAATGGTTAAAACGTTGGATGTTCACGGACGAAGCCACATTCCATGTGAGTGGGCGAAAACATGCATAACTGCATTATCTGGGAAACAGAAAATCCACATGTCTCATACGAACTGGAAAGAAGCAGCCCGAAAATGAATGTGTGGTGTGGAGTGACCTATGAGAAAGTCTATGGACCATTCTTTTTTGCGGAGAGACTGTTCGCGCCGTCAATTATCTTGACATGTTCGAGCAGTATGTGCTCCCTCAATTACAGCAAGATGGGATACTGGACACCATTATCTATCAACAGGACGGTGCTCCACCGCATTGGGCTCTCACAGTGAGGGAACGATTCAACCTGATATTCAATGATCGCTGGTGCGGCCGTGGTGGACCTATCCCATGGCCTCCCAATAGCCCTGACCTAACACCTCCAGATTTTTTTGTATGGGGCTACGTCAAGTCAATCGTGTATGCACAAAGACCACAGAATCTTGCTGACCTACGGAGGATGATTACAGCTGCCTTTCAGCAAATCACTCCAGAAATGCTGCGTGCCACGTGGCGCGCTATGGATTCCCGGTATGATTTGTGCCGCATGCGCGATGGTGGACATGTTGAGTGCTAATGTGCTGTGACATAAACTCCCGACTCTCCTACACATGTCTGTACCGTTTACAACCAATAAATGTTCATAGTTTCTAGTTAATAGCGTTTTACTTTTCTGACATCCCAAACGGATGACCCTGTATATATAAAAGTGTAAATGAATTTAGAAAGGGGTGGCAACCTAACGTAAACTTGATTTGATTTTGATTTGATTTTAAAATTGTGGCTGTGTCAGCACTAAGGCTATTTTGCACCCGTCACATTATACGGGGTCCAGCCCCTTATCATTACAAATAACAACTCTATCGTTGCAACTAAAATCATAAAATATATTAATGTTCTGATTTTCGTTAAAAGCTGAGGCTGTAAAGGGGCACTCAGCACACATAAGGACAAAAAACAGGACAATACAAACAAAATTATACTGGCCATGGGGGCAGTCGCCAGATCCTCGTTAGTCTTCAGTCCAGGGTGCACTAACGTGGAAGTGAGGTTGACATTTGGGTGTACTACGTGAAAGGTCACCCCTTACACCCCAAGAGGGCTTTTTACAGTGTGGCCTACTCTGGTAGATTATAGGAATGGTAGCAATATTTCTCGGCCTACCAGATAGATTATACGCATTGTTTAAAGCTCAACCTCCCACAGTGTGGCCTGCCTGTAGAATGGAAACATACTCCTACAGGTAGATTATACGCATTGTATTGGGTTACGGTTTAGCTAGTGGACATATTTACTGTTGGGAGACGGCCTACTAGTAGATTATACGAAGGGTATCCGTATTCTTTGGTCTACTAGTAGATTATACATTTCACAACAGTCGATTTAGAAATGACCATCTTTTGGTCTACTCTGGTAGATTATATGAAGGGTGATGTTCATCGATAGTTAATTTTTCATTAAGTGAAGAATAAGCAGTGTTTAATTAATGTCTTTAGCTTAGATTTATTAAAGTAATTAATTAAAGTAAATAATGTTTAACTAAGCTTTATCCATTATAAGCTTATAATAAATATCAATTACTTGGTAATATTACTCTTTAATAGGAAGGCAGATTTAATTGTTCCTCGAGTCGTTAAATTAATGCGCAATTGTCCCCATGTCAACACAGAGGTGACGAAATGCCCTAAAAGAAAAATAAGGTCCTTTATTCCCCACTGGAAAAAAAGTTGAACGGTCCCTGTCCTCCCTCTCCAAGATGCCTGCAGAGGGGATTCGAACCTGGAACTTCAGGAACGACAAAGTGCAGTGAAATCGTATCAGGAGATATTGTGACTGTTTTTGGTGCAGATATCTAATTTCACCCCGGTGTAATAAACTTGTTAAGTCGATGCTAACTTTCATTATATATACAGGGTGGGTCAAAAGTCGCAATACACCTAAATAAAAGAAGCCACTGTGGGGATAGGTGTCAGTGAGTGTTGGATATGCATGTTGGGGGTGGGGGAAAACTTTATGATGAGGTTGATCTTGACAGCCGCCATCTTGAAGTCCGCCATCTTGGATTCAACTTCATTTTTTAAATGGGAAGGGGGTCGTGTGACACATAATTTTAGGCTAGAATTTTGTCAGGAATTAAATGGTGTTGTCCATTTGGACGTATCTTTATTTGTGTAGGAGTTACAAAGGTTTTCTCTTCGTTGCAGGTTGACAGGACAACATGAAACTAAGCAACGCTGAACGGGTTGAGATCATCCTAATATCAGGGGAAAGAAGTTCTCGCACCATTGCAGCCGATTTCAACGCTCGCCATCCAGACCGACATCCAATTTCCCACGCCACAGTTGCATCACTGCTGTCCCGGTTTACTGCCACAGGGAGTGTGAAAGATACGCCACGGTCTGGGAGGCCACGTTCATCAACAGATGAGGCGACAACCATCGCCGTGTTAGGTAGCTTCACCCTCAGTCCCACAAGGAGTGTGCGTAGCATGTCTCATGTGACTGGTGTTGGCAGATGCTCCATACGCCGGATCTTGAAGACACATCATTTTCATCCATTCAAGCTGCAGTTATTACACCACCTTTCTGAAGACGATCCTGACCGCCGGCTTCAGTTTGCGGAATGGGCAACAGCACAGCTTGCAGATAACCCACAGTTCGCCCAGAATGTGCTCTTTAGGGACGAAGCTAACTTTTACGTTAACGGGGAGGTTAACAAGCAAAACCTGCGTTATTGGTCAGACAGTAACCCACATTGAACTGATCCATCCAAGATGGTTGGACATACCAAAGTCATGGTGTGGTGCGGGATCTGGGGAACACGGGTCATTGGTCCTGTGTTCATCCACAACAATTTGAATGCCAACAGCTACAAAGAGATGTTGGAGGAGCTGGTGTTCCCATCCGTAGCGACGGAGGATGGTGACTTCCCCTTATGGTTTCAGCATGACGGGGCACCACCTCACTACGGTCTGCAGGTACGTGGATTACTCAACGAACAGTTTCCACAGTGCTGGATTGGCCGTCGAGGTCCAGTGGAGTGGCCTGCAAGATCCCCCGATCTCACTCCCCTGGACTTTTACCTATGGGGCCACCTCAAAGCCATGGTGTATGCGGTCAAAATCAATGATCTTCGCCACCTGGAACAGCAGATCATTGATGCATGTGCGGCTATTACACCAGATGTCCTGTTACGTGTGCATACGGAGTGGCAGAAGCGAATGGAAATGACTGTCCAGCATGAAGGAGGCCACATCGAACACATCATGTAAAGTGTGCCACTTTTCAAAACTTGAAAAAGAAACCTTTGCAACTCCTACACGAATAAAGATACGTCAAAATGGACAACACCATTTAATTCCTGACAAAATTCTAGCCTAAAATTATGTGTCACACGACCCCCTTCCCATTTAAAAAATGAAGTTGAATCCAAGATGGCGGACTTCAAGATGGCGGCCGTCAAGATCAACCTCATCATAAAGTTTTCCCCCACCCCCAACATGCATATCCAACACTCACTGACACCTATTCCCACAGTGGCTTCTTCTATTTAGGTGTATTGCAACTTTTGACCCACCCTGTATATATATATATATATATATACATACACACACACACACACACACATACATACACACACACACACACACACACCCGAACCCTGAGTGTATAAGAACATAATATCTCCGGCTAGAGAACAGCTATCATCATGGGTAAAAAAAACTGCATAATGTTCAACGTCACAAGGTCGAACCCGGTACATTGTAGTCATGTCACGGTCTTGACTTTACCGCAACTGCAACGTTGTGCCGAGGGCGTGTGTGCAGTACGGGGTGTTACATGACAAACAGCCGGAAAGGTTAAAAGTCGGCCGGACGTAAGCAAGATCGATACATTGGACAAGAATATGCTGAATACTTAAAATAACATTGCAAACACGACGGAGGGTCCTGCCCTTGCAGCAAATGGCCATGGGTTAGACGGCTGTATCTAATATGCATTCCAGTTAGAACAACTTCTTCTTGGCAAGAGGGACGAGACGAGGAACACCAAGCACCTATGGTGGGCTTTATAGCGTGAAGCTTGTTCCCAGTTTCTGCATTCCACTCTTCCTGCCAAGTGTCAAGAAGGCTGCGACGAAACACGTTCTGCAGATCGCTAGCTGGCAATGGGTGGACGAGAACGTAGGCATCTGCATCAGCACACTCGGCGGCAGCATCAGCTGATTCATTCCCCTTAATGCCCTCATGGCTAGAGACCCAACAGAATTGGACATCAGCACTGGCAGATAAAGACACGAGCCGTCTGAAGATGGTTGCCGGGAATTCGGCGAATCCAAGGTCTGCAACATGCTGATCGAATCGCTGCATACAATGACTTTCTTCAGACCACTGACGGCTGCAAAATCCAGTGGCTTTAGAATTGCGTACAACTCTGCCGTATGGATGGAGAGAGTAACTGGTACCTTGAGAGTCTAGGATGAAGTCGCAACCGACTGATTCGACTGTTTTGCACCCATCCGTATCAAATACATTAAAATTAAGGTGCTTTGAATGAAGTTCTAAAAACCGCTGCTGGTCACCCCTTACACCCCTACTAGTAGTTAAAAGATTTCCACTTCAATGACAAACTCCGGACATACATCCCAGAAACTTTAGTACCACAGGTGATCACAGCACATCATAATGATGAGCACTCTGGGGTAGATAAAATATACAATAAGGTGTTCCAAAGTTGTTGTTTTTCTGGCAAGGCATGAGGCGGGGAATCAAGGCTTGGGTGACTGACAGTGTCCAGTGTCAGCAGGTGAAACTGAACCTTCATCCCCTCCCCCCTCATCAAACCTTGCAAACTCACTATGTCAAACAGGTAGGAGCAACCTTATTTTACGATCTCGCTGGCCCACTCCCTCCAAGTAAGCGCCAAGAGAAGTATATTTTCACTGTAGTCGAGGGGTGCTCAAGACACATTATGGCCTATCCACTGAGAAACTCCACTACCTCCTTAATATTGAGAAAACTCATTGAAATATACTTTGTACATTTTCACTGCGACAGAGGATTGTAGTTGATAATAGTCCCCAGATTATGGCCAAACACTTTACTCGAACTCTTGAGAACATGGAATCCAGGTCCTTTTTATACCTTCATACCTCCCATCAGCTGAACCAAGCAAATCCAGTTCTAACATAAGTGTATAACTCCTGAAAACCATCGCACCAGCCAAGTAATACAAGTGACACAAAGGACCTAATGTGTATCACTGGATACTCATAGAAGTTACCAATACTCTAATCATCACGTGCACTATAATTATTCAGAAAATGAACGTTTCATGGTGTCAGTGGTGCAAATGGAAGAGTGTAACAGCTGTAACACCCTCCTCCAGATGAGAGAGCAATTTACACTTCTTTCTGGAAAGAGAAGAGGACGTCCAAAAGAAACCAAAGTCCCTTTCACAAAATTTTCGCAAAACCCAAATACCAAAGGTAAGAAGCGAAAATTGTCTGGTGGGGCAGCTAAGCAAGAAAACTTTCCAATGTTGCTACTGTGCAAGTCGAGATGGAAAGCATCTTCACAGAACGGATCATGCTATAATTGCTGCAGAAAATCTCATTAAGAAATGGTTTCCACATATCAAAGGGTTGCAGGAAACCCATTTGGGTTCATCTCCAATGAATGTGAAGAGGCAGTTATGCAGATATTGCACTGTGGCTCATATCTACATTGGGTGACCATGTCAACCATACGTTGTGATACTGGTGAAGCTGTGATGATTAAACCACTGGAGGGGACACCAGTTGTAGTTTAGGTTGCAATCATTCTTAAATTTGATGGACCTCAAGTGAAGCTAAAATGGCAGATACAGGCAGGCTCAAAGGGCTGTGGTTTGTTTCCAATTACCAATGCTGCTTCTCTTGCAGCTGAAATTGATATCCAGAATTCTATTTACATCCAAAAAAAAGGATGAGATCGCATATCATCATGATTGGAGATGGATGAAATAAGTTCCTCTCCCGTTAAAAATATCGAAACAAAGTTAATTTCTGAAAGGGAATCAATTCAAGAAATTTACTGTTCCTGTCTGCTACCATTTAAAAGGAAAATTACAAAAATCTTGTTCAAATGATACAACGTGATGTATGTCATCTGTGGTATCACATTCATTGTTTGGAAACACAATGCAGAAATTATATGTAGCAGCTAGTTTCCAGTCCCCTCAATGTGAAAATACCAGTCTGCAATTTTTCTAAAATATCTAATGATTGAAAACAGCACTTGGTTGAAAATATTAGCTGGGAGGATGTTTAGTCAAGCCTTGGGTTTAGCTGGGGCATTGGTACAACTAACCTCACAGGGCTACAGCAGCAAAGTAATAGAGTAACATTTGTATATTCACAGACATATATTCTTGGATGCCAGTTTTATGGGAAGGAAAACTCCCCCGCACCACAGGGGGAAAACACAGGACAAGACACACACACACACAATCCTACAAGGATTATTCTGGCTGTAGGTCCAGACACCAGAGCCTCGTTAGTCCGCAAAATGTTGTCCAGGGTGTACTATGTGGAAGTGAGGTTGACAATTGGGTGCACTACATCCCTGTCATGTGGAAGGAAAGCTGTTTAATGCAATGGAAAAAGTGACAACTCTGAGAATACAGAGTTATCTTCGGTTGTGTAAAGATGTTGTAGATTGGTATTTTAATGTAAATGGACTGTGGTTGTACTAGTCTTTGAGTATTGTGTGATAACAATTCTTCATGCTAAGATGTTTGCTTTCAGATGTTCATGTGCTTGCACTTGCACTAGTCCTTGTTCATTGTGTGATTATGATCATTTGTGTTTTAACTCAGATGTTTGCTTTATACAGGGTAAGTCAAAATGATGGACCTGATTACAGAAATTTATTCTGTGAAATCTAATAAACATATGTTACTGTGAGACATGTGCTTCGAAAGGTTAACTTTCAAAGTTTAGTTTCCATGCAGTGTTTCCACTTTCTACTGCTAGGAGTCAGCAGTGAGCAGGAAAATGGCGTTGACTGGAGAACAGAGATCTTTCTGTGTGCTTGATTATCACGTGAACAAGTCTGTGCTTAGTGTGCAACGGCATTTCCGTACCAAATATCGGAGAGAACCACCTACGGGGAAGGCCATTCGTAAGTGGTATGAACATTTCAGATTCGGACTGCATCTGTAAACGAAAATCTACTGGCCGTCCGTTGCCTGGGGAAGAGACAGTGGAACGAGTGTGCACATGTCCACAGAAGTCCACCTACCTGGCAGCGAGAGAACTTCAACTTCCACAGAAAACTGTCTGGCGGGTTCTGTGGAAACGTTTACAAATGAAACCCCACCGCTTGCAACTAGTTCAAGCCTTAAAAGACACTGATTATGCTATGCGCGGGTCCTTCTGTGCTGATTTTCTCGCATTAATGGAAACGGATGGGTTCTCTGAGAGGTTAATTTACAGTGATGAAGCAACTTTTCACCTTTCAGGGAAAGTGAATAGACACAACGTAAGGATTTGGGGAACTGCTAACCCCCATGCGCCATTTCCCATGAAAAAACTTATGGGCCCTTTTTCTTCCATGAACGTACTGTGACAGGACTTGCTTTCGTTGATATGCTGCTACTATGGCTCCTTCCACAGCTTGCAGAGGATAGCGCAGATTTCATTCTCCAATTGGATGGTGTTCCTGCACATTAACACGGCAGCGTTTGGGACCATCTCAATGGGGCATTGGAACAACGTTTGGATAGGCCGTGCATCTCCAGAGGATCGACCTCTCCTTCATTGGCCACCTCGTTCCCCCGACTTGACCCCATCTGATTTCTTCATGTGGGGTTTTGTCAAGGATCATGTTTACGTACCACCACTTCCAACAACATTGGATGGATGACCTGCGTGCTCGCATCACAGCAGCCATTTCTGATATTGACCGCAACATGCTACACAAAGTTTGGCAGGAGATAAGACTATCGGCTTGATGTGTGCCGTATTACGCAAGGTGCTCACATAGAACACTTGTGATTTGTTTGAAAGAAACTTTGACAGTTTACCTTTCTTAGCACATGTCTCAAAATAACATTTGTTTATTATATTTCACAGAATAAATGTCTGAAATCGGGTCCATCATTTTGACTTACCCTGTAGAGAATAACACATTTTCCACATTTCATACTTGATCAGATTCACACATTGGAATAACACTTCGCCAAATGAGATACATGCTTGAGGTCCATGAGAGAATTACAGCATTGGCCTCCCTGACGGTGCAGTGGTAGCATCGTCACCTTGTAATCAAGGGGTCCCGGGTTCAATTCCCGGTGGAGGCACATAGTGGTTCGGATCCCACTTTAAACTGTACGTCCAATCCCGATTAGCCTTACTGTGCATAAAGTGGACTTAAAACAACAAATCAATCCAATCCAATTACAGCATTGTCATTGCTTCATTGCATATAATCATTTTACAACTATGGATTGACCTGCAACTTTACATCACACCAGATAGAACAGAGTATCAATTCAGAACCCACATAAAGCCTTAATTATCATAGAGCAGAACTGTTTCTTCAGGATTCATTTAAAAATGGATCAATTTCAAGGCCAAAAAAAAAAAAAACAGTACCAAATTTTAATGTGAATTTAAAATTTTGGGTGCGTCAGGACTTAGGCTATTTTTCACCCGTCATTTTATATGGCGTCCAAGTCCTTACCAGAACTAAAATAACTGTAATGTCGTGTCGTAACTAAAATATTAAAATATTCCGACTTTGGTTAAAAGCTGAGGCTGTAGAGGCACTCAGCACACATAAGGACAAAAACAGGACAACACACAGAATTATACTGGCCATAGTGCCAGTCGCCAGAGCCTCGTTCGTCTGCAAAATGCAGTGCAGGGTGTACTGTGTGGAAGTGAGGTTGACAATTGGGTGTAGTATGTGGAAGGTTCACCCCTTACACACCAGTATCAAATTTGGACTGTATTTAAATTGTGTGAGGAAAAAGGTTTTGCTCCCTGTTACCAACCCAATAGAATGCAATCGAATCTCTGGGTTCCTGGACTCTGAACAACCCTGCTCAGAACCAACTGGATGAAACACCAAAAATTATTAACTTCATTGGTTGCTTAACTTAACATAATGTAGATTAGTGCATGTTACTGACTATTAAAGGAAATAAATACGTTAATAGTATTAATTGATTTAACTACTTACGTGAGTGAGTATGGAGTCTTCTTACGACAACGTTTCGGAGGTCAAACTGCCTCCTTCATCAGGTTCGTGGATGTTTCTAGACACGTGGCATAGTGCCACGTAAAAGAAGGGTTGAATGAGGATTCTGTTAAGGGTTAAGGAAAAAAAACACTTACAAAAACTCTGCCGTATTCCAACTTTAAAAATCTCAGCATGTTAAAAACTTCGTAAAAACAATCTACACTTATATTAATAAAAAAAGATCCCAAGCGGCCGTTGCAAATCCAGGCTGGTTGCGAGGCCTCCACTGGTAAGCAGCTCCCACCTCAACCAGAAGGTGAAAGCTACCTAATGTTTGGAGTTCCTAAAAGTGCAATTTAATAGCGACAAGAAGATGTAAAATGTACCAATGCAAATATCCTCTTCGACAAAGCATCCCACAAACTACTGCCGGCATGAAGCTTGAAGGGGTGTTGAGCTTAAGATCAGCATCACTATCATGGAAATTATTGTCATGGTAAAAGCCCTAAACCTGACACCCCTAACCTACTTACAATATCCCTGTACCCAAGATAACAGTAAAGGAATAGGTGCTTGGAAGAGAAGAACCATACAGGAGTATATGGAAGTGAAAAACCATTCTCAACCAAACATTCATTAAGTAAGCATTCATATCAATATGTGTTAACAGACACACAGAAATTGAACCAAGTAGAAAATGCCTGGGCTCAAGTTCTATGTGTTTTATTGTGATTTCATCATGCTACGTATGCAATTTCTACATGGTTCGATTTTGATTTACGTCCATTAACACATACTACGTGCTTCTTTGACACTAGCTTTTCACTACCATGAACTTCTATTTAATTCTGTACTTGCCAACAGGTATTTATTTACTATTGTCTTGGTTATGAATCGTCCCTCCTATCTACAGGGTGACTACAAACAAGCAGAAATTAAATTCCCTGACATTTCCAGGTTTTCCAGGACAAAATTTACATTTTTCCCTGACAATTACAAACTAAACTAAATCGATGTTATTGCAAATGGAAATAAGAAACTCATACAGATCCACGTATGGATTCGTTAAGTACCAATATTATCTTCTATGAAATTGACTTAATTTCTCTATTCTCTATGATTTGAATTCAAACAGCAAAATAGTGAATTTGGAAAATTATTACAATTCACAAGCTAGGGAAGGGTTACGGAATTGTATAATACACAGTAAGTTTAAAATAAAATACTTGATTATTTTTAAAGTTACGACTAAATGAGATAAGAGTGAAAAGTGATTGATTAAGAAATTAACTAACTCCCTAGCCTTCTTAAACCCGAAGGTTCATGGCTGCAGAAACACAGGCCTTCCATCTTTCCCTATCTTGTGCAAGTTCTATATACTCTTTTCCATCCCTTTTTCCCTTAGGTCCATCTCAACGTTGTCCCTCCATCTTCGTCTTGGCCTTCCTACAGGTCTCTTACCATCAGGTCTCCCAACAAGAATCCTGTAAACTCCTCTTTCCTCTCCCATTTGTGCCACATGGCCTGTCCACGTAAGTCTTCTTGATTTAATTATTCTAATAATATCTGGACATGAATACAAATTATGTACTTCTAAATTATGTAACCTTCTCCACTCACCTGTCTCCTCATCCCTTTTAGGTCTAAAGATTTTCCTAAGGATCTTATTTTCAAATACTCTTAATTTATGTTCCTCTTTCAATGTAAGGGACCAAGTTTCGCATCCATATAATACTACAGGCAAAATTACTGTTTTGTATATTTTAACTTTTAGTTTCTTAGATATTAAACGAGAAGACAAAAGTTTATGAAGAGAGAAGTAACATGCATTTCCTGAATTAAGCCTACTTTTTATTTCCTCTTTAATATAATTTTCATTTGTTAATATTACTCCTAAGTATTTGAATTTGGAAACTGGTTCAAACGAGTTGTTATCAATAATTAGATTTTGATTATTACCTAACACTTGGTTTCAGCCTGTAAGCATATATTTAGTTTTCTCTTTGTTAACTTCCAAACATATCTCTTTAGCAGTTTTGAAAAATATTTTAGCATTATTCTTAATTGTATTCACATCATCCCCCACTAAGTCTGCATCATCTGCATATGCTAACAACTGAGTCACACCATTTAATTTGTCCTTCTTTAGTTTCTCTTACCTTCCTTACAGCATATTGTAAGGCAAAATTAAAGAGCAATGGAGATAATGCATCTCCTTGTTTTAACCCATCATGAATTGTAAATTTGTCAGACATATTAATATTGATTAAGAAATACAATTTGTAATTTATCAGTCTCCTTATACATTCTCAGAATTATATGTTGATATTTCAACTGAGGTTTGGAACCCTCTGCTTGCAAGAACCATGAGTGCAGACTCATTTTTTGATGCATAAAGCTAGTTCTCTGTATAGCAAACAACTTAACTCTTGCATATAAGTGAAACAATTTGATTGTATAAAAGAGTGTCATATTTCCTTACATTATCAATGGGATTTCTGCTTCAGTACAGTATATCCAAGTGACGTACTGTGAAACTGACAACATGCAATTATACCATTATTGCTGACGAAAAGGGTATGTATTGCATTGTATAGGTACCCGATTTAGCTAACCACACATTAAAACAGGAACACACTGTTAATAACAGCTTCTGAAAGTTCATATACAATGGTGTTCTGACAAAACAAAAGCCCCAATGGTGCCTGCACGCAGCACTAGTGGTCGGAGAGCGACACACACACATGCAGGCACGAATAAGTGGCATGTTGCTGTAATCTGGTACAGCTGCAATCCAGCCGTTTTAGGACATTTCTAGGTTAAATATTGCAGCTCTCTTTGTTTAACTGAAGAGGTTTCTGGCAGGGCAAGGATTTGACAGCTACACTGTGGTAGAGATAGTTCCAGTCTTTGCTGTCACACACATATGCCATGGGCATACAAAATTTAGTGCCATGCTATGACAAATGCCACAACAACGGCGGTGATTATGCCGAAAATTAGGTTAGGAATTACTGTTACTAATGTAATAAATTACTTCTGATATTCTTGTTTTATATATGCCTAATTGGTAGGGACCTTGATTTTTTGCTATTTTTTTCCAAATTGGTGTAACTTTTTTATATTTTACTATTCGGTGTTATTTTTCCCAAAATTCACATTTTCATTTTAGCACATTTTCTGGCAAATATCTGAAATTATACCTTCATGGTGCTTTAAACCACTGTTTCAAATTGTAAGTCATATGGCCTACGCCTCTTCGTGAGAGTTTGATATCTTGAAAGTTATTTTCCATAACTCCTTTTTAATTTTAAGGTAAGTGTTTTAGATAATGGAATTTTCCCCGTATATACTGAAGGGTGGATAATGACCATAAGTGGTGACGGACCCAAAAAATTTAAATCAATCAATCTCACGTGACAGATACAGATATATTATGGCACCAAAAATTGGCAATATCTTTTTTTTTACTTGTTAGTGTTACGTTTCCCAAAATTCGCATTTTTGTTTTGGAACATTCTTTTGCCAAATATACAGAAACTTAATTCTCCACTGTGCTTTTAAACTATTATTTTATATTGTAGGTCACATGGTCGACGTATTTTCGTGACAGTATGATATGTTGGAACAGATTTTTGAGGAAGTAAAAATAAAGTACTCCCCTACACTTTGCCATGAAGGTGTAAAGGGGTGTGGAGTTAGGGCCCCACACTTTCTTGATCAAGGCTGAAGGTGGGGGGATATGATCAGCACCACGCTCCTGGCTACCTTTAACCCTCAAAGTTTCCTCCAGGTACCCGCTTGATATGACTCTGGGTGGGCGCAGGAGCAGTTTGAATAGGTGGAAAAGATCCCGGTTCTCCACCGCAGGTGATCGACCCGCGGGTCTCTCACATGTTAGTCAGACGCCCTAACAACTGAGCTCAATTATTTCTTGCTAGACAAATGGCGATGATGCGCACTTAGCTTGGTAATCCAAAACACATCTCGCACGACAAATACTGAAGATATGGCTCCGATGTGACGGTAGATATGCACTCGATCTCCTGTTAGAACCCTGCCACTTTGTTTTGTGATGCAAATCGTTTTGACAGAAGTTCAAAACATCGTGGGAAATACGTGATTTAATGTGGCTGTCGGAATTATTCCATGTATAACAAGCATTATAGTTTACTCCTGAATCAAATGTTGGAAAACTTGCACGTTCTATGTACACAAACATGGCCTAGAAAAGACAAGAATGTTAAATTTCATGGAATTTTTAGTTGTTTTAGGACAATTTTTTTAAAAAAAATTGCGAAAAATGTGTGCAGACATCACTGGACTTTCATAAACACAACTTTGCAGCAATTACCATTGTTCTCGGATTTCGCGTTTGCGTAAAATCAATGTCCCTACTAATTGGAAATTACTTTCTGGCCACCCCTCGTATAAATTAGTAGATGGAAAGTTAAAATTTAGCAGGGCTGGCAGATAAAAGTCAATTCTTCAAGAAAGTGGTTTGCTTTTATGATTGAATGATTCGAGTAAATATGATATTAAAATATTTACGTATTTATTATTAGCATTTCATTTCATAATATTGGACTCAATTTCACTCAGTGAGAGATTAATGACCATCTCTCACGAGTTTAAACAGACAGGACAGAAAGTGGCGTTAATTTCATTGCAATACTAGTGTTGCAGTAAATTTGAGGTTGAGAGCATGCACTTGACAATTTTTATAACTGTCACCAACGCAGATTTGTGTTTCACTTTTTCGTGATGGTATTCAATATATGTCCCGTTTTGTCGGATTCTTCTTGATATCTAAGAATAGTGCAATGTCATTGTAAAAGTATGTTAACTTGTGCGAAACCAGTAATACGTCAGGATGATTAAAGAAAACCTTCGTAAGCACTGTTACATTAAATAAGGTAAAGTGAGCCAGATGAGTAATAAAATTCCAGCAACATATTTGAAGTCTAAAGCTCTTCTTGTTTATGCATGCGATTTTTGTTGGATGTTGCAGTCCGAAGACATCCAAAAAAAATCAACTATCGGACGGTGCCACCCGCTCCCATCCCCTCCATCTGCTGACAGTTCTGTCCCCTTACTACTCCCATACGGACAAGAAAAAATGATAATTCAATACATTTTCCAAGTCATATTTAGAGGCTTAACACATTTTTCTGCCCCTCCGGAAATTTCTTTTTCTCTTTCCTCCTGCCATCACTGACATCTTGCGCCGTGGTTGTGTTTTGCATAAAAGGGACCTAAAAGTTGAGCAACAAGATTTCCTGTTCCCGTGCAGAGTTCCATAACGATATTTAAATAAATAAATAAATAAAAATTAAAAGAAGTCAATCAAGACAAAATTTCCTGACTTTTTTGACACCTCAAATTCCCTGATTTTTCCCGGTTTTCCAGGTCTGTTGCCTCCCTGCATCTAGGTTACATGCATGAGGTACGAAGGGATTTCCGGTATCGTTTCAGAGATTCTTGTAGTTCACTGTGCGTTGTTTGGACGTGTACTTTCTTCCTGATTTCGGAGATGTATGAAACTAATACAGGCTGCATGAAACTTTTTGTAACAACGAGAAAGCTTTTCAGTGATGTGTTGACAATGTTTTTCTGCACACAGTTCATGCTTGTCCACACCATGAAGAACTTTCTTGAATATTTTTTGGAACGAGTTTACAATACCGGACCACTCTCCAATTTCTATGAAATTTCGCCTACTCACTAATTGTGAACTCCTAATCACGAATCTGCATGTAATAATTGGTAGTCAAGTACAAATCCAGAAAACAACAAAATAAACTATGTTTTCTTAATGTAACCCTACCATAAGAACAACAGCTTCATGGAAGATGCCATGGTAAGACTGTAGAATATGGGGCTGCTTAGGAGGAACGCAGTTCATAATTTTTTGGTAATGTTTTGTAGTTAGTAATCGGGAAAAGTAAGTTTGAAGGTGCGGAAATTTTTTTTGGTAACAGTTTCATACATCGGAGACACATTTGTTCAATTTTACACAAGAAACTACTTACGGAAATGAGTTTCTCCAAGGTTTACAACCTTCGTCGATATATATTCTTCCTAAAACTTCATCGTACAATGCAGCAGAACAATAAATAATCACTTTTCATGTAATAATATTGCGCATTTTGTGAAAATCGACAACATCATGCCGTTGTTTCCAAGATGTACCTGCAGATGGCTCTAGCGTCAGAAGTCACGCAATCTCGCTAGTGGAATCAGGGTTTCCAAACGTGTGATTTTTTTTCGAGAAACGTGCATTTTTTTCTTCGAGAAACACGCGGTTTTTTGTTGAGAAAGGAAAATGGTTTTTTCGATGAATTTAGGCTTGAAATGGGTGCTAATGGAACCTAACCTAACAGGCCTAACCTAACCTCGTGTGAATGGTTCGTGGGGCTACCCGTGGATGGTTTTTGGGGCTAATGTCAATGGTTTGTGGGGCTACCTGTGGATGGTTTTTGGGGCTAACGAACAATGTTTCATCGAAATGTACAATTTCCAGATGTGATCCCCGGTTTTTTACAACTTTCATGCACAATAGAGTTGGAAACACTGATATTCGAAAACAAAAGAAGCGTTACCATTCACAAAGCAAGCGATTATGCACCGTGACGTGCTTTCCGTAGCATTAAGGGAAATGGTTTATTTAAGCAGAAAAAGTGTTTGTTTTCGTGCAAAAAGCATATTGGCACCTTCCACTATGTTCCGCAATACATAACTGGTAAGTACTAACCACGAGAAAGACAAAATTTCCGATTTAAATGTGTCTCCAATGTATGAAACTGTTATTTTTTTCTTCTTTAAAAGAGAGAAATACGTATCCAGGTTGGGTGCTCTTGGGAAGGAAAAAGTGACATGGTGGCGCACATGCACAAATCTAGTGAAAGCAAAATAAATAATTTGTCATTGTATTTATGCTAATGAAACCTAACTTAACAGGGCTAACCTAACCTTGTAGGCATTCCTTGTCAAAATAATGAAAAAAACTGTGCGTGTGGGGGTGGAATCCGGAGTGGCAAATCAACTCTAATTCCGTGAAATGAAGGAAACTTATTGCACAACACTTGAGCAACCTTGTGTTCTGACATCACGGGAAAAAGCATTTTCATTGTAGGCTACCTTGGTTTAGTTCTCTTAGCCCAAAGAATAATTTTTCATTGTATTTATGCTAATGGAACCTAACCTAACAGGTCTAACCTAACCTCCTAGGCATTCCTCGTCTGACATCGGAACACAAGGTAGCAAAACTCTTGTGCGGAGAGGAAGACCGTGGTAAATCGCAAGGTTATTTTACAAGTTCTACACGTAAATGTACAATTTTAACAAGTGACCGCCAAATATGAACTACAGATACGTCATCAGGACACCGTAATTATTAAGTACGCGAAATTTTATAGAAATTCGAGAGTGGTCCGGTATTGTAAACTTATGCAATTTTTTTGCCCACATTTCTTACATAACTTGAAATATGCTTTCGTAATTAGTTTGGTACCAGTTTCATAGATCGCACACACATTAAAATCGGATATTTTGTGTTTCGCATGGTTTGTACTTACCAATTGTGTATTGCGGAACATAGTTCAAGGTGCCATTATGTTTTATACACGAAAACAAACTCAATTTTTCACATCCAGGGTGCTTTTTTTCCGGAAAACATAATATGGCGAGCACATCTTCACTCATGTTGTGGGTATGCAGTGTTTCAACCTTCACCGAAAAATACCTACTATCATGTTCGTCATCGGTGGAAATTATACATTATGCACGGGTAGCTACTGACGAATAGCAGATGAGTTGAATCTTCTGAAGTGGAGCGTGTACTTTGTTCAACACAATTTTCGGAGCGAATTTACAATATAGAGAAAGTCTCCAATTTTGTTAATTTTCGGTATACTAACTAATTTTGACCTCCTAATCACGAATCTGTTGAAAGAAACCGGGGGTCACGTCTGAAAATTTGAAAAAAAGCCGATTGAATTTTCTTACATTTTCTTTCCCACATTTCTTACATAACTTGAAATATGCTTTCGTAATTAGTTTGGTACCAGTTTCATAGATCGCACACACATTAAAATCGGATATTTTGTGTTTCGCATGGTTTGTACTTACCAATTGTGTATTGCGGAACATAGTTCAAGGTGCCATTATGTTTTATACACGAAAACAAACTCAATTTTTCACATCCAGGGTGCTTTTTTTCCGGAAAACATAATATGGCGAGCACATCTTCACTCATGTTGTGGGTATGCAGTGTTTCAACCTTCACCGAAAAATACCTACTATCATGTTCGTCATCGGTGCAAATTATACATTATGCACGGGTAGCTACTGACGAATAGCAGATGAGTTGAATCTTCTGAAGTGGAGCGTGTACTTTGTTCAACACAATTTTCGGAGCGAATTTACAATATAGAGAAAGTCTCCAATTTTGTTAATTTTCGGTATACTAACTAATTTTGACCTCCTAATCACGAATCTGTTGAAAGAAACCGGGGGTCACGTCTGAAAATTTGAAAAAAAGCCGATTGAATTTTTTATATATATAGGTGTATATGCATAGTTTTACGAACAAAAATGTAATATCCCGTCATTGTGTCCAACCACGCCGTTGTTTTACAAGAAAATGATTTATGATGTTCAATTCTAGTACGATCCCTTTTTATTCGATGAATGTATGGGTGAAATGAGTGCTAATGGAACCTAACCTAACAGGCCTAACCTAACCTCGTGTGAATGGTTCGTGGGGCTACCCATGGATGGTTTTTGGGGCTAATGTCAATGGTTTGTGGGGCTACCCGTGGATGGTTTTTGGGGCTAACGTCAATGGTTTGTGGGGCTACCCATGGATGGTTTTTGGGGCTAACGTCAATGGTTTGTGGGGCTACCCGTGGATGGTTTTTGGTGCTAACGAACAATTTTTCACCAAAATGTACAATTTCCAGACGTGACCCCCGGTTTTTTACAACAGATTAGTGATTAGGAGGCCAAAATTTGTTAGTATACCGAAAATTAACAAAATTGGAGACTTTCTCTATATTGTACATTCTAGCCCAATTTTCTTGCAACAGCTTGACACTGGTGTGCAGCTGTTGTCGAAACGTGCAGTGAACTAGACGGAGCCTGTGTGTCTTCATGGTACAATCACCGACACTGCCAGCTTGTAACCATTCCATTGAAAGTCAATGTATTCATTACAAGCCGGCAGTGTCCGTGACTGTACAAGAGACATTTTTCTATTACCGGTTCGGTACTACTTTACTATACCTGAGACACCTGGAAATGATTCCTTTCGCACTTTTTTACATTGCTAACGTACTATTCTGCATTCCAGAACACTTATTTAGGTGAATTAATGGAATTCGTAACGAAAATAATGTATATTTCTTACATTTACGAGTACTTACTGTTCTTGTTTATTTCCACACACAACATGGCGGTAGCTTACCGTTGATCGCAATAGCGCGTCGGAAATAATTTTTTTAACATTAAAAACACTTTAGGAATTTTAAATTGACTTTTTTACTTACGAGGTATGCCTACTAGGTTAGGTTAGGCCTGTTAGGTTAGGTTCCATTAGAACTCCTTTCGTTCAATTTAGCATATACGGACAACATCGGCTTGTAGCAGCAGCAATATCGCGCTCTCGTAAAAAGCAAATGGCGGGAGCAGAAATAGCACGTTGGAGAGAGATTTTCGTATAAAACCACATGGATTCGCATTAAAATGGACCAAAACTACATTCCGGAACATCAACAACACTCCAGAAAATGAATTCCGTAAGTACTTTCTCCTGTAAATTTGAAGGAATCCGTCTCAGGTATAGTAAAGTGTTACCACCGGTTCTTCAAAACAAAACCATGTACTTGTAATTCTTACGTAAATCACTGTATGTAATTCAAGGTTTTGGGTTCAACTTCCAGTGGAAGCACATTTCACACTGCCTCTGATCCCACCTATTTTATTGTAGGGGCAGTGTGTAACGAAATACAAAAAAAAAAAATTAAAAAAATAGAAATCTCAAAATTTCTTAGCAAGTTAGCTAACATGTGTTAGTAACATGGCACCAGGTTGTAATGCAAATGGAGCAGATTGAGATTTTGATCGAGAACACGAAACCGACAGAACATACGTCAATAAAGAGAGGAAATCACACAACCCTAACACGGATCTAATAGCATACAACGCAAATTCAAAAATATATGACCTCCTTTTCCTGATCTTCTTACACACAAACTCAATTACGAAAAAAATTAAGGTAAGCGTTGTCTATGAAAAGCATGTAAGAACCACAGATTATATCCCATCCTACGATATGAAGCACAGATAAAGTGCTAGTTCTTTTAGAACACAGTTCTGAAAATAAGCAATTCTACAGAAGAGAGATTATGGTACAGTTGGATCCATCAGTATTACCAAGAAAATAGATATTTCCACTCAATTTTTTATTTTTACAGCTGGAAAAATGACCCCTGCAAGTTCTCACGTTTCTCTGCGTTCGGTTTGAGGCAAGAACGAGACTTCCAAAGTTGCCAGGCTAGCAGGGACGGCGACAGGGGTGGGCACAGCTGGTCTAGCGCCCACCCAAAAAATCCTGTGCCCACTCAATCAAAATTAAGTACATATACTTGGGTATATGTGAATGTTTCAATAAATAATTGTATTCTGGTATTCTTTACAAGTATATTTTACTCATGAATATTATCTATACTAGAAATGTTTACATATCATCATTCCATAAAAAGCTGTCTTAACTTTGTCATTAGAAACCAAAAAGAATTCCTGGAGAACTTGTAAGAAAATAAAATGTCATCATTTGAATACTTCTATGATTAGAAGCAGCTAATAGGCTTAGGAGGTGCAAAATTATGCAGGATATGGTCAAGATGAGATAAGGATTTAGGGTGACCTTGACAGCTGCAGCTCTGGGCTTGCTCTGGGGAAAACTGCTTGGAAAAGTACTGCATAACGAAAAAAAAGGAGGTACTTCGGATGTGATGAAAAAATGTAGAAGTAGGTATAATTAACCACCTCATGTAGCTTAACGAAAAATTATAACTGAAAGTGTGGATAGGATTGGGGTGGGATCTTTGTAAATCCCGGCCTGCGCATGTAATCTCTAAATAAACATTATTCTCCAGCAACACAATAAATTATTTCGTCTTCTTAATTAGGTCTAAATTGAAATTCCAGAAGTGTCTCTTTCTTTATTTCATTACAATTTTTACATACATGTCCAAATGTCTACATGGTATACAAACGACAACTTTGTATTCGTCCTACTAATAAATACTAGGGTCTCCCCGATGGCGCAGTGGTAGCGTCGTTGCCTTGTTCGATACCCGTTGGAGGCACATAGTGGTTCGGATCCCAGTATAAACTGTAGGTCCAGTCCCGATTAGCCTTATTGTGCACAAAGTAGACTTAAGACACCAAATCAAATCAAACCAAACCAGACTAATAAGAAGTAATCACAATAATCACTACAATACCGAGGTGTATAAATTTTGATGTAACAGTTATGTGGGTTTGGAAGAAGTTACAGAATTATTGAATTCATAAATAGCCTATCAGTTACGTAATGATGCAATTTTTCTTGTGATTAACTTACGGAGAATTAAAAGAAGAAAGGGATGGTAGAAATGCTTTGTTATGAGGGCGTCAGAGAACTAATCAATCACAATGAGAATGGTTTAAACTTTAGAAGCATCAGAGGTTCAGCCGAAAAGTTCAACAGAATCTGTAGATGCAGATGAAGTAAAGGAAAAAGGTGTCACGAAGTATCCATTAGAAAACTGTTTGTTTGTTTTTAAATCCAGTTTTATGGTCAGATAGGCTAATCGGGACTAAACCTACAGTTTAAAGTGGAGTCCGAACCAGTGTGCATTGTGCTTCCACCAGGGGAGCGGACAGCAGAAGCCAGACCCTATTCATTATAAGGCGACAACGTTATACCATTGGAGAAAAAAATATGCAGAAAGAACTCGCAGGAAACGTGTCATTTTATCACCACAGAAGATGCGTCCATTTTAGAGCAAGCGTGTATTGCCAGAGACAAATATTTCAGACTTTCGGAAAACAACGTTATTGTTCACGGAGTTAGCTGCCTTGATCCAAGAATGAAACAATGTGAAATTGAAACTGCCACCTCAACTTTCGAAGGGGTATGAACTAATGAAACTCCACTTTTGGAAGAGTAATTTGTTGCTGATTCGATTGATTTGTTCTATGTGAAGTAACTTTTCTGCTAATTTGGCTAATGGCGACGATCAGGTTCGATGGTGATTAGGTGACACTTGAGGTAAACCGCAACGTGGCAACAGCGTCTACGTAAGCGCCTCTCTTCTGCCTTATGTGATTTACATGGTGAAAAACAAGTGTTTAAATCGCGGGGGAAACAACAAGTCCTCAGTTTTATCTACTGATCGTATTTGGCGCTGCAGTCGAAATGCAGTTCGAAAGACTTTCACTTCCAGTCCACACTTCAAGATCTCACTGCAAAACTATGCTCGGAGGACGCTCGTTTCAAGTAGCCTATGGTCTTGTACAGTCTTAGAAAAAAATACCTGGGCCACGGGACGTAGAATTTCGTAACGTCTTAAAGCCTGTTGTTTATGCAACCCAAATAACAAAATATTCGCTTAAGTTTGCCTGGTGATTCTGAGTTCTCGGGAAGGATTGAGCTTTGATAGCATGAGTCACATGACTCGTGCCCCAGCCGTGCTACGATGCCTCCAGAAGAAAATTTCAGGAACTGGTTTCTTGACAAGAGCTACTCGTAAGGAAATACTACTATTCTTTCAAGTGATATTAGAGTCATTGTCAAGAAGGTTCGCTGAAATGATGGTTCTCATCACAGACCACATGCCACACGTTAATTGTTTAAGTCCAGTTCATGCACTGGACCTACAGATTAAAATTGGATCCGAACCAAATGCCTAAGTGGCCGCGGTGGCTCAGTCGGTAACGCGTCTGACTACCATGCTCAAGGTCCCGGGTTCGATCCCCGGCCGGTTCAAATCCGGGAACTTTTCTAACGGTGAAAGCGGCCCCGGCGCCCACCCAGCGTCGAATAACATGGGTACCTGGGGGAAACCCTGGGGGGTAAAGGCGGTCAGGGGCGTGATGCTGATCACATCACCCCCACTCACGACCGGATCAAGAAAGTGTGGGGCGTTACCCCCACACCCCCTATACGCCTTCATGGCGTGGTGCTATGCACAGGGGAACACTTTACCTTTTTACCTTTACCTTTACCTTTTACCAAATGCCTCTCTATTTGGTATTGAATTCGGAAGCCTTTCATTACATGGCGACATCAGAGAGGCAATGGAACCCCTTGAGAAAGAGATATGCGAAAATTGCTACGTGACAAACCATATTTGCCCGTAAATTTTAAAAATAAGACAATATTTTGTACTGACAGTTTCGAACCGTGGGAGAGGCATATATTTTTTTGTACCATCGTCCATTTCACGAGTTTATAATTCTTCCTCACCGACACGAGTAACGCGAGTGGTAGAAGAAAAGCGAAGTAAAATAACTGAAACAGAAATAAAAGGAAAAAGCGAAATAAATGTTATTCATAATATTCTGCAGTCACTTGAGTTGTATTCACGGGATGCTATCTTTAAAGAATGCCGTGGTCTCTTCCTTGTCTTTTTCGCTTCCTTTGTGCTCTTGCTTCCCCCGTCACGATTGGTCTAAAACTAATTAATGCGACGTTAATTAAACAATTAAAACGACGAAACAATGCACAATCAACTGCACAAAACAACATTCCAAATGTTTTCGAATCGGAAAACAATTGAGATGCTGTAAAATGACTTAAGATGCAGTAATAAAGTGGGAATTCGGTACCGTATAGAATTAAATCGGTAGAGATGTTCGATTTGATTGGATGTTTGTTATTTAGATTTGCTATTCTTTAGTAGTATAAAAGTATATAGGATGAGGACACTTATAGCGTAGAAAAGAAGAGCTCATATGATTAAACAGCCCGATTTGCCCACACTTAAAATTATGCCAAGATGCCTATAAGTCCCAATTCTTCAAGTGTGATATGCTCTTAATCCTAAGAATTTTGAATCCTAGTGTAGAAAAGAAGAACCCTCAATAGACAGATTTGCCCACACTTAAAATTATGTCAAGTACCCATATGATTTTATTGTTTATAGTGTGTTATTCTGTCAAAATCCCAAGAATCTTGAATTCTAGTGTAGAAATGAAGAACCCCCCTCAGACAGATTTGCCCATGTGTGTAAAAGCTACATCTCTCAGTTTGTTGTCCATAAACTTGTCAAAAATATCCCCCCCCTTGATTTTGTTTTGGCTACACTTAAAACTAGGGCAAAAATGCTTATATTCTTATCCTCTACAACTTACAGATCAATACAATAGGACAAGGGCAGGCAAGCAAATTGGTTTCATGTTTTTTCTAATCTTTGATCAGTTTCATGTCCCGGCCAGCAATAAATTATGCACGCCTGGGAGATTTTATATGCTTGCATGCATGAGATAAAATCTACACTGTGCTCTTTCAGGGAAAATTCCCCATACATGCCATCATGTCATTGACTCCAAGGGAAATTCTTAGTAAAAAGAACATTGGCCTCTTGCATGTTGTCATATATGCCTGAATTGGATTCAGGTTTTGCCTTGTTCTGATAATATATACCCGAGTGAGACTTACAGAATATTTATTGCACAGTTCAAAGTCCAACTTTGAATTGTATTTAGCTGATATAGAGCTCATAACTCCTGGGTTCTGATGCTCAATAGAATATGGACATAGTCCCATGGCTTATTGCCTTGTAAACAAGAGCTCTGGGTTTGAGGCCTGATAAAATGTGAGGTCTCCTCTGATGGCAAAGTGTTAATATTGTTGCCTTGTAAACAAGAGCTCTGGGTTTGAGCCCTGGTAAAATGTGAGGTCTCCTCTGATGGCAAAGTGTTAATATTGTTGCCTTGTAAACAAGAGCTCTGGGTTTGAGTCCTGATAAAATATGTAAGGTTGAAATACATGTGGCAAAATAATATCTCCACACGTGAAATTTTGAGAATATTTACTGCTAGCTGATATACAGCTGAGGTTTGAAACCTGGTAAAGTGTGTTATACAACAGCATAAAAGAGCAAAACTATTTTATATTGGGGATCACCAGAGCCTAGTTATTGCTGTTGTCTGAGTATAAAAGCACCAGTTCAGCCACTAATTGCTGTTATAATTGTTTTGGCATATTATCCATACTTCTGTTTTTTTGGACCAGGAAATTTTATATAAATAAACAATAAAAATGCCAAATCAAAAATATTGCAATCAGTGTAATAAAAATATATCTAGTTCTAATTGGTCTAGGCATCGCCATATTTGTGACCCTAAGAAATGCAGAAAGGCCACAAAAATGTGTCCAAGACGCCATAAAATATTAAGCAAGGCTTATTACAAATGGCATAAGTGTACTTGTTATGTACAGTCATCAATATTGCCCTCACAACCATCTACATCTGGTCTGAAAAGGAAGCATGAAGCACCTGTTAATGCTAGAGCAGCAAAGCAGCCACGCTATGCACCACCTATCCATAGCAGTTTTGCTGGCCAATTAAGGGATCACTGTTTTAAATCAGAGCCAAAATGTGACATTAAGAATTTCTTGAACAGTATAAATTCTGATGTGCAGGCAATTCTAAATGCACAAAATGGCCCTTATAAGCTGTCCCTCAAATTGTTTACACAATATAAGAAGCCAAATGGCACAAAATTTGCTGGAAAAGAGTCTGGATGGAGCCTATGCGGATCTCCACACAAGCTCTATGTTAATATTTCTGAATTCAGCCCATTACAAGGATCTACATATTTGCCATTACCTGCCAATATTAAAAACAAACAAGCCGTGGTTAATATAAAAAATAATGATGAGAAATGCTTTTTGTGGTGTATTTTAGCTGCTTTGTATCCAGTTTCAAGGCATCCTGAGCGAATAAGTTATTATAAACAACATGAAAATGATTTTGATGAAGCAATGGAGGGTTTAGAATATCCAATGTCTGTTCAGAATATTGATAAATTTGAAAAAAAGGCCAGGAATATCAATGGTAAACAATTATCTATTAATGTATTTATTTGTTCTACTGGCCGTGGCAATTGCTTGATAGCACCTCTCAGAATCAGTACATTTGATGATGATTCTGCTGTTCCGATTGATCTGCTCTTAATTGAAGGGGATGATACACACCATTATACTCTGATACGCAGTTTTGAAGCTTTAGTCAGAAAACAACTAGACAAATCCAATACAATATTCAAGTTGTGCAGAAGATGTTTATCTGTATTTGATGGTAAAAAAATAATAAATGGGGTTTGTGAAGTGAATGCAGAAATTGCTAAAAACAAGTTAATTGAGCATCTGAAATACTGTGGCAACCATAAACCTGTTCATATGGTGATGCCTAATCCAAGTGAAAATGCCAAATTCAAAAAATTTGAAGCCTTGTTGGAACACCCAGCATATATAGTCTGTGATTTTGAATCAAATCTCAAACCTCTTGCATTCTGTAGCCCAGATCCTGAGGAACCTTCAATTACACCATACCAGTTACATGAACCTTCTAGTTTTTATTATGTTGTTGTACAGGATGGTGTTGTTAGTAAAGAATATTTATAGATGGGAGCAGATGCCATCAAAGAATTTGCACATAGAATAGAAAATGAGTGCCTTGACATAGCATCTAATATCTTATTAAAATCAAAACCCATGTTGCCTTTAACAGAGAAACAGATTGAAGATTTCAACAATGCAGAAAAATGCCCGGTATGTGATTCTGAATTTTCAGATACAAATATCAAGGTGAAACACCATTCTCATACAGATGGTAAATTCTTAATGGCCCTGTGTAATAGCTGTAATATTAAGATCCAGAGACCAAAATTTGTCCCCATATTTTGCCATGGTGCATCCAATTATGATTTTCATCATTTGATCAGGTACGAGGGGTTTGACAAGCAGAATTTAAATATTTTAGCTGAAAATAATGAGAAATATATTGCCATTAGCAAAATAATTAAAGTTAATGGTGTTCCTATTCACTTAAAATTTCTTGATTCATACAGAATTCTGTCTGCTAGCCTGGCTACACTGGCCACTCAATTATCTGATGATCAATTCAAAATCACATGTGCTTTGTTTCCAAATCAGGACCTGAAATTAATTAAGCGGAAGGGTGTATATCCATATGATTATGTTACAGATTTTTCTAAATTTGATGAGTGTTCTCTGCCACCACAACAAGAGTTTTACAGCAAAATCAGAGCATCTGGAATTACTGATGATGATTATCACCATGCCCAGTTGATGTGGAACAATTTAAAATGCCAGACATTTGGTGATTATCACAAGGCATATTTAAAACTTGATGTGACCCTCTTAGCTGATATACTTCAGGCATTTAGAAAATCTTCCATGCAAAATTATAAGCTGGATCCAATGTATTTTTACAGTGCTCCGGGCCTAGCATGGTCTGCAATGTTTTTAAACACTAAAATGCAATTGGATCTGATCCAGGATCAAGATATGTATCTGTTTATGGAACAATGTATAGGAGGATGCATGGTGCAATGTTCTCAGAGATATGCCAGAGCAAATAACAAATATATTCCCGATTATGATCCAGCACTGCCATCAAATTATATACTGTATGTAGATGCCAATAGCCTCTATGGTTATGCTATGATGAAAAAACTGCCATATGCAGGGCTTGAGTGGGTTGAAGATTTCAATATTGAAGATCTTAAGTATTTTGATGACAGTAACTATGGCCTGTTCTTAGAGGTTGATCTGACAATTCCTGATGATTTACACAACACATTTTCTGATCTGCCCCCAATTCCTGAGGTTGAGTGCTCACCTGGCTCTAAACAAAAGAAATTGATGATGACTCTAGAGCCAAAACAGGGTTATGTCTTATATTACAAAAACCTCCAGTTCCTAATAAATCATGGTGTCCAAGTGACCAAAGTTGGAAAAGTTTTGAGGTTCAGGCACTCAAGATGGTTGAAACCATATATTGATACAAACACAGAGCTTCGAACATCTGCAATGAGCCAGTTTGATAAGACCTTGTTTAAATTGATGGTCAATTCTGTGTATGGCAAAACAATAGAAAATGTCAGAAAATATACTGATGTTAAATTAATTACTGACCCCAGCCGGAGCAAAAAATTGATAGCAAAGCCCAACTTCAATTACAGAAGAATTTATGATGAAAATATGGCACTTTTCAACATGAAAAAACAAAGATTAAGTTTGATAAGCCTATTTATGTAGGGGCTGTGATATTGGAATTGGCCAAATTACACATGTTAAAATTGTTTTATAATGTGTTGAAGCCTTTTTATAAGGATCGTGTAAAACTGATGTACATGGACACAGATAGTTTTGTTCTTGATATTCAAACAGAAGATGTTTATCAAGATATAGCACAGCCTGAATTGTTTAAATATTTTGATACCACTGAACATTCAAAAATTAAACACCACAACAAAAAGGTGCCTGGCAAGTTAAAAGATGAGACACTTGGTGATGTTATTGTGGCATTTGCTGGGTTAAGGGCCAAGATGTACAGTTTTGAAACATTTAGTGGCGCTGTTGCCAAAAAGGCCAAGGGCATTGGCAGAGTGACTGTAGACAAAGAGCTTGAATTTGAAGATTACAAAAATTGCCTCAAATTATGTAGCACAATCAGAACATCAGAATCCAGAATTCAGAGTGTGGATCACTTGTTGACTACAAATATTGTAAGAAAAGTGGCTCTGGATCCACATGATGATAAGAGATGCATTTTATCATGTGGCATACATACTCTACCATGGGGTCATTGTGATTTGAAAAGTGGTAATCAATGCCCAATTACAGGGCATGATTTGAAATAAATAAACATGCCTATGAACTTATTTGGGTTCAAAAAACAGGCTATTATGGACCTGCCAACACCACAACCCTCTTCTGATATGATATCTAAACTAAGTGCTTTGTTAATTATTCATCTGAACAGCATACTTACAGATGTTGATGATGAAACAGGTAAAACATTGTACATATTTAACAATAATTTAAATCATTACCAATTACCTGTAGGTGGTCAATTGCAATTTATTACAACCCCTGAGGGTAATGTCAAGATTTCAGTAGGGAGAAATATTTATAGAATTAAGCACTCAAACATGATTTCTGGCACTGTTTATACTGTTTCTGCTAGTGACTGCTTATATATTGAGGTCCCTGGATCCTATGACAAGCTTATACCTTTTTTTATAGAATTAAGAATTAGATATTCAATAATAAATAACCACTAAAACAAAAATGCCTAATGATATATTTGGCCATACAAGGCATGAAGATCAAAGTGATGAGATTCTGATGCTTGATGTCAGAGTCAAGAAATTAAGAAGTGATTTACAAGCTTTACAAACCACACTCAATGCCAGTCTTCAACTAGAAATTACAAATTTGCAATCACAATGCATGGACCCTCTTCTTAAAATTGATTCTGAACTCAAATTGCTGCTTCAAAAATATACTGACTTGGCCACATTGGATAATTTTCAAAGTTTAGAAGAGGCTGTAGCAGCTCTTCAAGCCAAATTTAAGACCCAGGCCACCAACTCTGAGCAATTGAAACAGCAATTGGAAGAGCAGATAAATAATGTCCAGACACAGCTCCAAACAATTGTCAAAAGCATAAAATCACAAGAAGATTTTGATCTAGTGATTTCCACTCTAAAGGAACAGATTCAATCACTCCAGATACCTAATCTGGACCCCTTGAACAATGCCATAGCCGAGGTTAAAGAAAAAATTGAGACACTTGAAAATTTTATGAACAACTTGCCATCTTCTGATGCTTTGAGTGCAATAACTCGGAGTGTTGCCAACATTAAGCTGCAACTTGAAACATATGAAGATTTTGGAAAAATTCAAAGTACCATAACCCATCTTGAGGGTACAATAGCAGCAGTGCAAAGTGATTTGACAAATGTACAAGAATCTCTAGAATCCCGCCTGCCTGGTATTGTAGACACACTTGTCAGTGTCCAGCAACAGATCACAAAGCTTGAAAACCTCAACACTGAATCTGAGCTATCTCATTTTCATCACTTGATCGATGATATCCAAACAAAGCTTGAAATTTTACAACAATCAACACCCACTCAGGTAGATATAGCCCTGCTCCAAAATGCTATGCAAAATGTGGCTGATGCTTCTGAATTAAATAATGTGAAATTGGCACTTGAATCTTTGCAAAATACTGTAACAAATCTGCCTACATCACAGGAACTTAAAAATATTAAGAGAGCAGTGAATCGCATATTGAAATCAGAAGATATCAAGAATATCCAGACAGAGATCAAACAACTTACTCAGACAGTGGCCACTCTACCAACTAATCAACATATTAATGAACTGCATGCCCTGTTTGAGGATATCAGAAGACAGGTCCATGATCTTACTGCTCAAAATTCAAAATTGGCAGTTATTGAAAATTTGCAACAAATTGTAGCTAATATCAAGCAACAGCTAGGGACCATGGAATCCAATCAAGCAAATGCTCTGTCTGTTTTTGCCACCCAGCTTCAAGAGATTGTGCAACAATACAAGAAACTTGTTGTGGACATTAAAATCAAGCCAGGCCATGATGATGTTGTTAGGACCATCAATGAGCACCTTGAATCTGTAACAAGCAGATTGCTTACAGCAGAAAAAGAAATAACAGGCATAATCGAGAATCCTAAACATACAGTAATTCTTGAATTGTACAGCATCCCCAACAAAGAATATGATTCACCATTTACACCAGGTGGCAAAATATATATGCTGTCCCCTGCACAATTTTATTACCAGTTTTTTGTTGGGGGCACACTGAGACCAATCAAGATCAAATATTGGCTTCAACCACAGGCACACCACTACCCTACTTTATCAATAACAAATGCTGACAACAAACCAAAAATCACCAGTGTAGAGTTAGAGGATTTTACAGATCCCAATACATTAGAAACATCTTATGCTGAAGATGATGGCTCTCTGGAATTTCATATACAAATAGGAGACAAATTATATTTAGAAAATCCTGTAGTATCAGCTGCAGAACACCCCATAGTTGCAATATTCTTGTTTTCATATTATGTCTAGACAAATTATTGTTGATGAATTACACAGACAAGCCAGACATAATTATAAGAGACTGCCAGTAGTCACAAAAGGCATAGATGATTTATGGCAGAGCGACTTGATTGAGATGGCAAGTGGACAGCTGAAAAACTTAGACAAAATCAACAAGGGCTACAAGTATCTACTTACTGTAATAGACACATTTTCAAAATTTGCCTGGGCTGTGCCACTCAAATCCAAGACTGGAAAATGTGTTACAGAAGCCTTCAGGACAATCATCAATCAGAGTGGAAGATCACCGCGCTATTTGCAAACAGATAATGGCAAAGAATTTTATAATTCTGTGTTCCAACAATTTATTAAAAGCCAGTCAATACAACATTATTCGAGTTACAGTGATCTCAAGGCCTCTATTGTAGAGAGATTCAACAAAACCCTAAAAAATCTTATGTATAAACAATTTACACTTCAAGGTAATTATAAATGGCTTAATATTCTTCCAGAACTTCTACATAAATATAACAACTCGGTCCTTTCCACAATCAACATGAAACCCTCTGAAGTAACTTCATCTGATGAGGAAAAATTGATCAGGACTGTTTATTATCCTAGATACCAGCCAACAACAAGAAAAGCCAAATACAAGGTGGGTGATCAAGTAAGAATCAGCAAATATAAGCACTTATTCAAAAGAGGCTTTACAAGAAACTGGAGCACTGAATTATTTACAGTGGTTCAAATTAAACCTGGGACCCTTAACACATATATAATAAAAGAAATAAGAGAAATTCTCAAAGGCCGGTTCTATGAAGAAGAACTCAACAAAACTAAACAGCCTGACACATATCTCATAGAAAAAATCATCCGCAGAAAAGGCAATAAGTTATTTGTCAAATGGCTAGGACTTCCAGAACACAGCTGGATCGATGCAGACAAAGTGATAATATGAGCACCTGGGATGTTATAAAAAGGCTGCCAGAACCTGAACAGCAAATTAAGAGAAATGGCAAGTTGCTGCCTGAAAATATTAGATGTCTTATTGTTGGGCCATCAGCTTGTGGTAAAACTACACTAATGATTGATAATTTTTTATTGGCACCCAACTGGTTAGACTGGAAAAACAGGCACTTGTATGTCTTTTCTAAGAGCTTGGAACAATTAAAATATCAGCAGCTGATGAAGCTATATGATGGACTGGATATAGCCACTTTTGAATCAGATGTTAAGCCACTTCATGAATGTCTCGATAATTCTGTTGTTGTGTTTGATGACATTATACTGGATAATCAAAACAAGGTTAGAAATTTCTTTACACACGGCCGACACAAAAACATTGATTGCTTCTACCTGGCACAGACTTTTTCTAAAATACCGAAGCAGCTGATCCGAGACAACAGCAATTTTATATGTGTGTTTCATCAAGATCATACCAACCTCAAACACATACATGATGAATATGTAGGTGGGGACTTGAGCTACAATGATTTTTCCAAGTTTTGCAGTAGGTGCTGGAATCAAAACAGTTATGGGTTTGTCACAATTGATATGACAAGAAAACCCAATAGTGGCAAATACAGAAATAAAATCAACAATTTTCTAGACATTGAAACATATATAAATAACCATGAAAAGGCCAATTATTGATGATCTTAAATTAAGAAATTATCTTGTAAAAAGATTTAAGGGATGGAAATCAGAGAACCGAGGAATTTATGAACAACACAAACAAACAGAACAGCCTATTATTGATGCTATTAGTGAATTAGGTAAAAATATCAAAACTGTTACAGAGCAAAATCAAAATTTGATCACAGAGCTTGTACCTGTAGCTGCAAGGAACATATTAGATTATCCAATCACCCCACTTTCCAGTATTCATACACCTAGTCCTGTTGCTCCTCGAAGAATTGAAGCTAGTCAGGATCCTATTGAATTGGGTCTTCTTGCTCAAAAATATTTAAGCACACCTAAAGACAACAAAGATGAGGTTTTTGGCCTATATGCTGACACAGAGCGTTATGGTAGCATCATACATAGAATTGGCAATTTCAGAGTAACGTTTATGGGAGATGATATAATTGTATATTCAGAATCTCATCTTGGAGAAAGAGGTGCTTTTGTTAAATATCCCGGCACACCTGGATTGTGGGAACTGATGACTAGGAAAAGGCCTGGCAGCTATACAGATCAAGATTATGAGCATTACAAAGAAATATTAATAAAATCAGATGCTCTATACCAGAACAATGATCCCACACAAAAAAGAGTCAAGTCTAGCAGTGGAGCAAAATACAACAATTTAATCAAGCCCATATGGTCACAAATTAAGACAGGGAGTGGAATCAAACAATACAACACCCTGCCTAAAGAATTTGTCTGGGTTGATGATGTCAGGAAACTTGTAGATAGGTTGCTGGTGATAGCTGGGGAGGAAAATGCTGGCAACCACAATTTTTACAATGAAAAGTTTGGAATTATGGACATGATAAGCACAAAATTGTCTAATTTTATAGTGAATGACACTAAGGGGATTGGTTATCTTATAAAAATTATTAATACTCTACCACCTAAATTTTGGAATATTTCTGAGGGTCGGGGGTTGGTTAATGACATTATAAACAAGCTGCCATTTGAACTACACATTCCAGGCTATCAGTATTGTGGTCCAGGCACAAAATTGGAGCATAGATTAAAAAGAGGTGATCCTGGTGTTAATCCCCTAGATGCTGCTTGTAGAGACCATGACATAGCATACAACACACATTCTGATCTTGACAAGAGACATGTTGCAGACAAAAAATTAGAAGAGGCTGCATTTGGTAGATTTGTAAGCAAAGATGCTTCTTTAAGTGAGAGAATAGCAGCATTGGGGACCACCATAGCTATGAACACCAAACAAAAACTGGGGTGGGGGCTGTGAATATATATATATAATAAACCTAGAATGAAGGCCAAGGGTGATATGTATCAAATACCTTATGCAGGTCTTAAATCTTTTAAAACTATTGATAGTCTTTTAACCAAAAAGCAGCGCAAGAAAAAAAATTCTTGTATTGCCAAGGGCCATGGTATGAAATTGTTGCTTAGTACCCCCAATTAAAAAAATCACAACAATCTAGAAAAAAATCACTTGTGGGGGGTTTCATATTTACTATCCCGGCCATCTTAGCAGCACTTGGGGCAGTTGGGAGCTTGGCTGGGGGATCAGCTGCCATAGCAAAAACAGTAATAGATGCCAAGAAGAACAAGGCAGAATTGATGAATTGAAGCGCCATAACCTGGCCATGGAGAAACAAGGCAAAGGTGTTAAGAGAGCCATGAATAAGTTTAAAAAAAACAAGAGCCGCTTACAAACCAAGATATTGAAGCTTTAATCAAGCCACTGGGCATCAAAAATTTTAGAGGTGTGTACATGTCTGATTCTTTACCAGAGCAACCACTCAACAAAGAGTGTGGCATAGTTAATGTGGATAAGTACAAAAATCAGGGCACTCACTGGATTTGTTATCTTAAATATTTAAAAAATGAGGCGTTTGTGTTTGATTCATTTGGAGGTATTCCACCTGAAAATTTAGTAAAATACCTAAAATCAGCTAATCTTTATTACAATAATGCCCGTGTTCAAAATTTCAAAGATGTTAATTGTGGACATCTGTGTTTATCTGTTCTTAGATATCTGTCTCAAATAAATAAACCATCAATTGAAGATTTTCAAAAAGCCTTATGGTATCTGAAACATCATGGGGGTATTCCATCTCACCAGCCAAAATTCAATATTGAAACTTAGATTACATGATGATATAGTGTATCCCAAAACAATAGCTCTCAGAGCATTTTATGGCATGTACTTGATCCCTAATATTACACACCACAACAACAAAATTGCAGTAGGGGATCAAAAAATTGTCATCACTCCAGGGCAATATAATCTGTCCACTCTAAATGCTCAATTACCCAGAGGTATAGTATTAACTCAAAATTCTGTCACTCACAGAGTAGAGATTGTATCTGCTACAGAAACAGTGGATCTGGGTACTATAGGAGAGCTGTTAGGCTTTGAGAACAACACAAAACTTGAACCGGCCATCAAACACACTGCTATTAATATACCTAAATTCTTAGCCATAGAGACTCTGAATATTCACTGTAATGTGGCTGAGGGTATGATCACCAAATCAAATGGCATAGGCACTCACAAACAAACTGGCATCATTGCAACATTCAAACCTAACTCTGAATTTATGAAGCCCATCATCTACACTCCATCCCCAACATTATATTTTCCAGTGTGCCATAATAGAATAGATTATATTGAGTTGATGGTCACTAATGAAAAAGAAGAATTAGTTGATTTTGCTGGAGCCACAACAACTGCTATCATAGAGATTAATATTTAAATAAAAATACATACAAAAAAAATGGAAAATATTGAGAGTTATGAGCTACAATCATTCCCTCCAAACAGGAGGACATTTGCAAATTCAAATCAACCCAACACAGAAATTGAGGTTGATCTTGATGTAGGGGATGGCTTTATACACCCCCACAGAGCAGATCTATACATCATATTTGATGTTGTAAAGCTCGATGGTACAGATTATCCGGCAAATTCAAATATAAGATTGGTAGACAATTTTGTGCCACCCCCTCCATGTAGGACTGCCTTGACGGGGCGAGGGGGCTTAGTAGGGAGGTCAATTTCATCTCATCATTTCACCCATTCTTCATATCCATATCTCACGTTTTTCACCATTCCATCACGTCATTCATCTCCATATCTTTGACCTCCCTCTAAGAAACTTATGTAGGGAGGTCATTTTCATCTCATCATTTCACTCATTCTTCACATCCATATCTCACGTTTTCACCATTCCATCACGTCATTCATCTCCATATCTTTGACCTCCCTATAACTAAGCGTCCTGCTAGAGGAGACAACCTCGATAAAAAAAACCTATCCCAAGGTGTGAGTTGCACGTGCCGATGGGACAGTGTTGGCTGCAGGGGTAGGTGCAGTCGCGAACGTGGCCTCGGGGATTTCGGTTTGGTCCTCGAGTAGCCTCCATTTTTTGGGGGTAGGCCTTCCTCGGCATAGAGGGCATGTCGAGGCGATAATTTATGGACCCTCCACAATAAATCTTTTTGTATATGGGTACAAAAAACAACTCAAACGGGGGGAAACCCCCAAAACGAGCGCGGCCTTCGAGCCCGCTTCAATTATAGGAAAAGACAAGTAACGTGACACGTTATCTTGTGATTAGTATTGTGCAGAAGACCGAGAGTAACGATGAATCTGCAACAACAAAGAAACATGGAGCTGCTACATTAAAGGACTTGTCACCGTTTCTGATCAAGAAACAGCTAGACTACGCCGCTGGTTCAGACGTACCAGAAATAAAAAAGCTTCGAAACGGGAGTCTACTTATCCAGACCAGCACAGATCGCCAGACCAACAACCTGTTAAAGTTAAGATCTTTGGGCAACTTCCCTGATAATGTTGAACCACATCGTCAACTTAACAGTAGTAAAGGTGTGATTCGCCACTGGGATCTGCTAAACGCTGAGGAGGAAGAGATCCTTGAAGCACTCTCAGACCAACATGTGACCGCAGTGCAGCGAATAAAGACTCGAGAATGCGGAGAACTTCTACCAACTGCTTCAATTATACTGACCTTTGGAACGACCACTCTCCCAGATAGGGTACGGGCTGGATATTTGAGACTCAAAGTCCGGCCGTACATACCTAACCCGATGCGGTGTTTCAAATGCCAGCACTTTGGGCACACTCAGCCTTCCTGCAAGGCCACTACCGCCCTTTGTGCTAAGTGTAGTAAGCCTGATCATGGGGCCGAACCTTGTTCTTCTGGTCCCAAATGCATTAATTGCCAAGGCGAGCACCCAGTCTGGCATCGTGACTGTCCCTCTTTCCAACAAGAGAAGAAAATCAGAGAGTTGGTCGTCACAGAGAAAATCTCAGCTGGTGAAGCAAAACAACGTCTCCGTGAAAGTATACGCACCACTTTACCTGTGCCATTCGCTACAGTTGCTGCAGCTGCTCTGGCCCGGCGCAGTGTGGGTGTACAAGCCAGCGACGTTGCAACTCAAACAACAACGCTTCCCGTAGTAGCTCGTCCTGCTTCGAGGAAACCAGCAACCACTCCTCGCTCCACAGAGAAGAAGTTCAAGCAGGTGCACACTAAATAATATTTTCTAAAGTCCAGTAACTCTCCAGTCAGGGCGGCATCGACCACCCTGAAACTTAAAGCGCAGCTGAAAGCTGCCCGGCGGGCGCTGAAAGCACCCGCCCCCACTCCCCCTTCATCCTATTCGCCCTCTGTGTCCTTACCCGAGGACATGATACAGGACGAAGCCGCGGATGAAGAATTTATCAATGTGACAGGGCCTAGAAACAGAGTACGCCTTAAAAGGTAACTACAATACCTCAAGCTATGGATTATTTTCTCCAATGGAACCTTAACGGTTTCCGTACATATCTCGAGGAACTGCAAATCTTAATATCTGAATTTGACCCTGCCATCATATGTCTCCAAGAGACACATTTTCATCCAAATGAATCAGTGATTCTAAACGGATACACGCTTTACCGCACCGACAAGCTTCCTGAGGGTCGTCGTGCACACGGTGGTGTTGCAATCGGTGTTCGAGATACCATCCACTCTACACCAATCTTTCTCACCACCCCCCTCCAAGCTGTCGCTGTGCGGGTCCATCTACCACAGCCAATATCTGTGTGCTATCTACATCACAAGGGAGGAGCGATTCTCTCTTGAGGACCTCCTTTGTATATTCGAACAACTTCCGTCTCCTGTAGTTCTTTTGGGCGATTTTAATTCCTACCATCGTTTGTGGGGCTCCGTTCGTACAGAGCCCCGGGGTCAAATTGTAGATAAATTCCGTGAGGCATCAGGTTTAACGTTGCTGAATGATGGAACTCCCACATATTTCAGTCCTTCCTCTGGCACATATTCTGCGTTGGACTTGTCCTTCTGCAGTCCCAGCCTTGCTCCTACCACATCTTGGAGCGTTCATCCTGATCTCTGTGGGAGTGATCACTTCCCTCTTATTCTTACCTTCGAACATCTTCAGCAATCACGTGAACACCACCCTCACTGGCATCTCAGTCGGGCCGACTGGGAAGCCTTCGAGCGTGCAGTGGACCTTGAAATCGATCTTGCGTGGACTTTACCACCAATCGACGCCTTAGATGCCTTTGTGTCAGGAGTGCATGATGCTGCACGAACCTCCATTCCACATCCCAGTGGACCTGCGAGGCGACGCCCAGTCCCCTGGTGGACTGCGGAGATCGGTGCAGCCATCAAGGATCGCAATCATGCTCTCGATCGATTTAATAGGAACCACACTGCCGCAAACCTCGAGCAGTTCCGCATTAAACGTGCCTGTGCCCGTCAGCCCATTCGAGCCAGTAAGAAGGCGTGCTGGGTCCAATACGTGTCTTCTCTGACGAAGCAGGCTTCGTCGAAAGCCGTTTGGACCAAAGTACGTCGCATCCAGGGGGGTGCATCTACTCCTCTGAGCGCTCTGGAGCTCGATGGGACGTTGTACACAGATTCCGGAGACATAGCTAATATCTTGGCCACGCAGTTTTCTGGTGCGTCTAGCTCTGTAAATTATGAACCACGTTTCCGCCGTGAGAAGGACCGTCAGGAACGACGCCCTCTCGTTTTTCGAAGTCATAACACCGAGCCATACAACTCTCCATTCACTGAACGGGAGTAGTTAGTGTACCGCCTTGGAGTCGATAAATCAATTGATTGGAAAAGATCGATCAAAGATCAATTGATGATGTAGTTGTGTGGGCAAGCAAGGGTTATTGTTGTTCGCGATGACGTCATAAAATGGGCGGGGCTTAATTTGCGAGGAGCGTTTTGATTGGTTGGAAAAGTATTCGGGTTTTTCCCGCGGCGTCTGAAAACAGATGGCGTTGATGATTCTGAAATTCTGGGAATTTGGGTTGGGGAGATTCTTGGAATTTCCGGTGTCTGAAAACAGATGGCGTTGATGAGGTTTTTAAATGGTGCGGTGAATGTTAAGTGCCTTTTCTTGGAAAATGGGGTTTGTCGAGTGTTGTTTCGAGGAAATGTTGTGAGAATTAACGGATGTGGTTTGGGTAATGGGTTTGGAATG
Source organism: Lepisma saccharinum (assembly GCF_977018435.1). NCBI lineage: Eukaryota > Metazoa > Arthropoda > Insecta > Zygentoma > Lepismatidae > Lepisma > Lepisma saccharinum. The sequence goes on from NW_028142891.1 coordinate 7,129,274, forward strand.
GTAATGCGTTTGCATTCCAGAATGTCTGAGAATTTGGGTAAGTGTTTTTGTTGTCTGAAGACAGATGGCGTTGATGATTCTGAAATTCTGGGAATTTGGGTACGTGTTTTTGTTGTTTGAAGAGAGATGGCGTTGATGAGTCATTCTGGGGAAGGTGGTGTTTTTCTCCGAGGGCCGTTGATGAGTTTGAAATTCCTGGAATTGGGTGTGGTCTGAAAATCATGTCCTAGCATGTTTTAGGTTTAACCTTCCAGGGCGACTGTTTGAAGTATGTTTAACGGAAATCGTGACGTAGAAAAAAGAAGGTATAAATAGAAGGGATACAGGATAATAGTATCATGTGAGGATGGATGTGTGCGGTACAAGACTGTCTGATAATGGCGTGAATTTCTACGAGGTTAGCTACGAGGAGTTCTGGGAACTTGTTCGATCTTGCGGCGACCTGGACAACGATCCAACGGCCCTGCATCGGGTGCTGAGTTATTTCCCGTTTATGTATGTAGCGATACCTGAATCTCCCTGGTGTGGATGTTACCTGTTCAACGGATTAGGAAAAGGAGTCCACCATCACTGCGAGACGTTGAAGGAGATAGAAGAGAGGAAAAGAAGAGCGGACGAGAGAACAGGATTTCCAGGTCACGGGTGTATGTGCGAACTACGTCGCAGGAAGGAAGAGGACAAGATCGGTGAAGCTTTGAAGCAGAGAGTGAAAGAGTGGCTTTCATTGCTGGCAGACAGAAATTCCTTGTGGTGTTCTGGCTGTGATCGTCCTTTGTTACGTAAATTAGAAGGACATCCCTGTTTCCCTGTGGTTCCTGCAGAAGGTTTCGGCGTCCGCAGACGTCTGTTCCCCGACGATCTTCAGGTTGTTCCTTTATCGCCGATACCTGGGACGCCGTCACCTACAGTATCCGATTACTTTACCTTTTATGACGTATGAGAGTGTTTACTCACCACGTCTGCTGGACTCACGCCGAGCCGTACGTTATCAATTACGTATCAGTGAATTCTAGATACAGAACATACAGAAAGTGGCCTATAGGATTACGTCAGACTCCGGAAGAATTAGTGACTGCAGGATTTTACTATTCAGGCTTTAGCGACAGAGTATTATGTTTTCATTGTTCGTACGGACTTTGCGATTGGACATCCAAAGATTGCCCGATTCTAGGACATTTCATGTTGGTACCCCAGTGTCCTTTTATACAGAGTGTTGCGGCGTTACATCGTAACTCCAAGAGCTGCAAGTATTGCGACAGTATAGAGACTCCTGAGAAAACATGCGATAAACCTAGTGTGGATTCTGTGTGCAAAATATGTTTTCAGAATCCTAGCAGTGTTGTAATTCTCCCGTGTCGACATTTTGTTTCCTGCGGATCCTGTGCTTCCCAATTGGACAAGTGCGCCGTATGCCGGGGTAGCATTGAAGATACGTTGACAGTTTTCACCTGATGCCAAAATGGATGTCTGTTTTTTGGACGTTCAAGGTCTTCGAGGAGCAGGAGGAGAATTTGTGTGGAAAGAAGTCGGAATTTTAAAATTTCCTTTTGACAATGCATTTGACTGTTTAGTGAAATCGCCATATGGTTTACGCTTTTTGAGTGAAAAGTATCACCGAGTGAATTACTGGCTCCGTGCCAACAAACACGGTCTCAACTGGGGAGATGGATGGCTGCCGTATGAGAAATTAGGAGATCTGTTATATGTCGTGCTTGTGAATCAAATAGTGTACGTCAAAGGTACGGAGAAAGTGAAATGGTTTGAAAAATTACTTGGAGAAAAAGGTATGGGTAAAATATCCGTACGTAACATCGAAGAACTTGAATGTCCAAAATTGAATAGTGTGAAAAACACTTCAGGAAGATGCAAAGAACATAGCAAATGTAAAAATGTAAAAAAAAACTGTGCAGTTGAAAATGTGTGGAAGATGTACAGTTTCTATTGTAATAAGTACAAGAAATAAAAGCGTTTTTAAAATATACAAATGTTTTATTTACAATATGGATATAGGTTTACAATACATAGAATAACACAAATGTTGTATTTACAATTGAATATGAAAGGTTTACAATACCTGAAGGGTTATATTACAATACATAAAATAACAATACACAGAAAGAACAATGGTTCATTTACAACATCAGATACATGAAAGTAACAGAACTTATTTACAATGTCAATGTCTGTCCATGATTGTTCTCAAGATATATTTCAATCATCAGTTCGTTGTACCAAAGAATATAAAAATAGTTCACTAAATTGGGCACTTCTTTTTTTTCTGAAACCATATTGTTCTTGATACAATATACAAAAGCCTCCATTTCGGGTTGCAATTTATGATAACGTTCGTTCTTTAATTTCTGCAGAGGCCAAAAAAGGTTACACAAAAATAAGTGTAGTTCAGAGGCTGTGAAAATAAAAGCATCGGATGAATGATGCTGATACATCGAGATACAACGTTTCCCGAAAAAATTTACACCACTGACGGTGATATTTCCCGTAACCAAGTAATTGAATCGACAACCTGTTTCGACGTAATTCAGTAAGTCAGATTTCAAAGCCCACAGTTCTCTAATCTGCTTAGAATCGATGCGTACGGGTGATCTCCCCTGTTGCGAAAACTCCCACACCAAATTGAAAGGGGATCGCTTTTCGAATCCTATTGCTACGAACTTGTTTTTTTCCTTGTTCAGAAAATATGTGTTAGCAAGATAGAGATCTAAACATGCCTCTACGTTGTGTAGTCCAGGACATTCGATTGTATCTGGAGAAAAGCCGATCTCCCTACGCCGTTTTATGAAATCACAGTCTGTAGTCACATCTATTCCCTCGTCCATCGGTTCGTTCTTGATAGGGACAGTTTCGATTTTGAGGGGTTGCACACGTTTGCGAGTTTTACGTTTGGAAGCATCATCCTGACGGGTCATGCGTTTCACTAGTTTGTCGTGTTTTTCCATTGTAGAATCCCTAACAGCCTCCATGATGTTTTCACTGGAGCTGTCTCGACGGCACTGAGAGAAAGATGCAGCAGCACACATTTATATAGCTTTTTGCATAACACGACACCGGATCGCGTGGATAGAGCAACACGATTGATCCCCTCTCGGGCACTTGCAATGGGGTAAACATTTGAAGATCTGACGAAAACGGTGTAGGATATATCCATCTTTACTGACACCGGGTGGAAATGCTTGAATGAAATCCTTGGTCGTAACATGGCGTGCTTTGTAATAAGCATACACGCAACAGTAATGTCCGCACGTCGTGGCCAACACCCCCTGTAAGGGAATGTTGTTGTAAGTCCAGACCGAGGAATGACGGTTCAGGAAAGTTACGAATTCTGGATAGAATGGATGAAATCCGTATGAATCGAAATATTCAGCCATATTGTTTTTGCCAAAATAGAAGGCCACCCAGTGTGTACCCTGAAAGTTGGAAGTGTCGGTGTTTGCGATTATCAAGGCAGGGGTAGGAAACGTCCGAGGTAAAAGATCTCTCGAGTAAACACCGTAGAAAATGTTCTTGGTGGAACAGTTTCGAGATAGAATCTCCCTGATCTGCGACGTGTTCATGCTGCCTATGTTTTCGAAAACGGAAAATGAGAGTACAGCGTTCTGTTATTTCTATACTCTCAAGATGATATTCTTCTAATATTTGGGGGGACGGTTGCGTGTCAACAGGTTTGGCAGACAGTACTTCCAAAGAATCACTATTATAAATATCATCACAGGTTATCAGTTCGATGAGTTTTCCCATCTCACGTTACATATGTTTTCATATGTTTATAATAATATTCCTGTCTTTGGTCATTTCTATGCTCCCAGGGCTGCTGTCAAGTAGTTCGGGAAACGATTGTATGGTCACAGGTTTTGAAGTTGTCACTTTCGAAGAAACACTACTATGCTTAATAGTACGGGTTATCACTTTGGTAGGTTTTTCCATCACAGGTAGTATAATGTCTACATCAGAACTGTCTCGATAACACTGCGAGCCAGAAACACGAGCACACATATTTATAGACAAGTCGGTCTCACTGATGGAGGATAACACTTCTGTCTTTTGTTATATCTACTGCACATTCGAATTCAGCATACAGAAGGCATGTTATATTTTCCGACAGCTGGGGGGAAAATTGCATCTCGGCTCCGATGATACCTTGTTCCTGGAGACTGGTGTGCGTGTCGTTTCCTGAAGAGTCAGGCGTTATGTCGAAAATCAGGAAAAAGGATCCGTTCTCGAACATTTTCCTTGTGATCTGGTGTCCGTAATTGGCGTGGTGAATGCCTGTACCGGAAAATAGAGTTTGATAGGCACGTGTTATCAATCCGCCGTTCCCTCCTGTGGTGACCCGCAAGGGTTCGTAAGGTACGAGTTCTCCATTTTTCACAAGATGGAAAGAAGATAGATTGAAACTTCTAAAGTCGAACGGATTTTTCTTACTGTCTCCGAGAAAGCTGGCGGTGGATACCATAGCAAAAAGAACAACATTCGGAAAAGGACCTTGAAAAGCATTATCGATCGAAATCTGCTGCGTTCCGGCAACGTAAGAATAAGCTTTGATGACGCTTCTGGTGAACGGATAATGGGCAGGAGCGTAAGAGAGTGCTCTGTCTATGGCTAAACTGGTGGTAGGAGTAGGAATGATGTGATTTATTTCGAGAACAGCCTTTAAAATTTTTATTCTGGTGGTTGGTGAAGTCTGATCTCCCCAGATGTAAAAAGCATCACGTGACCTGGCTAGATCGATACGTACTTCAACGCCGTTGACCAGGTATTTAGGCTGGTGGAAAAAATCAATGTGCAGTTTTCCCATAAGTTCGACTACGGCAGACACTTCCGTAGGATTTCCGGTTGTCGGAACGTGCTGGAAAAAGTCTTTTCTGGCGGTAAAACCTTTGTTGTCGGCGGTGATTTCATGTTGATGTCCAGGTGTGTCCAAGTACCACAAGGCATTTGTGAGATGCGTGTTCGCAGCATCGCTGCCGTAATTGATTTCTGCTTCGAAGATTGATTTATATGCGTAATTGTTATCGGCAACGGTTACAGCGATACCGTTGAGAGCCACTGTAACTTGTGAAAAAAGTGAATGGAGAGGATAATTTACGACCCCGCAGTTTTTTGTGAGAGCGTTGGAAGGTTCGGAAGCACTCATGGGAGACCCATCTTGATTGACCATCTGCGTTAGCAGACGAAGATAGGCAGATGAAAGATCTAGAAAATCTGTTCCTGCCGGCGGAACGGCAAACTGAAGTATGTTCTGATTATCGATGGAAGCGATAGGCTTGTAGGCGACCGTGTAAGTTTTTTCGACATTTTGCTGAATAGGTTTTTTACTGAAAAGATCGAACTGCGAGATCATGCAAGTGTTATTCTCCATTATTATCCAAAAATATCTTTTCCTGCCGCCTTCTGTTTAATTTTCCTTTTGCGTGTCGTCCTAGATTTTGTGGATGTTTTTCTCCGCTTTTTGGATGCGCTTTTTTTACGGATCGTAGATGTTCTAATACGGGTGGCTGAACGTTTTAACATCGACTGAGCAATTTTTGTTGCAGGTTTTGTTCTTATACCGGAACCTACCAGAGAGTCGATTTTGCGTTGTGCTTTACTCTGAAGATTTTGACCCGCTTCACGTACACGTTGACGAACGATAGTTCTCGGAGTTTGCTGGCTTGTTGCAATGTCGGTGATAATGTTAGCGCCTGTTTTCAAAGCTTCTTTTCCGATCGCTTTTGCACCACTCCAGAGTAGAGGTTTCACCATTCTAAAGAGTCCTGCAAAGAGAGACCCCAATCCTCTCCCTTTTTGAATTCTAGTTGAACGATAGATGGGTCCAATTCCCCCACGGATCTGATTACTGTAATATTCGGTCTGCGAATTCATGGTGATTCATCAGCTTTTCGACATAGACTGAGCAAAATGATTCCTTACTGTTTTTTAAAAGGACTTTGCTTTCCTACGAAAATGTAAAACAGCTATTGTAGGTACGGAACCGTTTCTCAAAGGCAGGAAATATCCTTGTCTATCATACATCGCAATTTCTATTGTTTCGAAAGAACCTTTATCCAGAGAAACGTAATGAATCGGATTAAATGTATGATGGGCTACGGGTACTGTGCAAGATGATTCTGTTTCCGAATACTGTTTTCGGGCAAGACATAAAAGACGTAGCATTTCTCCTCCGACCAATTGCTGTTTCACGAGATCGGAATAAATGAATATGTAAGGGTTTTTATCCACGACGTTATTGGACACTGCGTGCGTAGAATAAATAGATTTCAATACGTCATATCGAAATTTAGCGTAGTCATCAGTTTCGTCTATGGGTGTAACAGTATTTGTTGGAACACCTTCCGATTCAGGATCGGGAACCCCTATCACGGACAGATGTTTGTTCACAGCCTCTTTAAAGAAAAATCTGAGATGAGTAGGAACAACGGCGTTAGCAGGGTTTGTTTTCAGGAACTGAATGAACTCCTCTATTGTATATGTTGCTGCAGGAAAATAAAATGGCTGCTCGTTAATATAGAGTGTATTATCCGTAGAAACAGAAGATCCCGACGCGTCCCATTGCGCTTCCAACAGAGAATGCCAGAATTGCTTAAGAACGTTTCTCCGTATTTCCAGGTCGTTGGGGAGGGATTCTTCGATGGTAGAGATCAGGTCCTCAGCATTTGCATACGTCCGAACAGGAAAGGTCACCGTTCCGTAATCTGTTTCCAAAACATTGTCGTATAGAGTTGAATAATGCAGTTCTGCTAATCCGACTTCCCACAATTCTGGAGACAGATCAATCCGTTTTGCAAGTTTTACGTTGAAATGGGTCAGCGTGTTGTTCGGAAAATACTTCTCCGATGCAGATGACGGTAGGTAAACATAGAAATTATCGTCCATTCTCGCCGAACACAAAGAACTCACTGGATCGTGGTGACGATATATTTTGATATAAATATGTTTTGGAAATTATTTTTCTGATAACTGTTTTACGGAAGATGCCTTGATCCACGAATCGAAACTAGGTGGATATCCGAGCCAGCGAACCAGGTATTCCAAATTTTTACCTTTTCCCCGGCTGTTCAAAATCTTATCAATTTTATACTCTTCGTCAGGATCCGAATAAACTTTTTGCAGTTCATGTTTGTAAAATGTGCCTTTTACAGGTTCTTCGTTTAAATCGTCTAATATGTATACAGGTACAGGTGATCGCTGAACAAGGGAGTGGATTTTGAAAAGTTCTCGTGACCACGATTGTTCGTATCCCTTCTCAAAATGTCCTTTGACGACAGAGATTCGTACGAAATCACCAACATTCAGATCTGAAGACGGTTGTGAAATATGTCTGTCAGGTTTGTTGAGACGTTTCCACACGATGTAAACGTTAGACTCGTTCACATCTCGAGGTGCCATCCCTATGGAACTGTGGATAGTTGTATTGTAACCTTCGAGAAGTTGCGGTAAAATGTCTACGTAACGTCTTGTTTGTTTCGATGTGAAATATTTCCACATTCGTTCTTTCAATGTTCTGTTGAAACGTTCCACTATACTTGCTTTCACAGGATAATTTGAAGCGATCGAGAAATTTACATTCTCATTTTTTAAAAACTTCTGGAATGTAGAATTTGTGAACTCCGTTCCTTGGTCGGTCTGTAGTGTGACAGGTTTTCGTCTGCTTTGTCCGAAAATAATTTTGAAAGCTTCGGTTACCGAATTGCTTGTTTTATTTCTTAGTGGTAATGCAAAGGCATATTTTGAGAAAACATCGATCACTGTCAGAAGATATCTGTATCCATCGTTATGTTTTTGTATCGATGTCATGTCGTTGAGATCGGCTTCCCAAAGCATGTCTATGTTCCACACATTGTAATGATTTCGGGGGAACCTTTTCCTTGCAGGTTTGTGGAGAGTGTACGTTTCCTGGTGCATCAACCATTTTTTCACCGTATTGCGGGATATATTTTTATCCCGTACCGCGTTCCATAAACGATCTACAGATGAGAATGAAGCACGGTGTCGGGGATCGTAATATATTTTGGTGAGGATTTTATCGTGTTTTAACTTAGGGACTCCCATGACTGATCTCTCTGTCTACGGCTTTTTCTCAGAGGAACCAGCTTGTATGCGTCAGGTGTTCTCAGAAACGGTGTAGTTTTTCTGGAAACACGGACAGCCGCTTTCTTCTTCTTTTTCTGTTTCTGTCGATGAGACGGTCCAGGGCTTTCCGTTGACGACGCTGAGAAGTTCAACGTCTTCGGATCAGGAAGTGTTTTTTCCTGACGTTCGTCTATCAAATGTTGAGCCGTAGATTGGTACTCGTCGATGATATTTTGTAACTGATGACGTGTATTACGGGGTAACGTCTCAGCCAGGTTCGGAGGAAAGAACGTCGATCCTGGCGAAATAGTAGAAGAACCGTCGTTATCTTGAACAATAGGAATTTGTAATGGTTCTTTGGATTTTCGACTCAGCCATAAATACTCGTCCAGTTCCTTTCTGTAAAGACGCCATTTCTGATCGTCTGATATATTTTTCATTTTTAGAATATCATTCATTTTTTTATCCAGAACGGATAATTTCTGAGTTACAGACGAGTCGGAACCGCGAATACGTGCTAACTGTTCCGGTGAAAGGACGATCATCTTTTTGTAGGAAGATGTCATTTCTCAATGAGGAATGAGAGTACCGAGAAGACCCGATAACAAAGAACCTAGAAGTAAGGGTAGAAATCCACCTTTTTGCACAAGTAGTTTTCTTCGTTTTTCGATGTTCACTTTCGGTTTCACGAGATTGCGTAAGACCGACTTGTAAGGTGTCAGACGACGTTTTGTGGACGGTTTAATTTTCACGTTTCCTTTTAAAACGTTCAGGCAGCATTCGCTGATGAAACGAATTGTCTTTTTCGGAGCACTTTTCAATAATGATTTACGGATTTTGGTCGGTGAATTTTTCAACACGTGCAAGAAAGGTGAATGTTTCTTGAAAGAAGACGAATGTCTATTCCTGTTAGAACGTGATTTGGTACGTGTCTTCCTCGTTCTCCTCATCTCGATGTTTTAAACATTCCTGAGGAAGATATGCAGTTGAGTAATTCTGGTTAAAAATGTCTGTCTGATAACGTAAAGGATCCGGTGTTGACTGTGAAAGATCAATATACAAATAACTGAAAGGTTGAGCGGTAGCATCTATATATACTTTTTCGAGTTCCTTCATGCGGTGAGGATGAAGTTGTCGTGCAAACACAGTGAATTGGTTCATATCTCGAGGGTTTTTAAAAATAACGAAATGCTTCACGTTCAGCGAAATGTCTCTGCAATTTTTCCCTTGATGAAAAAGATTCTGTGTTATGAACACCACCGAAATGTTTTTGTGATGACTGCCTTTTGTGAAAAGGTCGGCGACTTTTTCTCCTTGAGCAACCATCATAAGATCATCCAGGATTATGAGAGTAGGGGTTTTTCCGTTCCACGACTGCCAATCGACGATCCCTTTATGATATTGCACATCTCGAAGATTTTGCGGAATACTGTTTTCCTGATCGTAACACCATACGATTTTCTTGACGGATCCTTCGACAAGATGAACGATGGAGTCGACCATATTTGTCACAAAAGTAGTTTTTCCACTTTCTGATGCTCCGCAGACCATCATGGTGAAAGGATGGGAAAGTTTAGGAAACATGTTTTATACTGGAGATTTGAAGAAAAATGAAGATCTGGCACATTGTAAACACATTTTATACACTGACTGTCCGAAGAAGGGTTCAAACTCTTGACCTCTACAGACATATTTTAGTCAGCACAGTATCCGAAGGGATACGATAAATGTTCATCGTCGAAACGTCGTTTCAACAGTACCGGCTGAAACAGCTTTTTTTCATATGTACTGATTACTTGGAACTGTTTTGTTCTTCTGATCCTGAAAATATTTTCGACCATAACTTCAGGTTGCTCACTGTTTATCATGTCGCACATGGTATCAAAATTGACCAATTCCGATGTGGAGGTATTCAATGTGATTCCTTTCACTTTACAGATATACTGCGGTTCGGAGAACGGTTTTGTTATTTTCATGCTGTAACTTTTCGGTCCCGTTGAAACAAACTGTTCACAAACTGCACCGGGTCCGAAATCTGCCAATTCATCGGTGAGTTCTCCTAGTGCGTCACCTGTCTGGGGATGATATTCCATTTCAGGACTATCTACGTAAATTACAGAATCTGTATCACAATAACATATCCTGTCACCCAATTTTTCGAGAAGTTCGTACAGTTTCAGACGAGCATGGCATGTTGTGAAGGCTCCGATAGGAACATTTACTTTCCTGTTCAGACTGACAGCCTCTTCAACATATTTCCAGTTCACTAAAACGGTGTCCTGATTGATGAATACGACTCCTCCAATCATTATATTTGGATCAGTCATTTTATCGAGAAAATCTTTCGATTCCTTGATGATGGTCGTCTGGGAAAGGTTGTCCCGTTGACAGAACTTGCCCCATAAAGAATTAAGGCAAAGTTTAGCCAGAGTACGTTTACCAGGATTGACTTCGATACTGTTTTCTTCCAACAGAATACCCTCCTTATCGAAATATTTCTGTATGTACTTCTTCTTATCCTCGTCGTTCTGACACCATGAAGGCCAGCCGCTCGCTTCCTGTTTTATTTTCAAGAAGGTGTTGACATAACCAGCAAAAAGTCCTCCAGTTTTTGTGACAGGGTTGTACATCGATGTTTCATACTTCCACACTTCCGACACTGACAGTACTCTGTAGCCTAAACTACAAGCTTTACGCACCTCGGCGATGACCCAAGTCCCCGAAAGTGCGCGTTGTTCATCGGAATGGCTGCACGTACCTTCACATTTTAATCTGATAGCACATTCGTTACACAAGACAAACATCAGTTTTCCATGCATTTTTGTAGGTAGAACAGGATGTAAAAGGGCTTTTGGTGGCAGAACAGTACATTTTATGAGCCCCTCCATGTTCAAAACCTCATTTACCGAAGGAATAGAAGTTCCTAGAAATATGGCAGGATGTCCGACAGGATAGGCACAGTATTTGTTCACATAAGGGTACAAACTTGTAAAATCATAGTACTGTAATTTTTCATTTTCCTTGATTTTGTAATACGTCCTGACTGTTTCAACTCTTCCTCCATATAAGGCGTCTCGTGGATTTAAAGGAATGCAGCAAACGATAGGATGTGACGATAGATGTCTGTCGAGTTCAGGATCTGCTTGCAATATTTTTTTGAAATCGCATTCCCACATTGTGACAACATGGTATCCTTCAGAACGTAGAGCCGCAAGTTTACGACACGTTGTCTCGTATCTGAAGGCTGCAGTGTTCAACAAGTCACTATGTTTATCACTGTTACTATCCTGATCGGTTTCATCTTCTTCGTCACCTTTCGGATACATATCCCTGTTAATTGATATGCAGCGTTGACAACCATGCCAGTAGCAGCCCAGCGCCTCGTACACCGTCTGCGTCTCCTCGTGATAACCGTCCACTCTGTAACGCCCTCCTATGACATATTTTTCACGAGTACGTCCACCGTGAAGAAGTATTACATCATTTTGTTCTTCCACGTAGGTTAACCATTTCAATGCGAACTTGGACATCTGATCTGCATGATGGTAACCTCCTTTAGGTATTATTCCTATAGTGTTAGCCGGCATAAATTTCTGCCTGTAAATTAGTGAACAGGCAGATGCTATTGTGAGACAATCCTTGAAAATGTCGATCTTGCATATGTCTAGGAAATTCTGTCTCAGCTTCAAACATCCTTGTCTCAACAGGGTAACATCCTTGATGCAGTATTCAAGAAGTTGGTTTTTGTTGTTGAAAGGTACATTTTTGCTGCATTCAATGTCATACCAAGACATAAAACGGTGCTGATCTTCGACTGTTTTCATATATTCATAGCCGTATGCAGAAGGAGGAGGCATCGGTCCTATGTAATTTCTGTTCTTGTAGGTGTTCCACAGATGCGGATAATAGCCTTTCTGAACAGGCAAACCGAAAAGTTTGGAAAATCCAGCAAGATTTGTCTGAACGTAGTTGAGACTGTCCACAAAATGAAGATTTTGGTATGACATACTGATGATTTTGGTACCGTCTAAGATCACATGAGGTTTCATTTCTCTTTCCAACATTCTCCGTAGCAGAAATGTGCAATCATAGCCTCGTGCATTGTGTGCACAGATGGTTATGTTGGAAAACTTGTGCTGCAATTCGAGATAGGACAGAAATGTGTCCACAGGATCATCCCAGAATATAAACTCTCTGGTTCCACAAACAGAACAGGGAACTGTTAAATCCTCCTTCTTGTAACACGAGTGACAGGCTGTCTGTACTACAATAAGATTCGGAACATGAAGAAACGTTTTTTCTTTCTCAGAGTAAGGAATGTCTGTATAACATTCAAAATCGTAGAATATATATAGAAATTTCGAATTCACTTTACTTTTCGGTACAGCCATGTGACAGAAATGATTTATAGGTTTCACGCAGTTACATACAGTACAGAACTTCATATTACATTTATGCACTTTTTCATATGTATTGCTTGTTAGAATAATTCTGAAACATCTGGGGCACTGTTGGATTTCACTACAGACTGTACCGTTTCGGAATGGTGTAGAAACGTGATTCGTGAAGCAGTTTTCATTTTTGAAAATTCTGTGACATGTCTGACATATTCTGCGAACACCCTGTTCAGGCACACACGGCGGAGTTGAACGACACATAGAACACAATTGTTTACACAGATGATTATGCGGTCTATGAAATATGAGTTCGTTACACCCGCGACATTCTTGTTTTGCCGCAAATGCTCCAACACGGTTCACTATCACATCATAATGCTGGCGAGTGTTATCATAGAGAAGGTATATATATTTGGAAGCATTTTCAACTTGTCCTTCAAACAAAACATCTTTCACATCACGAAGATTGTTGTATACAACAATTTTATATTCTGCAAGAACTTGCTGAAATTTTCTCAGTTCAGGAATTCCGCTTCCTGCACACGCATTGTCTGTGAGATCTACATCTGCTTTACGCATAAGTTCGAAAACAGGTTTGAGAAGATTTCTATTTCTTCGATACTGTGAATAGGACGGATCATTATCAGCATGGGATTTTCCTATGATCAAAGCTTCAGCTAAACAGAGTGGTTTCCTTCTATTCGGCACACCGACGACACTTCTTTTTTGCGTGCTTAGCATGTAATTAGGTAAACAATATGTTTTTTTACCTCCGCCACCTCCGACAGGTATGTCGACATGGTCGGCGCGCAAAATTAAGCGATCTGTAGCAGTGAATGTTTTCGCACTCTGCAATATTTTATACATGATATTCCACACCATATCACTGTGTAACTGGTCACATCTGTGCCACCCGACATAAATATCTTTCACAGTGGGGTCAGATATGTTAGACAGAGTTAAACCTATCTTGTCTTCATCTTTGGTGTTTTTTTTAACGTAGGTGAGAAGATTTTCGACACCTTCGCGGATCCATGTGTGAGGATCGACATTTTCTGGAGGGTGCGAGAAACTGAATTCCACACGTCGTCCTTTGGAACGGAATTTAGGATATTCACGTTCTTGAATGTTGTGTAATATTATATTCCCTATCTGTTCACGAGACACTGAAGCACGTTTTCTTTTCTTACCTCTTCTATCTGCTACAGAAACACTCTGGGATGACGGTTCTGCTGGGGGCAAGGGATCCGGTCTCCATGACGGTCCTGGCACAGGTTCCAAGCCTAATCCAGGTGCGACGTTCCTTGAAGGTCCTGGTGATGTAACAGGCTCAAATGCGGTTGTCTGCTTCTCCTCGGTAGCTGGGGATACAGGATCGGGTGTTGATGAAGGACCTGGTGATTCTTCGGAAATACCTGCTCCATAAAGATCGGGTACGGATGTTGTCACTGTTTGTAGTAACCGGTCATACTCCTCGATCAAGGAGATTGTTTCTCCTGCTATGATTTTTTGCGCAATTTGCACCAACACTTCCCGTAACTGTCTAGGTGTTGTGAAATATCCATCACGATATAGCAATAACAGATCGTCAGCGGATAACTGTACGTCCATGATCGTGCGATGTCTGTGTCACGAAGACTGTCATGTGGAGAGAACACCGTACTTTATATACGCAAGCATACCAAACCAGTTATTTCCGTTCCTAACGGTTTTGCTGTCTGATCTGCAAACTCTCCGGAAATATGTAACAGTCCTCTGGTAACCGTCTTCGCCCTTTCTGGCTGATATGAATGCTCATGAAAAATTCTCGGAAAAGCTAACTGTCTTCACCAGATGTTGTCCTTTCTGATATCAAACCCAAGTAAAATTCTCGGAAATAGCTAACTGTCCTCACCAGATGTTTTCCTGATTGCTATGAAACCATGTAAAATTCTCGGAACTACTTAACACTCTTTTCCAATAAATCCCCGAACCATCCCTAACTGTTCTACTTTATTCCGAGTCCAACACACTATCACTCATCCTCCAAGCAAAGGTGGCGACCCCATTGTCACACCAGCATCAGAACCTGACATGACTACCAATTCTATAATATTACGTAGTATCCGTCGGTGATAGATATTGTCACCTATCTGTTGTAGGTAAATTGAAAAACTCGAAAAACATGTCCGGAAAGTTTCGAAGGGCCGTCCAGCCGTCCCTAATTGGACTAGAGTGAAAGCAATTGCAGATTCGGAATCTGTACGTCAACACCTTTAAACAGAGTATATGGACGGAGGTCTACGGTCAAAATAACAAAAACCAAGATGGCGGCCAAGATGGCGACCCCCATTGTCATGACGAGGTGATATGACAATTAATTGTATAATATTACGTAGTAACCGTCGGTGAAGTTTACTGGCACCTATCTGTTGTAGGTAAATTGAAAAACTCGAAAAACATGTCCGGAAAGTTTCGAAGGGCCGTCCAGCCGTCCCTAATTGGACTAGAGTGAAAGCACTTGTAGATTCGGAATCTGTACGTCAACACCTTTAAATAGAGTATATGGACGGAGGTCTACGGTCAAAATAACAAAAACCAATATGGCGGCCAAGATGGCGGCCCCCATTGTCATGACGAGGTGAGATGACAATTAATTGTATAATATTACGTAGTAACCGTAGGTGATGTTTACTGCCACCTATCTGTTGTAGGTAAATTGAAAAACCCGAAAAACATGTCCGGAAAGTTTCGAAGGGCCGTCCAGCCGTCCCTAATTGGACTAGAGTGAAAGCACTTGTAGATTCGGAATCTGTACGTCAACACCTTTAAATAGAGTATATGGACGGAGGTCTACGGTCAAAATAACAAAAACCAATATGGCGGCCAAGATGGCGGCCCCCATTGTCATGACGAGGTGAGATGACAATTAATTGTATAATATTACGTAGTAACCGTAGGTGATGTTTACTGCCACCTATCTGTTGTAGGTAAATTGAAAAACTCAAACTCGAAAAACATGTCCGGAAAATTTCGAAGGGCCGTTCAGCAGGCCCCTAACTGAACTAGAGTGAAGGCAATTGTAGATTCGGAATCTGTATGTCAAAAGTATATGGAAGGGGTCTACGATCTGGAATACAGAAACCCTACATTGCCGTCAACATGGGGGCCCTATTGTCCGACCCTGTGTGATTTAACATAAAATTGATTTGCCATATCTGTGCATTTTCAAAGGGCGATTCCGACTCGGTTTGGCCCTGGGAAGAAATAATAGAAATAACTTTGCATTTTGAAAGGGTTCGACTCCCTCTGTGTGTTCTAAAAACAAAAAAAACAAACTGATTGCTTTAATTTTGTATTTTGCAACGAGTCCACTCAAACCCTGTAAAAACGAATTTTCCCTATGTGTAGGTCGACTCTGATTCTGTTTATTTAAGAAACAAACGCTATTACAATAACACTGCATTTTCAACATCATCTATTTCACGATGCTCTTTCTCAGACGTTCTGTGAAGACCCAACAAGGAAGTTGGTTTTGCAATTATATCTCCATACTTTTATTATCTGTCTGGATGAAACAAGGAAGTACTATGTACATAACGTTATCAGAGTCAACCGGATGCAACAAGGAACTACTGTGAAACTCATCTCAGAACTGCAGGCCTCAGTCCAGCAATTTCCTCCTTGTAAATCTGTCATGATGTGATAAAGAACTCCAGCCACCGCAGTTTAATCTCTTCTACAGATTTCCGCGTAACACGCTTGCTAATGACTTAAGCATGTAAGGAAGTCTGCAGAACTTCTGAAACAGATTTGCCTCCACTCATTCTGTTACTTCGTGCTGGATAAGAAGAACGTACGATGGCTGATGGAAATTTGGTACGTACCTATTTCATATTCGTATTAAAATAACATATTTTCTGTATACACCATATATTTTTATTACAAAAAACTATTATACATATTTCATTATACCCATTAAATGCAACACCTCTCAATGTAGACATTATATGTACAATCTCGGGTTCGATTCCCGATGGAAACCTATGGTTCTGTGCATAAATTTAAAATCAGATAGATTGTTTAATTATCCCACAACTGAACGAAACGTGTTAGTGTATTAGTAAGATTAGTAATGTTTATTCGTTCAGTTTTCTCTTTTTCAACATCTCCACCATCCGTTCCTCTAGCTCTTTCCCCGTTCCCCCTGTTTTTTTATTTTCTGCTCTTTCATTCCTTACACTTTTAAATAGTTCCATTAACTCGAAACAGATTCTTAACGATAAATGCGAGGGTACGTATTGGACTCTCTGTATGTTTTCTACAAAATCACCAAACACTGCCGCGTTTCTTTTTCTTTCAATAATGAAGCTGAATATTTTCACCAATGTGTCCACCTTCACTTCAAAATCTTTACACGTTTCTTCTAGTCGGTGCAATAAATCTTCGGACAACCCGTTATCTTCGCAGAAATTGACGTAGCTGGCTACATGCTTTTCTACTTGTCGTGCGTGAACTTTGCTCCACAAATTTCTTCTCTCTTCTGTTGTAGTCCCCGTCTCCTCTTTTACGTCTCCATACAGCAGACTGAACCCTAGCGGAAGTGTAGTCATCTGAAATAGACAGAAAATATATTAGTTATGTATATATATATATATAATTCGGCCTCCCCGATGGCGCAGTGGTAGTGTCGTCGCCTTGTAATCAAGGGGTCCCGGGTTCGATACCCTGTGGAGGCACAAGTGGTTCGGATCCCACTTTAAACTGTAGGTCCAGTCCCAATTAGCCTTACCGTGCATAAAGTGGACTTCAAACAACTAATCAATCAATCAATATATATATATATATATATATATATATTTTTTTTTTTTTTTACACAAACTGTAATCACTGTTATATATTAATTCACACATATTTTCAGGAACGTAACATGCAGCAGGGGGAGGCTCTGCGGAATGCTTTTGATCAATATCAAATAGGAGTAGAAGAACAAGAGCACTTCGCAGAGCTCACCAGGGATGTTAGGAGGTGCCTGGAGGAGCAGGCTGACATCGAACGGGTATACGAGCAGACGTTGGCCGTAACCGCACTTCGGCGTCGACTCAATCGGGAAAGAATGGCCGACACTTTCCGTTATTATCGTCAAAGGTAATTATTTTAATTTATTTCTTATAACATTGTATATTTTGACATGGTCCGACAACCTATCGACTATCCTTGTAGCTCAATTATGGACAGACGGAAATTTAAATCTGAAAAATAAAATCGAAAATATAAAATCGAAAAATTAAAATCGAAAAAATCGAAAAAGTTTAAAATGTTTTAAATAAGTTTAAAACGTTTTTGAACAAATTGAAATAAAAGACCCTCAGTCACGGTCCTGTTTCTCCCAGACCTCACGTTTCAAAATGCCCTCAGTTGCGGCCTGGTTTCACATGCATGTTCACCATTTTCCGATTATATATGTCACATACCACTTTTTCTTTTATAGCCAATATCTACATGGAACCGAATATATTTTTTAATTATTATATATTGTTTTTCAGAATGGGTCGACGCAATGCTCGTAGGGGCGACAACCTGCTTCACCTGATACCTCCTGCGGTCCTCAGAGGCTATGTTCGTCCTCCTTCTCCTGCTCCGGAAGAGGAGGAACATATACCCCTCATTAATTTGGTGCAGCGGGAGGAGGAGGAGGAGGACGGACATCGTACGCCTCCATTACCTCCACCAGAGGACCGGGAACAGCCTACCCCCCCACCATAGGCTGTACATCTCTAAAATAAACCTCTGCTGCCACAGGTAATGATTTTTATTTTCTCACCTTTCAAGCTGTATCGTTTTCTGCTTCCGACGTGTCAGTCTCCTCTATTATTTCGGGGAACTCACGATGTGGGCCTGTACCTCTCGAAAACTGCTCTTCAACTTTATGGACACTGGAAATAAAAGCATATTTTGATCTTAGATCGTTACGCCGTAACGGGTTGTAACAATAGTCGGCTAACTCTTCTAAATCTAATGCAGTACCTTTTACTCCTAATGTATCGCTTACCGACTCCTGTAGGGGTACACTACTGTTAAACCACTGAAATATTTCACCCAGTGATAACATAGACTCCCGATATTGTTTTCTAAATATCTGCATCAGGGTTGCAACATCACTATAATCCACTATCATGTATTTTTTGTGACACCCCACTCGGTACAGCAGGGGAATCTCCTCATTCAGTAAATGTTCCAAATTTTCGTACCGTGTCAATTCGACAGCGGCACGCCCACAATTTAAACTCTCATCCGTCATCATGATATATTTTGTAACCAGACAACGTGGAGGAACATGCAGATCGGATATATCTACATGTTCCGAATTTAGTTCAGATTCTGTCTCCATACAGATGCAATCTTTTGAGGAAATTCCCGATACTACAGTAAAAGGTCCTGCATTATATCCGTGAGATGCTATCTCACCGGCTACACGATTGCTCCACACATGGTACGGCAAATGACCGTATACAGGTGCTCTCTCGAAAAGGTAATGTGTCTCGCATAATCCTGTTCTACGACTCTTGATGTACTGCATGCTGATCGGAAAACCATTACTTTCAAGTTCCATAAAATTCTCATTCACTAGATCTCTATTGTAAAATGTTATTAAAAGAGATTCCCTGTACCTTACCGGACTATCAAAAACCAACACTTTGGGACTATTACTCTCAAATATTTTCGATTTAACACCATGCAATCTTTTCGAATCGGAGACTGTTACAGGGTATGCAAAACACATCGCCTTCCTCGGAGAACGCTCTATGTAACCGTACAAAGGATTATACTGCATATTTTTATCAGCATCATGTTTTCTTTTCCTCAACGTTTCACCTCTACCACCACTACTTTTCTTTCCACAGCGTCTCAACTTCTCATATTTGTGTTGTGCAGCATTCTTTGCTTCCCACGATCTACGAAATTGCTGTTCCGTAAAATACTTAGGAACGCTCACGTACGGGTTGTCATCCTTAAACATTTCAGGCTGTACCGACGACCGTGGTGTCCGTGGAGGAGACGGCAGTAGACGGCTACTTCGTGATGTCGTCGTCACTGGCGACAAATCTGGAGCAGCAGGTTTCATCCCCGTTACACTGCCGACAAATTGCAATATCCAGCCCCCTATACCCATTTTACACTTCTACTCACCTCACGATAACCACTATATATATATATATATATATATATATATATATATATATATATATATATATACCAGGTAGGATTGATCCGTTGAAACTGATCACTTTTCTCACTACAGTATCTGCAACCTGACAGCCGATTGTGCTGGCTGAGCTGTGGACAGTTATCTGGCGGACAGTTGTACCTCTTATGATGCATATCTGGCTCGTTCCATTTTATATACCTTCCTCCCGACGATCAACACAGTCATATTCGATACGTAATCTCTCGCGCAGAGCATCCAACGCCCACGTGCCTCTCCTATCTTCTTCCTGTCCTGGTACACTGTACACACTCAACTCTTCCGAGAATCGTACTTTTTTTATTCTGTATAATTTATCTACATCCGTCTTCTCCGGCACTTTTTTCTCCTTATGCTCTTTCTCCATCACGTGCTATCCCACATGCTTTGCAGAGAATCCTCCTTCCAGCACAGCATTCAACCATTCCGCACATCATTCATCCTGTCCATGCATATCACCCTCAACCGTCCACACACACACATATCGCTCACCAATTCCTGGAACCACTTAACGATAATCTTTCTCGCAACACCAAACCAATTAACACCAGACATCAAACATTACTCATTCCCCCGAAACCCTACTCTCATCCCACACAATTCCTAGAACTCGAACACTCAACACTTCAACTCCATCTGCTCGAACATTCACCAGACCCTGAAATAATCTCCCGACAAAATTCCTTGAAAAACAGACCTTGAAACACTTGACTCAAAACTGCAAAAGCAATTACCATTCCCGACCCATTACACAAACCACATCCATTAATACTCACAACATTTCCTCGAACCAACACTCAACAAACCACATTTTCCAAGAACAGACACTTAACCTTCACCGCATGCCTTAAAAGCCTCATCAACGCCATCTGTTTTCAGACGCCGGAAATTCCGAGAAAACCAACCGTCACCGGATAATCGTCGATACTTATCCTCCTCCCCAACCCACATTCCCAGAATTTCAGAATCATCCAACGCCATCTGTTTCCAGACGCCGGCAAAACGGGAAAAACCCGAATAATTTTCCTCCTACCCAACAACCAATCAAAACGCTCCTCACAAAATTAGGCCCCGCCCATTTTAAAACAACCCACCAATCAGAATCATCCACACAAATTCACCCCGCCCATTTTATGACGTCATCGCGAACAACAATAACCCTTGCTTGCCCACACAACTACATCATCAATTGATCTTTGATCGATCTTTTCCAATCAATTGATTTATCGACTCCAAGGCGGTACACTAACTACTACGGGAGTTCGATCAGGCACTTCCAGATTCTAAGAACACAGCTCCTGGAGTGGACAAGATCCACTATGAGATGCTTCGTCATCTGCCCATTGGAGCAAGAAATTTCCTTTTGGCGGTATTCAACAGGCTTTGGTTGGAGGACTCTTTCCCCACTTCCTGGAAAGAAGCTATTATTGTTCCCATCCTGAAACCAGGTAAACAACGCACCGCAGCCTCGAGTTACAGGCCTATTGCCTTAACTAGCTGTGTGTGCAAGTTGATGGAACGCATGATCAACAAGCGTCTCACCTGGTTTTTGGAGGAAAACTGCTTGATAAGTAGTTTTCAATGTGGTTTTCGCTCCAACCGTTCCACACTGGACCATCTGGTTCAGCTGGAAACACACATTCAGGATGCATTCCTCAACAAGGAACATTTAGTTGAAGTTTTCTTTGACCTCCAAAAAGCATATGACACAATTTGGCGTTTTGGCATCCTAAAGCAGCTCCATTCTTGGGGCGTCCGTGGCCATATGGCGTACTTTATTAAAAACTTTTTATCTGATCGTTTTTTCCGCGTACGTGTTGGGAACTCCTTTTCGCATCTTCACGAACAAGAGAACGGTGTCCCGCAGGGTAGCGTATTAAGTGTGACTCTGTTTGCCATAGCAGTGAACAGTGTTATGGCAAGCATTGTTGCCCCTGTACATGGTCTTCTGTATGTAGACGACCTCACTATCCTTTGTCGCTCACGGAATCTCGCGTCAGCTTCTCGTCAACTTCAACTGACGATAAACCGTTTGGTTGAGTGGTCCTCCCAAACAGGTTTCACCTTCTCATCCGAGAAATCCGTGTGTGTTCACTTTTGTCGCCAACGTACATGTCATTTCGATCCTGACCTGTACATGGGGAAATCTCCCCTGTGCTTCGTGAATGAGGTCCGCTTCCTGGGCCTCATTTTCGATAAGAAATTAACATGGCTACCTCACCTTCGCCAGTTAAAGTTCTGTTGTCTTCGAGTTCTCAACCTTCTACGTGTTTTATACCATACATCTTGGGGTGCTGACAGGACGGTACTGCTTCGCCTGTACCGTGCACTGATCAGGTCGAAGCTTGATTATGGATGTGTTGTGTATTCTTCTGCCCGCCCATCTAGACTTCGCATCCTAGACACCGTCCACCATGCTGGTATACGTTTGTGCTGTGGTGCGTTTCGTACGAGTCCAGTCGCTAGTTTGTACGTAGAGGCATCTGAGCCGTCGCTGTCTCTGCGAAGACAGCGGCTGGTAGTGAACTACTTCTTCGCTCGATGCCTTCACATCCTTCATTTCACACCATCTCCGACGAGAGTAGGCTGGAAAGGTATCGGCTCCACCCTAGTGCCACTAGACCATTTGGTGTTCGTGCAGACGAGATTCTGTCAGCACATGGTGTTGACAGTGATCTTCCTGGCGTCTCTCCACTCATTCCGCCTCTCCCTACCTGGGAGTTTCTTGCACCTTCTATCGATTTTTCCCTGACTGCCCTTCCAAAGGCAGAAACACCAATGGTTGTATACCAGCAACGGTTTTTAGAACTTCGTGCGAAGCACCCCAATTTTAATGTGTTTTACACGGATGGGTCCAAGACAGTCGAATCAGTTGGTTGCGCCTTCGTCCTACACTCTCAAAGTTCCAGTTTCGCGCTACATCCTGCCTGTTCCATCTTTACGGCAGAGTTGTACGCCATTCTAAAGGCACTGGACTTTGCAGACGTGAATGGGCTGAAGAAAGTCCTTGTGTGCTGCGATTCGACCAGCGTTTTGCAATCTCTGGATTCGCCGTATTCCCGGCATCCGGTAGCGCAACGCATATTCAGACGGCTTGTGTCCTTATGTGCCAGCACAGATGTACACTTCTGTTGGGTCCCTAGCCACGTGGGCATCCAGGGGAACGAAGCAGCTGATGCTGCCGCCAAGTCAGCTGATGCAGATGGCGACGTTCTCGTCCACCTTTTGCCAGATAGCGACCTGCAAAATGTGTTCTGTTGTCGCCTTCTTGACACTTGGCAGACCGAGTGAGAATTGGAAACGGGGAACAAGCTTCACTCTGTTAAGCCCACCATAGGTGCTTGGCGTTCCTCGTCTCGTCCCTCTCGGCGAGAAGACGTTATTCTTACCCGCATGCGTATAGGACACAGCCGTCTCACGCATGATCACCTACTGCAAGGGCTGGACCCTCCGTTGTGTCGTGCTTGTAATGTTATTTTAAGCATTCGACACATTCTCGTTGAATGTGTCGATCTTGCTTACCTCCGGCAGACTTTTAACCTTTTCGGCTGTTTGTCATCCCTCTTGGGTGATGACAGCAGTATTTTATCACGTGTTTTTAGTTTTTTCCGAAGAGCTGGACTCTTCCACCGTCTGTAAGGATGTTTTTAGTTTGTTCTGACTTTTTAATGTGTCGTGTTTGTCTCGTGCAGGTCTCTTTACAACCTTGCACTTTTAGTTTTTCCCAAGGGGCTATCTACACCCCTTTTTTTAATCTCAGTCAGAATTTTAGATAAGGGGACATTTCCCCGTATACACAGAAGGGTGCGAAATGGCCTTAAGTGCACCCATAAATCAATCAATCAATTTTGTGCCACATCTGTTCTCTGAAATTGAGATCAGAAAACATGGTGTTGTTATAAACAGAGTGGATTACCCCGGCATTACCTCCACAGCTTTGGCCACACTAAAATTATCCAGAACCGAGGCTTCTTACTACATAATAGGTGGATTTGAGGCTGGTGATAAAATATTATCCAAGAGCCACACAGTGCTGTTCCCCATGCGCCTGTTGCCAGGATTCTTCTCAGATTACAAAGATATTATGTTAAAGGGTGGTTTAAGAATCACATTTAGAAGAGCTGCCGATGATAATAATGCTTTGATGAGGTACAGTACATTAAACTCTACAGGGGAAGCTCTGCCTAATACCCTACCTGATGAGGGCAAGTGCCTTATTCAGACTATGGAGCTAAGAATCCCGGTTGTTGAATATGAAGCCAGTTATGCTCTTAAATACAAAGCAGATATAATAAAAAATCCACAGATTCCTTTACAATTTTATACATATCAATGTGTACAGAAGCCTGCCGCTGGTACTTATTATGAGTTTGATGCTACAAATTCATTCTCCAGTATACAATATGACATGCCAGATTTTGTGGTGGTATTGTTTCAGACTGGAAGACACAATAATCAGGAAAAAAATTCAAGTAAATTTGATAGCTGCAACATCAAGAACATATATCTTAAAAATGGCAGAAATGAGGTGTTTCCTAGAGAAAATTATAATTTAGACATGTCCAAGGATGATTTTCTTAAATTATATGAAGCATTTACAGCATACAAAAGGGTCACTACTGGCAATACCGACATGTATTACACACCAGATGAATTCAAAGCACAGAGACCCATGTTTGTCATCAACACTTCAAAAAGAAAACAAGTTGTGGTTAATGACAGGACAAACGTTAAAATTATCTGTGAATTCCACGATACACTCCCTGATGACACCATATGTAGTGTTATTCTCATAGGTGAAAAATCATATGTTTATGATGTAAGAAATGAGAGAGTCACAGAACAATTCTAGAAGATTTTTGCATATTACCGGACCGGAAGTAAATATAAATGGGTGTGGGTGGGTGAGAGTGGCTTTTTGCCTTAATTTTAAGTGTAGCCAAAACAAAATCAAGGGGGGGGGGGCATATTTTTGACAAGTTTATGGACAACAAACTGAGAGATGTAGCTTTTACACACATGGGCAAATCTGTCTGAGGGGGGTTCTTCATTTCTACACTAGAATTCAAGATTCTTGGGATTTTGACAGAATAACACACTATAAACAATAAAATCATATGGGTACTTGACATAATTTTAACTGTGGGCAAATCTGTCTATTGAGGGTTCTTCTTTTCTACACTAGGATTCAAAATTCTTAGGATTAAGAGCATATCACACTTGAAGAATTGGGGCTTATAGGCATCTTGGCATAATTTTAAGTGTGGGCAAATCGGGCTGTTTAATCATATGAGCTCTTCTTTTCTACGCTATAAGTGTCCTCATCCTATATACTTTTATACTACTTTCTTTCACTTTTGGCAAATAGCGACGTCGAAGATGAGTGATGCTATGATGAAATTGATGAAGGGACACTTACCAAGGACACCCACGCCCAAGTCGAGATTCTAACCAGGGACCCATGGAATCGTAGCGCGCTGTGCTAACCACTCCTCCATGGAGTGGACATTATAGCATATTTTGTGTGCTCAATTGGGATCAATCAATGGAATGAATAGGCATATTATATGATTAATAAATTCATATCATAATACCACGTCATATTATTCGGCACGAAGTAACATCAGAGACATCCAATTATGCATTTTTGCCTTTCAACTAATTCTTTGAATTCAGGTTAATCAGAACAATAAGATAAATTATGAAGCAAATGATAGTGAATGTGGGATATTGACAGTTATTACGAATTACCTGACAGAAACAACATTAAGCAGGCTCGGTGGTCAAGCTCATTAAGTGATTGACATTCGATATCGTCGCCAAAGTTCCCGGGTTTGAGTACCGTCCTTGTCGGGGGTGTTTGACTATTTCGTCATAAATTTCATGTAATGGTCACTCGTCCTTATCGTCGCGATCATCGAACAGGGAATAAAAATTATAAAAATAAATACGATGGAAGAGTACTTATTTCATCTCTCACGAAATCTCCTACAAAACCGGAATATATGAAATACATGTATATTCATTCACATACATTTTCGATTTCTATATTTAACTAATCGAGACCGAGAACGGGAGAACAATTTTCAATTCGACAAACCGCGAGACGAAGAAACTGTCAAGTCTCGTTTCTTCTTGGCACCTCCGTAATCGAGTTGTTCTGTTTGTCATTGGCTTTGTATTGGCAATTATTGGCAATTATTGTCATTATTCTTCCCCTGCAGGTAAACCATAACGATGAATTATGATGAAATGAAGCAGATAAAAGGGCAAGAACAAGAAAGTCATGCCTGTTCGGGACTCCAACCCAGAACCTTTTGTAACGAGATTTGAAATTCTGGAGAAGGCGTCCGTGTTTCGCTTGGTTTTCTCTTTCCTCTACTTCTCTTATATTATCATACATGTATAATAAAAATGGATCTGATACGATATGTTGCGATTCATAATTGTGCTGGTTAGATGCTACAGATGTGAACTCCAACCTGCAATATATTATTCCCTTTTGTTTCGTATCTGGTTGAACATGAAATTTTCTTACACTGTGACAATTTCTTTCTTAGTTTTGGTTTGGTGCACAGATATGCTAATCTGGACTCGACCTTCAGTTTAAAGTGGGATACTAACCACTATGTGCATCCACCGTGTATCAAACCCGGGATCCACTGATTACAAGGCGACGACGTTATCACTACGCCATCGAGGAGGCCCCATGACAAAATGTTATTCACTCGATCTCTACCATAATTTATTTCAGCATTTACATTTTCGTTTTCTTCTTCTTTTTTCCTTTTGTTAACTACTCTTATACAACTCATTTTGCGTCTTCGAATTTCTTCTTGTTTCAGGAAAAAATAATACATGCAGGCTGTATAAAAATCTCCCGTTCAAATAGATAAAACGTTCACTCTCGAGAACTAATTTACATGTTTATCACTAACGTAACCATTAGGAAACTATTGAAATGTTAACTGATATAACTGCAGATGAAACAATACTTACAGCCACTAACGAAATATCTATTCTTGTGTAGCCTCACAGACAACAAGTATCTGGTGAGTCATTCACTCTTGCTGACTAGGGGCGAAGGTCACTGAACTAAAGGGTGGTGGCAAGCAAGCAGGCTTCTGCTCTACCAAAGACGAGGTCACGTGTCCCAGTTATCAATGGCGTACGAAATAAGGAGGAACACAGCTATCTGACGTATATTTTGGTCCCGTCATTGCACGTAGAACACTTTATCGTCGTGGCCTTGAAGTTCCCTCAGGGCACTCCTACGTAAAGGCTTCTCAGCTAGAAGGATATCTTCCCCATTGAGTGGAGGAAAAGTGGGTGCGTATAGAAGTCCTTCAACTTTCGTATTCTTTTTCATTTCAGAACCCGTGCTGTATCATCGACTTAATCCAATCTATCCGATGTAGGTTTTAGGTTCTGTTTCTGTTCGGTTATTTCACGTTGTCTTCCTGCTTATGTTATTCGCGACGAAGGTTCTGGATTCGATAATCTGGACAATAACGGGATTGTGTTGGTTGCTTGATTTGGTGTCTTAAGTCCACTTTATGTCCTGTTAGGCTAATCGTGAATGGACCTACAGTTTAAAGGGGGATCCGAACCACTATGTTCCTCCACCGAGTATCGAACCCGGGATCCCTTAATTGCAAGGCGCCTACGATCCCACTGCGCCATCGGGGATTGTGTTCGAAACGAATGAATCAAATTTGAGTGATATGATATGCAACCATTGGAAGACTATTGAAAGAAAAGCTATGGGAACCTGCCAGTTTTTCTACTGCAGACAGGAAACCATAAACATGGAAGAGAAGCTTATACTATTCTATGAAACCTGACTCTATGTGCTCGAATACGTTAAACAACCTTTTATATGATACATATAGGTTTAAAAAGGTCGAAATACAAAGATTGTATGCGCCTCACTGATGGCGTAGTGGTAAGGCCTTGCAATCAAGGGGTCTCGGGTACGATACCAGGTGATCGCACATAATGGTTCGGATCCCACTTTAAACTGTATGCAGTTCAGATTAGTCTATCTGTGCCGGTGACTCAGTCGGTAACGCGTCTGACTACCATGCTATAGGCCCCGGGTTCGATCCCCGGCCGGTTCAAGCCCGGGAACTTTTCTAACGTTGGAAGCGGCCCCAGCGCCCACCCAGCGTCGAATGACATGGGTACCTGGGGGAAACCCTGGGGGTAAAGGCGGTCAGGGGCGTGATGCTGATCACATTAAACCCACTCACGAACGAATCAAGAAAGTGTGGGGCGTTACCCCCACACCCCCTATACGCCTTCATAGCGTAGCGCTAAGCACAGGTGAGAACTTTACTTTTTTTTTTTTTTTGCATAAAGTGGACTTACAACAAAATTTAAACTTGCGATAAAGATTATGATAAGGTATTAAAGAATTGGGTCTAACACATTTTTTTATTGTTTACCAATGACATTGTTAACTAATATTCTTAATTTCAGTTTCAAGATGAAATCGGCTACGAAATAAAAGGAGTGGGTTCATATTTCTGTTACGAAATTCCACTTTTGTAGTAGACCTGTGCCACACTAAGATGTGACATAATAAACAAATCTGAGACACTTTCAAAGTATTAAATTGCTATCTACGTATTTGGGAACAATCTTTCAATAAAATACTTTTTTTGGACGCGTCAAATCATAGTATTTAATTCCTGTTTTAGCAGCTTTAAGAAACCTGATTTGGGGGGGGGGGGGTTACAAATGCCCTTTCTGCTTCCGTCAAGTTACGCCTATGACAAACAGGAATTCAAAGTAAAATACTGTCCCGAGAGACACGTCTGATAGATTTACAATTGGGAAAATCATAATTAAGCGTGTAGTTGAAAACAACCTATTTTCATATATTGTATGCAGCTCTACTTTTTCTGCAATGTGGATCAAGAACTGGGGACGTGGAGAAGCACAACACTCCACGTAACCAATAGTCACGTGACCCTCTTTGCTTTCCTGTCATGTTGACCTTCGCGTGGAACACATTTCTCGGTGTTAAGACAGACAAAATCACCCGATCATCGAAGGGTGCAATATGTGTTGCCTACCCTCCTGCATTACTTGCTCCTATTAAAGCCTTATGGGGAAGAACTTTTTTCCATGACTGTACCTTTCGGACACGGCCTTAGAAGCATAGACACAGCGACTTACCCACCGGACACCATGACTGCAGTGGGCCTCCCAGATGGAACAGTGGTTGCGTCATTGCCTTGTAATCAAGGGGTCCCGGTTTCGATACCCAGTGGAGGCACATAGTGGTTCGGATTCCACTTTAAACCTGTAGGTCCAGTACCGATTAACCTTACAGTGCATAAAGTGGACTTAAAACACCAAATCAATCGATTAAAACCATGACTCCAGTGAGCACACCCCACTGGACCAAAAGAAACGGAGATGAAAACTTCAAGAGACAGTAGCAGAACTGAAAAGAAACTCCGATCAACAACTCGTCACTCAAAGGAAAACAGGAAGTGAAATAGGAGTCAATGAAACGTCACTCGAAGAACAAATCACCAAGAAAAACAGTCAGTCTCATAACACATAACTTTATTTTTCTACATTTGTATGTATAATATCCGCATTTACGTCACTTTGTTTCCGAAATTAATCTATCAAAAATGAAATAATATCTGTTGCTAAAAACATATTTGTTAAAATAAAAAAACTAGATTCAAAAATAAAAAAAAGTAATTTCTGAAGAGAAAAGTTATCGTTCTCCTACGGTGGACTCGAACACGCATACCTGCTATTTCTTTGCCTTACCGTAGTCTACCTGCTCTAACTAACTGAGCTACCCAGGAGAACTAACAAAAAAGCTTAAATGTTATTGTTATAGTGACAAATGGTATTTGCACATGGAAAATATTGTGGGGCTTTTTATTTCATTTCAAATCCAGTGTTATAACGCTATACAGTGGTTCCTCTGTGGAAACAACATGCGAAAACTTTTCTTTTCACTATATCAAAGCATAAATGCCAAAGATTCCGTTTCCAGTCCCAAGAAATATCTCTAAAAATTGGTGCAATACCGAGACAACAGCAAGCAAGCTTCCTAAACAATGAATCTTAGCATTAACAATGATTCAAGCTTTCTCGGATAGATGGCACTGCATTAGCTCCTGCAAATAAAACATTAAAAGATATTGATAGTCGAGGAATGGAATTATGTTAAGAAAACTGTATAGCTACAAAATTGAAGTTATATAAAATACATTAAAGACAAATATGTTACTACTGCACAAAATGGGGTATTTTTACAAACTTTTAGAGAGCTGCCGGAAACAGTACTAAAATTACAACTCTTTGTAGGGCAACCAAGGAAGAAAATTGACGTCATTCTACAGGGAAACATATGCCAAGACAAGAATGAAGTCAGTCAGTAGTTTGCAGTGTGCAGAAATTCTTAGTGCAAAGTATTCTCACAAACATACCACTTTAAACGTTTATAATGTAAGAGCTATTGCAAACACAGCGGAACTTCTGTAGTCATATAATTCATAGTATTCGTCAAGTGAAGAAAAGTTTTAAGGTACATTAGAATAACCTGTTTCAGCTATCTCTGGAGCAAGTGAACGAAAACATGTCTCTGCGCGGGTATTGAGGCGAGACGGCTCCACCGTGTACGATCATTAAACTACTAAAAAGTAGAGAACTGGAAGCAAGTATAAATGAACTGTAGGAAGTTGCTCACTTCCTAAATGAAGGAATCGCCCCTGGTCTACCATCACACGTTCTATCACTGTCGCCGGATATATAAAATTGAGTATGCGCCTTGTATTTCTTGCACTTGAAGGACAAAAAGTGATGCAACCGATTCACATTTATTTCACTACATTGACATGAATGAAATAATGTGATTAGAACGTATGGCTGCGCAGACACCAACACTTCCTTGAAATAATTGTGACCATCGGAGACAAAGAAGTGGAACAAGATGCGAGAATAGATTAGAAAAGAAAGACAAACATTTGAAGAATGGAAGGAGAGAAAGTGAAAGGGAGAAAGAGGTGACAAGTTGACAAAGAAAGATATCAGAAGGCATTAAAGAGTAAAAAAGAAAAGATGAAAAGTAATGGGAAAATAATTGTAGGGAAATCGGAAGTCTAAGAGAGGAGGGGATCCATATACATATATGTCATACATATATATGGCCTTACATTTATACCTGCATTTATACATTTCTGGCGCTGCCCCTGCAGGCTAGCGTTGTGCTCAAAACATACAGAATAAAATAAGAGATGAAAGAGCAATAGTTAAATGAAAGACGTCTCCCGCGTGCGAAATTTTTTTTACAAACAGTCATCTAGGGAATTATCCAATCTGGGGCGAGGATTTGTTTCCTGCGCGTTTGTGTCGTTTGCACCTTCTGCCCGATGGACGGGTGAAGAGTTTGTTGTTACTTTTGCAAGTGATATCGGCATGGCAACGAACCATAGGCGTGCGCTCGGGGGTACAAGAGGGGGGAAGGTGCCCCCATAATATTCTTACTTAGAAACTGTGTAGAGGAATCTAATCACCGTATGCTCTGAAAGAAATAAGTATTTTCAAGCCGTCGAAACTTTCAAGCAACTACGCAAGGGGTGCATTATTTCCTACGTAATTGAACTACCCAATTTCGTTCTCTATCAATTCTTTTCTTTTGTCATTAACTGCAGAATAAATTCATGACTGTACAGTAGGATCCATGAGTACCGTGCAAATTGTCCATCGCCATGTTTGTGCACTTTATTTGACCCAATACGAGCTTCAAGAATTAAGAGAAAACTCAAAACAAGTTGTTGACAACTTCAGCACCAGCATACAAAAAAAGAAACAAAAAACAATCGCTTAAAAACGCACAGGATGTAAGAGAAAATTTGATGAAAATAATCATGAATACTTTTCCGAGCAATACTAGTGGATCGCACTCTACAAGATGTTTAATTCTGCGAGGAAAGTAAAATTAATTACCACTACACGCTATTTAAGTCAGATATTTGTAGGACCTGGTGGAGTGGGGGTCAAGAACAGTTTAATTTTTCAAAGTGGACAAAGTATAGCATTAAATTAAAAGGCCATAATGCAAGGGTAAAAGCGTGTGTCTCTGTGTGTGTGCTCGTGTACAGGTTAAATCCCTACATGTAATTTTTTTTAATATTTTTTGTTCCTTTGTAATACTATATATACACTACCGACATAAAGTTTAAGACCACCATGAAAAATGGCCAAAAAATCAGTATGGAGTGTTTATGGAACCAACAGTTCCTGTCCAAGAAAGACGTGACGATGATACACATGGAAAATGCAATGTAGTCTAGTTTGAACCCCGTAAGACGCGAAACCATTTTTTTTCCGAATGTGTAGCATGTGGTTGGAAAAATGGAAAGTGACAAAAACGTTGCTGAAGTTGGCAACATTGCAGCTGTGTGCGTGAAATCGGTCAGTACGGTAGCCAGACTCATGCACATCCTTATCAGTGGCTCAGGGTCAGTTGCTGTTCATGCAGGCGACATTGCGAGCCCATTATTGTGTGTGAGGTGTGCAAGGTAAGTGGAGCTGTGTGAAATGGCCCGTCATCGTGGGGAACAGGCGATTTCGGTTGAAAAGCATGCTGTGATATGTGCACTGAAAGATGAAGGTTATTCGGAATGCGAGATAGCAAGAAAACTGAATATTTCTAAGACTGTTGTTCATTGTGCAGTGGACAGATACCGTAAAACCAACAGTCATGCTGACCGTGCACGTAGTGGAAGAGCTCGTGTAACGTCTGCAGCTGACGATAGATATATTACAGTAACTAGCAAACGGAATAGGCGCCTAACAGCACCAGTCATCGCTGCTTCCCCGAATAACAGCCGAGTGACGCCTGTCGCTGTGTCAACGCTGAAGAATAGGTGGTGTGAAGAAGGGCTGCATGGCAGAGTAGCTGCTAGAAAGCCATTGTTACGACGTGTGAACAAGACGAAACGATTGGCCTGGGCTAAAATGCACCAAGGTTGGACTGTGGATAACTGGAAACGGGTACTTTGGACCGACGAATCCAAATATGAATTATTTGGCAGCAATAGGCAAACCTTTGTGCGTCAAAAGGTCGGCGAGAGAATGAAAGAAGAGTGTCTTGTTCCCACAGTGAAACATGGGGGTGGAAGTGTAATGGTGTGGGGATGTTTTGCCGGAAACCAGATGGGCGACCTTCATAAAATTCAGGGAACATTGGTAAAAGAAGGGTATCATCAGATATTGGTGCACTATGCCATCCCCTCTGGTCGTCGTCTTGTTGGTAATGGGTTTATTTTTCAGCAAGATAATGATCCCAAACATACATCCCAATTGTGCACGCGGTATTTGGAACGCAAGGAAACAGCAGGAGCATTAGTTCTCATGACGTGGCCACCACAGTCTGCTGATCTTTCACCAATTGAACTGCTATGGGACCAAATCGATAGGGACATCAGGAAGAAGTTACACAGCAACACTCAACAGCTATGGGAATTCATCAACGATGCCTGGCGTAACATTCAACCATCCTATCTGGAAAAACTATTGGAGCGCATGCCACGTGTTTGCGCTGCTATCATTAAGGCCCATGGCGGGCATATTGATGAAAGCAAAATTTGAGGTGACATTAGTATGTATAGTGGCTGTACCTATGTTTGTACATTGCCAAGCAGATTCTTATATCTGTTTCTTGTACATTAATTACGAAATACATTCATTTCTACTGATTTTTGGCACTTTTTCCTGGTGGTCTTAAACTTATTGTCGGTAGTGTGTATATATATTGCTTTTTTCTTCTTCTTTTTTTATACTGCAATGTAGACTACTATCCATATTAAAAAATTGTGTAAACATGGTCAAGTGGAAGAAGAGGCTCCACAGCCTTAACTTCGCAATGTAAAACAGGACGAAATAAATAACACAATGATGCCCCCTAATGACCGTCAGGGGTGCCCACAGTGGGGATTTATGGCGGAAGTTGCGCTATCGAAATTTTTTGGAGGGGATTTTTCCCTTCAAATAATATAAAACACGTATGATCTATCATCTTTATGTTATTACAGTCGCGTGGCGTGAGTTTTTAAACAGTGTTGTCTACCAAAAGACAATTATGGTTGTTAGACGTTATCATTTCCACCCAGGCACGGATACAAGGGGAGGCTTACGGGGCTCGAGCTCCCAAAAGTTTTCGTTTTACACTAGATAAAATTAGTTTTTGTTTTTTTCTTGTGGTGTGAAATAAAATAATGTGACGATAATTTAAGGAGAGAAATAATCAACGCGGCAAGACGAAGAATGTTCTGTAGCCCTGATATTCATAATAGGACGTATCCAAGGTGGAGTACAGGTGGCTCAACCCCCGCCGCCCAAGAAAATTTTTAAGTCTACACTAGTTATAATTAGATTATTAGATTTTTGGCTTCTTGAATAATGTGATAATAATTTAAGGAGAGAAGTAATTATCGAGGTAAGACGAAGAATGTTCTATAACCCTGTTATTGTTAATGGTTAATAACTCGTATCCAAGGTTGGGATCAGGGGCCCGAGCCCCCCCGCCCCCAGGAAATTTTTCAGTTTACACTAGATAAAATTAGGTTTTTGTCTTCTTGAATAATGTGACTTTAAGGAGAGAAATAATTACCAAGGCAAGACGGAGAATGTTCTATAACCCTGTTGTTCATAATATTGCACGTAAAATGTTCTTGCGCTTTCGGTGTTGTTACAGCTAACTTGAGCACTACGTAAGACTAAGCAGCTGACGCTGCCGCCAAGTCTGCATCAGCAGACGGCGATGTTCTCGTCCACCTTTTGCCAGCTAGCGACCTGCAGAACATGTTCCGTTGTCGCCATCTTGACACTTGGCAGGCCGAGTGGGATACGGAAACGGGGAACAAGCTTCACGCTATTAAGCCCACCACAGGTGCTTGGCGTTCCTCGTCCCGTACCTCTCGGCGAGAAGATGTCATTCTAACCCGCATGCGTCTAGGACACAGCCGTCTTACGCATAGTCACTTGCTACAAGGGCTGGACCCTCCGTTATGTCGTGTTTGTAATGTTATTTTAAGCATTCGACACATTCTCTTTGAATGTGTCGATCTTGCTTACCTCCGGCAGACTTTTAACCTTTCCGGCTGTTTGTCATCCCTCTTGGGTGATGACAGCAGTATTTTATCACGTGTTTTTAGTTGTTTGCGAAGAGCTTGACTCTTCCACCGTCTGTAAGGATGTTTTTAGTTTGTTCTGACTTTTTAATGTGTCGTGTTTGTCTCGTGCAGGTCTCTTTACAACCTTGCACTTTTAGTTTTTCCCAAGGGGCTATCTACACCCCTTTTT
The DNA here is from genome assembly GCF_977018435.1 of Lepisma saccharinum. NCBI lineage: Eukaryota > Metazoa > Arthropoda > Insecta > Zygentoma > Lepismatidae > Lepisma > Lepisma saccharinum. Next base: position 7,164,326 of record NW_028142891.1, read on the forward strand.
TAAAATTAAGTCAGAATTTTAGATAAGGGGACATTTCCCCGTATATATAGAAGGGTGCAAAATGGCCTTAAGTGCCGACGCACCCAAACAATTTTAAATCAATCAATCAAACAATCAATCAATTGTCAGCATTTGGAGGCTACACAACAAGGGTAGCGCCAGAAGTAGGACGATTTGTTGTAATTTTTAATCTCTGGAAAGCCCGAAAAGGAACGTTCTTGAATAAGAGAAGGAGTCAAACTATTTGCATTATTAACGAATTGTTTTATCTGTGGAATGTTCTAGAATATAATGAGGATATAAATACGCGGATTCATTTCCCGGTTGATCTGTACAAAGATTCGGTTAATGAGACTTCAGGGGTTGGTGTGACAGTTCATACAGTAGATTAGTGATCCGCCAGTGTAATTGGTTGCTTTATAATATCTAATGATTCTAAAATGAAATGGACTAAATACCGTAAAGTAACGAAGTCTACTACTAGTTCCAGTTCGGGTCGAAAGCTGAAGACATTGACGACAGCGGAACTTCCGAAGCCTCAATATAGTGCCAATTCGGGTTAAGGGCTGAAGAAATCGAAGGCCTCTCTCTCTCTCTCTCTCTCTAAAGTGAATATTTCAGCAGTACTGGGTATTGGAGCTGCTTATTAAAAAAGGAATAAGCTGCACAGATCAACTGAAAATCAAAGTTTTGAATCAATTTCATGGCATAAAAAAATACATTTGTTTGAGCCTACTGAATTCGACACCCTTCGAACGGAAGGGTTTTCACACTGTACATTAATTGTTTCGCGATGCTTAGGCCTGAATATGAACAATTTCGTCGGTTTCGGCTTTTATAAGAACTGCACTGGAAACATGGGAGGACAAAACACACTAGTGGTGTTCAGACTCAAATCGTAGAAAAATATTCTAGAACTGTCTGCATTCAGTTCGCAGCCCACAGTTTGAATTTCGCATTGTCGAGTGGATTGTCCATCCCGTGCGTGTGTAACAGCTTCGTAAAAACACTCAAAGACACCAAAGATGTTTTGATGCCTTATGAGAAGAAATGGACAAAAACACATACTCAGATGGTTACGGCATACAATGTTAATGCATGGAAACAGAGGAGTTGAGTGGTAAAAGAGTTCCGATTTCACGTTGTGATTAAAATGGCAACCTTAAACAGTGGCGACGATTTAGGGGATAGTTGCTCCCCATATTTTGCCTCTACACTATGCCTTGTCTACCCCCCTCACGTTCGGAACCCAATCGCCACCACTGGCCTTAAACAAACAGTTGTGGGGTTCTATCTATACCCCTTTAAAAGATGGTGTTCAGCCCCCACGAAAGGAATTCCTGGATACATGCCTGTTTCCACCCTTCCCTCACCCAGATATCTTCGATCTAGTTTTTTGTTAATTTCGTTCTCTTTTTACAACCCACCTCGGTGATTTATTCGCACACACATACTGACTACATAGGAAGAACTATCACTCATGAGAAAGCTCGAATATCCTACGAATAGTGGTCGAGCTCCTTTGTCATTTTTCTTTTCATTTGAGGTGGAGGGGAAGAAGAAGAACCCTACAGTTCTGGGTTTAGGTTCTTTTTCTCGTTAGGCGACAGCACGACAGAATGTAGCTGTACGTATTGTTGTTACCAACTTTTTTTTAATCAAAATTTGTTCGAATCACGAATCACGCCAAGTAACTATCCTGCCATAGTCATCTATTGCGTAATCAATTCCAGTCGTAGTTAAATTCATCCTTAGTTTGCAGATAAATGAGTTTCTGATATGCGTACGCAAGTAGGATGATTAACAGTTCTTGCCTTCGTTCTCTATCTCACACACGGGAAAAAAAAAGTTGTTTACGATTTTCATACAATTTAACAGAACAAGTTCATCTTTAGCACATCTATTAGTTTTATCCAGTGGTGGCGATTGGGTTCTAATACTACGGGAGCAAGATATCAAAATGGAAGGAGGGGACACGGACAGTTTACTTTTCCCTTCATACATAATGTTTAGCATAGTGCGGCAGCAAAAGTAGCAAAAAGTTTGGGGCAACTGCCCCCTCACGCGCCCCAAGCGCCGCCACTGGTTTTATCTCAAACCACTTGAATAACATTCACGGTGAATACCAAAAAGCGAAAACGATCTTCCGCAAATATTTTGAAAACAATCACCGAAATCGAACTTATCATATTTACTTTTCCATTTCATAGCTACGACAACCAAAGTGACTGTGTTCATTCCACATGTAAATTTATTTTGCACTGACGTATTCTTCTTCGATGCTTTATTAAATTAATAACAATATTTTTATCGTACCATAGGAATGCAGCTGAAAAGACGACGAACGAATGCTCCGCCACCAAGCGTTATTTCTCTGAAGCTAGTTTACTGGCTTGCTGTCGGCCGAAATTCTAAGATATGGCATTGCTGTTTGTAAAAAAAATTATCGCCTCCCGCGTGCATGTTCTCCAGTCATGCGAAAAATATTGCTTGTGAAATTGGTTCCTGATAGGGTTGGCAATTTTTTTTTGTTTAAGTTTTTTGCATTAAATGTTTTAAACAGTGTTTTAAGCAAGAGCAGAAAAGCACACGTTTTAAACCAATTAAACGTTAAAAACATAATGACAAGAAGACTTCTTTTCTAAGAATAATGATTAATAAGGAATCTATTAATCATCCAAAGATGGACTGTGTTCATATTATAAAGGACGCGACTGAACTTTTATTTTTATAGTTGTTATTAATAACTTGCTCCTTTTTCACGCGATATCTTACTTTCCCTCATGGTTAGTAAATATGGTTATCTATTTTATACATACACATTTATCGAGAAGAATAGTTATTAAACGAAATATTTTATATTCTATTTCATGTCTCCCAACCTCTATCGCTTTCTTCTTAACAGGAATTATAATTTGAAAATTGTTATAAAGCCAAATTAAGAACGACGAAAATACGGGTGGGAAAACGTCCGCTTAATACAAAGGAAATATATGTTAATATTACGTTATCGGATAGGGCATAATGTATAATAATAAATATGATGATTACTCAGTTAATTCATTTTTTCTTTGTAATATCCGATTCCTACTCCCGCCGTTGAATTACACATACTCGCAAGTCGCAACAAGAGGAAACATAAAAGCGTAGTGTAAAAATCTATTTTTTTTTTTGTATTATATACCCATGGCAGCTAGGAACAACCAAAATTACGTGAAGATTAGTGCTCTTTGTGCATAAACATGCTATAATTAGCCCATCTGAGCTACCCTTCATTGCGCTTTAATATATTCATATATCGATTCTCCATTTTATACATACACATTTATCGAGAATGGTTATTACTAATGTTATTTTATATTCTGTTTCATGTCTCGCAACTTCTAGGACTTTCGTATTTACAGGAATTATAATTTGAAAAATGTTGTAACCCTAAACAAGAAGGAGGTTAAATGTCTCCTTGATACAAAGAAAACATATGTTAATATTAAGTTATCGGATAGGGCATAGTGCCATAGTGTATATACACTATGTGGAAGAAAATCATTGGACACCACATGTCAGCGGATACCATCAGTTTTCTTGCAATCAATAGGAGGTCGGTCCGCCTTTGGCAGCGACAACAGCAGCCACTCGTCGTGGTAAACTAGCCACAAGGTCGTGTAGTACACCGAGTGGAATATTCCGCCTTTCCTCCTGCAGTACAGTCACCAACCCTGGAAGTATAGAAGGGCGAGGTGATCGTGACCTCAATCGGCGCTCCAGTTCGTCCCATAGATGCTCGATAGGGTTGAGGTCAGGGCTCTGAGCAGGCCAATCCAGTAGGGTGACATTATTTTCTGCATACCACTCCATGGTAGCTCTGGAAACATGACAAGTCGCATTATCGTCCTGGAGCACACATTCTTGATTTTCATAGAAACGCCACAACGTAGGGAGCATAGAGTTGTCGAGAATATCTCGGTAGGATGCCATGTGGCCATACACCGGTACCAGTGGACACACGCCATGCCAGCTGAAACAAACCCCAGAACATGATGCCGCCACAATCATATTTCACTGTGGGCACTTGTAACGGTCGGATTGACCATTACTGGTTTTGGTATATTGTAATAATTAATTGCTGGCCAGCTACGAGGTGTAGGGTTAAGTAATATGTTTCCATGAGTGTAATTTTTATGTCATTATTGCATGTAAGTGTATATGCTTATTGGATTGTGCTTTGCTGGATGTTAGATTCCCCTGTTTTTTACCTCCCCGGTTGGGGGAGCTAGGTGTCTTTCAAAAGACCGTTGGCAGTGGAATTTTCCAACGCTACGGGGTCCACGTCCACGGACGTTTACCCCGACTATAAAAAAGGCCAGTGGGCTTTAGCAAAAAACAGTGTTTCCCCATTGATCGACGAGAGAGGAACGTCTCCTCAAGTTTAGTCCACTTATGGTGGCTATACTGGATAAAATACTGTAGCATCTGGTTATGCCAGCCCCTGTTGCTGTCCCAAGTCCCCTTTTAGAAGAAGCTTTGAATATGTGGATATTTCCGTATTTGATTAATTGATGCCCAAAAGAAGGAGTGAAGGCGTAAGGAAACGCATTTGTAACGGAATATCATTTTAAGCTGAGGATAGGCCCACCGAGTTAGTTATGCTAACTCGGTGGTAAGGGAAGTGCCGATGGTTATGCCATAGGTGCGCAATTATATTGATTTAGAGATTTGGTAATTTTGGTCTATGCAAAGCACTCATGGAAACGCTCTGTAAAATATGTATATATATAACTACGTATAATAAACCAATATATCCTACGAGAATGTTATAATTTCAAGAACTACGGTACTGTCCATTTAACCAATTGTATATTCACTTGCTGTATATGTGTAAACGAACCAGGGACATAAAAATATAAATTGTTATGTGAAACCCCCCTTTTGTAATTCCGGCGCAAATATAATCTGCTCGCTTTGCACACAGGGTGAGGTGAAAGGAGAGATTGAGGGATGAAAGTAGGAAGTAATCCAGAGGACCGGATAGAAACGAGGGATAGGGGGGCCGACACTTTTACACACTACACACTCGGGTAACAGACGTTCTCCGGGTAATCGCCATACCCACACTCTCCCATCTGATCGAAACAGTGCGAAGCGCGATTCATCGCTTCATAGGACCTTCCGCCATTGCTCCACCGTCCAGTTTCTCCGCTCTTTACACCAGCGTAGTCTCTGCCGTTTATTGTTTTTTATCAGGGGTTTGTGGGCAGCGGCTCGACCATGATAACTAGGGAACGGAACTTTAGGTAAATAAATGTATTTTCTGCGATAAGACAGAGACCCTCGTTTTTGCCAAAATTCTGATCATAGCCTTATATGTCAACACAGCAAATTTTATTTTACATAAAAACACATATTTTCCAGTTTTCCGTATGTAAATACATATTTTGCGAATTTTTATTTTACATACATAAAATCGCTCATTGACTTCAGCTACCTCGAAATCTTCCAAGGAAAAATGTTTATTATCCGCACCTCTTTCATATCGAGAGTGCTAGGTTTGTTTTGTCTTTGAACAAGCTCGCTGGCAGACTTTTGGCGCCTCGTCTACGATCCTACTGGGGGAAAATATTACCCAGATGAGGCAAATGCACAACGTAATGCAGAGCTTCGAGAGTGTTTCTGCTTTTGTCATGTTCTGATTCGGTGCTTGTGCAGCAGTGGGTGTTTTCTCGTACGATATGCCAAAAGTTAAGGCAAGTGTTTCATCTCGTTTGCAACAGTTCTGTAAAGAATATAAGGATGTGTTTTCAACTGATAGCAAAGTGTTATTTTGCCAACCGTGTGGTAAATCTATCGCAGCTGACCAACGTTCGCAAATTACGCAGCATTTAGGTAGCAACAAGCATGTTGTTGCTTCTTCGCGTTTGAGCGGCAGACAGGCACTTATCGGGCAACAAACACCATCTACTTCTGGGGAACCGTCGAAATTGTCCGCGTTTTCAATGGACTTGTGGAGAGCTTTTGTGTCCGCAGATATTCCACTGTTCAAATTAAAGAACCCTGATTTACGAAACTTTCTCTCGAAATATACGAACTTCGAACCGCCTGACGAATCAACGTTGCGAAAAACGTATCTGCACAGGTGTTACGAGCAAACCTTACAACATATTCGCTCACAATGTGCGAATCAAAATATTTGGGTATGTATTGACGAAACTACAGACTCCACCGGTAGAAAAGTGGGAAATGTGATTGTGGGAGTGCTACATAATGACGTAAATGTCTCAACGATAAATTATTTGCTAGTGTGTAGAGAGCTAGCTGGGGCTACACATGTAACGATAGCAAGGCTTTTTAACGAAGCAATGCAGCTATTGTGGCCGGAAGGCATAAAATTTGACAATGTCCTTCTCCTAGTGACAGATGCTGCAGCTTACATGAAAAAAGCTGCAGTAGGCCTTGCCGTTAGCTACCCCAAAATGGTGCACGTTACATGTGTGGCTCATGCGTTGCATAGAATATGTGAAAAGATAAGAGCTCTTTATCCGAATGTCGATAAACTGGTTTCAAATGGGAAGAAAGTTTTTATCAAGTCGCCTAGAAGAATAGACATTTTTAAACAAAAATGTCCTGAGGTTCCCCTTCCCCCTACACCTGTAGTTACGCGGTGGGGCACTTGGTTGGATGCAGCTGTATATTATGCCCAGAACTTTGAAAATTTTGTATCTGTTGTAAACGATCTCGACAAAGAAGACGCATCGTCTATAGAAATTCTGCAAGAACTGTTGAAGGATCCCTCCTTAAAAGTCGAATTGACATACATCTCAACAAACCTATCCTTTCTCTCTAATTCCATACGAAAGCTTGAATCGTCCGCGAACACTTTGGCAGCTTCCGTGGGTGAAGTCCGTATAGTAGAAACGAAACTGGAAGAACTCACTGGATCTAACTCACAAGTGCTAATGTCTAAATGTACGGAAATTTTTGGGAAAAACCAAGGTTTTCAAACTTTGTGCCAAATTGCACGTGTTTTGGAAGGTGAAGTAGAGGAAGAAGAAGCTTTGGAAAACTTCAGCGTTAGTGACATTTCGTGCTTCAAATATGCAAGAATTGTTTCTTGTGACGTGGAGCGATCTTTCTCACAATATAAGATGCTTTTTAGAGACAATCGTCACAGATTTACAGCGGAGAATTTGGAGAAAACTATGGTGATTCACTGCAACTCTTCCAAAAAATAGCTCGCTAAGAGGTAAGCATTTAGAAACTGATTTTAGGTGTTTAAAATGCATGTAATATTTTGTTTTTGTTACCAAATGTTTTTCATTTTTATCACATATTTTCCTGTTTTTATCACATATTTTCAACATTTATGACACATAAAAAATAAATATTTCTGAGTTTTTTAGCACATAAAGTTCCGTTCCCTAATGATAACCGAGCGCATGGGCCTCCTTGCGAAGTGTCTTGGTCGAAACAGTCAAATTGGTCGCACTTTGAAACTCTTCTGCAATCGAATGCATTCGACGGGTCCTGTTTTTTTCGAATATCTCTCTTCAGCACTCTCCTGTCCCGGTTGTCCAATTTCGTGGCCTTCCACTTCGTGGTGCATTGCTGCAGCGTCCCTTTTCCTTCCACTTCTTGATGACAAAGGCTACAGTTGATTTAGGGACCTGTCGGGCATCAGCTATGCTACGTATACTCATACCTCCTATGGAGCAGCCTACTATGATCCCTCTTTCAAACATGCTGATCTCTTTCCTGTCCGTCATTTTATCAGCGAATGATCTGAGAAGCCTTCTGCTGCCGTATATATACCCGTCTGTACTCTCTTTTCCATGAGGAGTTCGTTTCAGAGTTGAAACCGGGGTGTCCAATGACTTTCTTCCACATAGTGTATATATATAGCCCCAATCCCACCACTCACTGACATAAATGTTCTCCCTGAAGGAAGCCCCGGAGGAAAAAAATGCCCGATTACGACCCCCCCCCCCATGAAATTGTCCCAAAAGGCCGAGAAAATTTAAAAATCGTTCAATTACCCCTTTTTGAAGGGTGAAAATGTCCTTTATTCACGTTTCCATGGCGCACTTTTTGACCACATTGTTTGCTTCATTCTTTATTGTCTAGCTACAATGTTTCTCACAGATCAACAACACACATATGAATCAACTCCTGGTTAGAAAAGGTGCTTCAAACAAGTGTGACAACTACATAATTCAGTCCAGATACAATCAGATGTTGGATACTCAATGCGAAAATATCTACATCGTGCTTATTTTAACTAAATGGTTAGAGGTATAATAACAAACAATTCTTTGATTTTTTGTTGGAATATAGCACTGATTGTGAAGAACATAAAAAAGTACTAATGTTGGTATTGAACAATATGTATTAATTCAAGGAAATTTCCTACAATTATATTATAACCTACTAGCACTGGCGGTTTCAGGATTCGTGACCAAGCAAAACAGCGCCCCGTACTTATACAGAATGAAAATCGATTACACAGTTTCACACCGTATTTTATATATTACAATACCTTTACCAATTGACGTGACTAATGTACAGTACAATCTACTGCAAAAGCGAGGCAAATGCAAAAGCAAACCTATTTTTGTTCACATTGAATTTCAATAAATTTAAAATTTCCTGCTTTTCCGTTGATCCATTGATAATTTTGTTCAATAAAATTTGCTCATGGATTTCTCTTCTAGTACTTTAGAATGTATTATACCAGAGGCGCAACCATGATTTTTTTGTCTGGGGGGGGCAAGTGCCAGGATAAACTTACCAATGACAATAATAATAATAATAAAGTTATTATTATAACATTATTGTTATTGTTATTATTGATTTGCTTCGGCTTTGTGCCACTTTTGGCTAATGAGTGATGATATGATGAAATTGATGAATGGACACTCACAAACATCCAGCCCAAGCCGGGATTCGAACCCGGGACCAACATTATTATTGTTATTAGTAGTAGTAGTAGTATCAAAGACCTTATTACTCTAGTAAATTATGCAAAACGGGGTAGAAGTTGGTGCTATAGCATTTGTGTTCGAACAAACAATTTTAATTATTATTTCCACACGTTCAATTTCATGTTAATAATGGAAAACAAGCAAGCAAACTATTTTTGAAAGACAGAAAATTATATATATATATATATATATATATATATATATATATATATATATATTTACATTAACATGTATAACTTTCATGCACAATATATGTTTCACACATATGCAACATGGAGCGACGTGGACACTAAATTGTGTACGTATTCAAGGTTTCTTTAATACATATTATATACAACATATACTATTTAAATACATTACACAACCAATTCATCCATTTCACAATAAACCAAGAGCAAAAATGACATAAATTGTCTCTGAAATGTGCACGCTCCATTTCCTCAAAACAATTGAGGACTAAAAGTGGTAAACGTTGGAAGTGCCAAAAGCGAAAGTGTTGGGAAATCGCATCGTTCCGCACATCAGCCCGTAAGAACGTGCACACTAGTGACCTCTTTACACGCCCTTTGAACTACTTAGAGGGCTACTAGCCACATTTCATGTTTACCACATTATAAAGCATGCCACATTTCAAAGTTTAACGTGGAAAACGGTGTTTGAATTATTGTGACACTTACAGCGTTTACCAATTTTAGTCTTCAATTATAACTGCTGGTCTCCGTGTTGGAGTGATTATAGCAGCGCGTTACGACGCTAGGAGTCTCTGGTTCGAATCCCGGCATGGGTATTCTTTGTATGTGATCCTTCATAAGTTTCATCATTTATCACTCGTTCTCATCTTTGCGATTAGACAAAAATGGCAGAAAAGCGTAGTAAAATAAACTAAATCAACCATATAATTATAACTAAGTTAATATATACTATATGTAAATACAGAGGCAATAAAATCCACATCTTGTACTTAAATATGAAAAAATAATACATTATTTTATTGTATTTGTGTTGAGCAAACAATATATTATTCAGAATTACTGTTGAACTGTGGTATACCAATGAGGATTGTTGGAGATTATATAGCCTTATGTCGAAATTATTCTAATTAAAATACACTTGGAATAGATACATTCTGGTTCTTGGCAATAAATAAGATTGTTCTCATGGTCTCACGATTTCAATAATCACTAATTCATCCATTCTTTCAGGCGAGGATATGATTCAACAAATTGTAAAAATGGAACAGAAGAAAATTCCTTTCTATGTGAAAAAATGGTAATTGTACACTTCTGTTCACATCAATTGGTACATACTTCAACTGTTCGACCCTATAAAGAGTGACACTTTATGTGAACAGGAGTGTACAACTAACTTTGAACTTAGTTACTAGTTATGTGAAAAATAACTGAATTTCAGGTACTAATTTCATAAAGTAAGTAGTTTACAATTAATGTTGCTCGAAAATGTTACTGTTACTTCCAAAGACAGCTGCAGAACAAACCAGTATAATTCGTGAAGAACTGTGAAACAGGACTTTGGGCATTGTGCGGAGGCAACATGTGTAAAATTGTACTTAAGTATTATGAAACGAAAAAACCATCACTCTGCTGCTCGTTTACCTTTATTCCCTGTTTTCAAATAAAGGCATCCCGAATGGCGTGGTGGTAAAGTCGTCGCCTTGTAGCTACTCAAGAGGTTCGATACAATTGTGGAAGCGCATTGCACAGTTGTTCTGATCCCACTTTAAACTGTAGGTCCAGTCCTGATTAGCCTATCTGTGCATAAAAAGAACTTAAAACGTCAATTCAAGGGTTTCAAATAAATAATTTTCTTAAAGTATAGTAATTTGAGCTTTAATTTCCGTTGTAACACTTAAGCCTTGTTTCCATGTCATTAAAATGTTGACGAAGCAAAGCTTTTATAGTATAAAAAATATACATAAAAACGTAACGTTTCCACCCTCTAACAGGGTCTTCGTCAGACGAATATTCACAATTGACAATAAGCAAAGATTATTTGGTCTTATCGTCATCCTGAGAAAATGGAACACTTTTTTGTATCAATTGGAATTCTACAAGAAAAATACATTAAGAAAATTAAATTTACGGCCTTGTTGAAAAATTAACATTAATACTTTAAAGCATTTTTCAACAATGTTTATAATTGAAAAAGTTGAAAATGTGATTTATCTTTCATTTCATTTTATTAATACAGGGTGCGGAAAATAATATCTTGCGAATGGTATTTCAACAATGAAAGCACGGTGTGCTGCGTTGCGTTCTACCCAAGAATATTTTGAACGGTCGCTCCATACACAAGAAAAGAACTTCGCTGGAGCAAGCGAACGAAAGCAAGTCTCTGCGCAAGTAGTGACGCGAGAAGGCTCTACCAATGAGCACATGAGAGGGAACGGGATTGTGTGGAACGGCGGAAACCTGCTGTAGTTACTAGCTTTCAGAGCATCTTGTACTGCTTCGCTCTGCCCACTCGATCCCCCCTTCTCTGCCACTATGTGCAGCCTTGCTGCAGCAGAGATAGTTGGGACAGAGTATAAAGTCTCCAATCAAAGGTAGAAAGTACTGTCATACAAAATGAAGTGTAGGCACGTATCCAGAAATTCCTTTCGGGGGGGACAATATATTTTTAAGGGGTGTAGATACAACTTCACAAGTTTATACTTAAGGCCAGTGGTGCCCTTTTGGTGGCAAAACGGGGAGGGGGGGCAAGAAAGGTTTACTCTCTCTTGGTAGACAAGGCCTAGCATTAAAAGGCCATATGGTGTATTTGAGTGTCTTCACGAAGCTGTTACACAATGGATGGACAATCCACTTGACGATGTGATATTCAAACTGTTGGCTGCGAACTGGACGCACACAGTTTTCGAATATTTCTCCCTGATTCGAGCCTGAACACCACTAATGTGTCTTGTCTTCCCATGTATGCAGCTCTTATAAAAGCTCAAACCCACCAAATTGTTCATATTCAGGCCTAAGCACAAGCAAGTGTTCAAATTGTCCGTCACAGCTTCCGCAGTAGGGTGTATCGAAAAAACTTTTTTTCGAAATGTTAAGGTGGCTAGTGGGGAAAAGTGGCCATTTGTGACCAAAAACACGTCTGATTTTTTTCAGATTTTTTGGAGGTCGTTTAGGTGGCGCGCATCGACCTTGAAGTTTTGATAGTGATTTGGTTATGCAACACGCACAACAATTTCACAGAAATATCATTATTTGGCTATTTCATGTGTTTTTTTCTGCATTATGGTCGTTTATTGTTTTGTTTATGGCAAATATGTTACATTCGTGCCTTAGGGGTGGTTTCCTATGCTGTTTACGTATGCTTTTGGTCAAAAATTGTCAATTTGAGGCTAAAAACTCCATATATTTCTATTGATGGTTTCCAATTGGTTTCGACTGTGTTTTATTCGAAGGTTTTCCGATATAAAAGACTAAATAAAATATTTTGGCTTTCTAATTGCTAACAGTTCCTCAATTACTGTCCAGCGCTTCGCTTATTTTCATAGCTTATTATGCTTTGAAAATAACCCAGAGCTCACCACGAGGAGGTGGGGGACTGCGAGCTCCACCCACCCAAATGATGTTGGCAAACATAATTTTACTAAGGGGCAGGCCAAGATTTTCTTCTAGTTTTCTCCTTGAACTTTATAGTCACTTTTTGTTCGAAATGTCGGCATATGTTCTCTAGATTCGAATTTCGCTTTGATGTAGCCATCAGGTGCGCTGGCGCCGAAAACGAAAGAAGCAGCCTCTGTGATAATTTTCACAAGTCGATCCACTCCTTGTGTGTGGCAGGGGAAGTCTTGAATTTCCGCTATATTTTTGTTTTTATTGTAGTCATCTACTTCTTCATTTGTAATATTATTGGCCAACGTAGGCTCGTGGAGGGAGCATGAAGCCCAATCAATCATGTCATAGTATTGGTCTGCATTAAAATTGATGGCTGGTAAAACAAAAGTGCGAATTCTTTTGCCTTTTTTTCAATCCTCTTGCTTTCTTAATTCTTTGCCAACCAAAACTTCTTATTTCTGGGATTTTGTCGGTTATTAAAGCCAGCAGGAGATTTTCAGGATGAGAAAAGAATGCGTTTTGTTGAATGACCCTATTAATCAGATCTCTCAAGTAGGGTGGGAGAAATTGGGACAAGTGGATCAAATTCCAGAGGTGTCGGGCTCCGTCAGTTATCGATGGTTCCTTCTTGGTCCCAAACCACACCGGTGCGTACACCTTCATTTTGTAGTATGTGGAATTTGATCTACTTGTCCCGATTTCTCCCACACCACTTGAGAGACCTGATTAATAGGGTCATTCAACAAAACGCATTCTTTTCTCATCCTGAAAATCTCCTGCTGGCTTTAATAACCGACAAAATCCCAGAAATAAGAAGTTTTGGTTGGCAAAGAATTAAGAAAGCAAGAGGATTGAAAAAAAGGCAAAAGAATTCGCACTTTTGTTTTACCAACCATCAATTTTAATGCAGACAAATACTATGACATGATTGATTGGGCTTCATGCTCCCTCCACGAGCCTACGTTGGCCAATAATATTACAAATGAAGAAGTAGATGACTACAATAAAAACAAAAATATAGCGGAAATTCAAGACTTCCCCTGCCACACACAAGGAGTGGATCGACTTGTGAAAATTATCACAGAGGCTGCTTCTTCCGTTTTCGGCGCCAGCGCACGTGATGGCTACATCAAAGCGAAATTCGAATCTAGAGAACATATGCCGACATTTCGAACAAAAAGTGACTATAAAGTTCAAGGAGAAAACTAGAAGAAAATCTTGGCCTGCCCCTTAGTAAAATTATGTGTGCCAACATCATTTGGGTGGGTGGAGCTCGCAGTCCAGCCACCTCCTCGTGGTGAGCTCTGGGTTATTTTCAAAGCATAATAAGCTATGAAAATAAGCAAAGCGCTGGACAGTATTTGAGGAACTGCTAGGAATTAGAAAGCCAAAATATTTTATTTAGTCTTTTATATCGGAAAACCTTCGAATAAAACACAGTCGAAACCAATTGGAAACCATCAATAGAAATATATGGAGTTTTTAGCCTCAAATTGACAATTTTTGACCAAAAGCATACCTAAACAGCATAGGAAACCACCCCTAAGGCACGAATGTAACATATTAGCCATAAACAAAACAATAAATGACCATAATGCAGAAAAAAACACATGAAATAGCCAAATAATGACATTTTTGTGAAATTGTTGTGCGTGTTGCATAACCAAATCACTATCAAAACTTCAAGGTCGATGCGCGCCACCTAAACGACCTCCAAAAAATCTGCAAAAATCAGACGTGTTTTGATCACAAATGGCCACTTTTCCGCACTAGCCACCTTAACATTTCGAAAAAAAGTTTTTTTCGATACACCCTATTCCGCAGTCTTGTCATATATCGGCACGAAACAAAGGAAGTTTTCTCGAACACAGCTGGATCGAGAAACAATTAATGCACAGTGAAAACCCTTCCGTTCCCAACACATCTAATGTTTCGACTTCCAATATGATAAAATGTTCACTCATTTATCTCCAGCGGCGTGATGGGGGTCATAACCCTCCTTTTGCCCCGTATTTCTAAAAAAAATGAACGTCAAAGTCAGAAAAATATGGCAAAATAAGGACTGACTACCGAAAAAAGTATACGTAACACCCCCGCCCCCCTTTCGAAAATCCTAGGTATGCCAGTAGAGCAACGGCACGACATGCCAGAGACCCTGGTTCGGGTCCTGGCTGAGTCTGAAAATTCCGCTAAAATATCTACATATGCAACATCTTCCTGCTTTCTCTTCTCGACATTCATATAATTTTCGGCTTTGTAGTGGTTAAGTGTTAGAGTGTGTGTCGAACCCAGTTGGCTTAAATAAAAGTCCTTTTTATCCCACGAATGTCTCGAACTGCATACACGAAATTTGGCTCGGGCACAAATAAAATTACAGTTGATCTGTGCAACTTATTTATGTCTTAATAAACCGCCCCAATATCCGGTACTCCTGAAATATTCACTTTAGAGACCTTCGATCTCTTCGGCTCAAGCCCCGAACTAGCACTACACTGAGTCTCCTAGAGTTCCACAGACGTACATATCTTCAACTTTGGACACGAACTAGAAGTAGACTTCGGTAGTTTACTAGTCCTCTTCATTTTCGAATTACTAACAGATTCTGTTGTACTAGTCAACCGCGAAATTGAAGCCAGGTATTTATGTCTTCATTATATTCTAGAATGTTCCGCAGATAAAACGTTTCATTAATATTACAAGTAGTTCGACTCCACCTCTTATTAAGAACGTTTCCTTTCCCGCTTTCCAAAGAATAAATAATACAAAAAATCGTCCTACTCGTGGCACGCTTTGTTGTGCAGCTTCCAAATGATAACAAATCTTTACACAATGATCGCTCTCGCTGCAACAACAACAATGAAAGCGCAAGAAACGTTTACGTGCAATATTGTCAATAAAAGGGTTATAGAACATTCTCCGTCTTGCCTCAATAATTACTCTCCTTAAATTATCGTCACATTATTCAAGAAGCCAAAAAAACTAATTTATCCAGTGTAAACTGATAGATTTCCTGCGGGGGCTCAACCCCCTGATCTCCACCTTGGATACGTGCTATTATCAATAAAATGGTTATGGAACATTCTCTATCTTGCCCCGATAATTGTTTCTCTCCTTAAATTATCGTCGCATCTTTAAAGAAACCAAAAACCTAATTTTATCTAGTGTAAACTGAAAGATTTCCCTTGGAAGGGGCTTGACCCCCCTGATCCCCATCTTGGATACATGCTATTATCAATAACAGGGTTATAGAACATTTTCTGTCTTGCGTAGATAATTATTACTCTCCTTAAATTATCGTCACATTATTCAAGAAGCCAAAAACCTACTTTATCTAGTGTAAACTGAAACATTTCTAGGGGGTCGAGCCCCCTTATCCCCACCTTGGACACGTGCTATTATCAATTACAGGGTTGTAGGAAAATTTACCTTTCCTCGATAATTATTTCTCTCCTTAAATTTTCGTCATATTATTTTATTTCACACACACAAGAAACCATTTAGTTAGGAACGAATATAGTTGAAAATGTCACTATTCTTTCATGAAAGCCTTGAAAATTAATTTTAATGCAATTTAGATTGTCTACGTAGTCTATGTAAACTACAACCCAATGAAATATACGCGTAGATTACGTGTAGACAACGGATTTAGACGTAAACTTGCGCTCTGCTTATAGTATACGGCACATCACTGGTCTGCGCACGTCTATGATGTATATACTTCTTGAGAAATTGAGGCGAGGCAGAAAGTTCCTCACCTTCCTAGGTCAGGGTCTATGCTTATCCCACAAATAATATAGAATGAAACAGGAACTGGCTTCCTATCACGCATTCGCATTTCTAGTAACATATACATGAAATAGTTGCGTATTTCACAGCCTGACTTTCCCAAGGGTATGCAGTTCGTCACAAACTCAAACAAACGCGTACCATATCCTCGCTTATGTAGAATTGCTTGTTTTCAGAAATGTGTTTTTTTTGTAAAAAAAACAAAACAAGCAGTTTATCTGTGCTTCATATCGTAGGATATAGTCTGTGCGTGTTATATGCCTGATGCAAGGTACCTTTATAAGGTATGCCATTCCCGAGGTTCCGAGATTTATTCCCATGATGCTGTGCGCGCTATGACGTCATTAAGCGGACAGAATGGAACTTACTTCGTTATCGTATACGGAAGCTTGAGATAAATGGGTCTATTATTTACTTATACACACTTTTTCTTGAATGCCGGTAGAATGAGAACAAATCATCCTGTTTGTGCTCTTGCCACGTGCAATAATAATAGAAGAAAATCGCCTGGAATAAAGTCATCATCGCTTCCCAAAAAACAAGTTGCTGTAGCAGGATTGATTCAATTTGTTCCTCCAAATTTCGGACTTACTCAGTGGTGTAACCACAGGGGAGGGCAGGGGCATTGTCCCCCAACCTTCGACGGAAGTCAATTCTAGGGGGGGGGACATTGATGGCCAAAGGCACCTGCAGGGGGCACAGAGGAGAAATTGCCCCCTTCTATTTCAAATTTTATACAAATAAAAATACATTTCGTAAAATTTTCTTGCTCGCTTCGCTTGCAGTGCCAGCTTTTCTGAGTCTCGTCAAGTTCAGAGACGTAGCTAGGGGGCGTCGGGAGTCGGCCATGGGCGCCAAATAATCTAATTTTAAAAAAAATGTGAAAGAGAGAATGCCTTAGCGCCATGTGATATTATTTGTCCCTTATTAAATCAATATTGTTTTAAATTGCAAAAATTGGATCAAAAAATTTTCTTTCTCGCTTCGCTCGTAATATAATTGTTTTTTGTAATGTGATGTATGTAAATAATATGTTTTGTATATAATATATGTAATGAAAAAACTTTGAATACGTACATAATTTAGTGTTAGAATCTTGCATATGTATTTTCTTATTTTATGTCGCTCCATGTTGCATATGTGTAAAACATATGAAAGTTATACATGTTATATGTACAAACAAATATCTTCGGCATGCATTTATCATTCATTTTCTGCCATTCAAAAATACAGTTTGTGTGCTTGTTTTCAATTATTAGCTAATGTAAAATTCCTGGTGTTGAAAAAATATTTCAAATCGTTTGTTCCAAATAAATGCTTTAGCACAGACATCTACCTCCCTTTTGCGTAATTTATGAGGATAATAACGTATTTGATACTACTACTACTACTACCGCTAGTAATAATAATGCCATTATTAATGTCATTATTATTACTATTATTATTATTGGTACGTTTATCCTGGTACTTTCTCCCTCCAGATAAAAATTCGTGGTTGCGCCTCTGGCCTTACTTCCACACTCGCCTTCCGTATCATCACGTATGCAACTTTCAAAAACCTTTACACAATCGAAACTCAGTTTCTAAGTATTGCTTCATTGAATATTGAGTGCAAGATAAGATTTATTAGCTTTGAAGTTGAAACATCGTCCGCGAAAATAATACTTTGAACATCTCGTAGGTACCGAACACTAATTAACAATTGCACTGTTACTTTACTTTATGTGCGTTTGTTGAGAAATTGTGCTGAAAATATAATGTACGACTTACAGGACAGGCGTTTCTCCCCTGCACATCCTTTCAATCTTCTCGTCAATCAATGAGAGGAGCTGTCATGTAAATAATGACCAAAGAAGCTATTCAATCAGGCCCGTAGCCAGGAATTCTTTGTAGGGGGGGGGGGGGGGAGCGAAGTCAATCCTAGAGGGGGCAAATTTTTAACATATTGTGTCGCATTGGCACATATTATGGTAGGGTACACAGAGGTACTTGCCCCCCTCCCCCAAAAGCTATAAGTAACAGAAAAGGGATGGTATCTTGAAACTGCAACGAACCAAAAAAAAAAAACTTCGAGCAACATCAAATAGCAATATTTCGATAATGACCTTTCCAGGTTGCCAAAGAATATAAAGTTTAACATAAATAGGCTAATAGGGACTGTACCTACTTGATATCGTAATTGATTGATTTGGTGTTTAAGTCCACTTTGTGCACACTAAGGCTAATTGGATCCGAACCATTATGTGCCTTCACCCTACTTGATATTTACAGGTCGATAATGTTAATTGATGACTAACATCAGCTTTGGGCCTCTCTGCAGAACTGATTAAGGGAGCCCTTTATAAATCATGCTTCATAATGATTCCCTCTAGTTTCCAGTATGCAAGATTTTTTACGCACAAAGGAATCTATCGACAATCCAACAACACCATTGTGTTGTGTTGTACAAGCAAAATCGGATTAATTACATAATAATTGTTAGGATCTGCACTTTGATGAATTGTGGAAAAAATTGTAATACTTTTTTTGACCTTGCTAAAGCATTAAACCATGGGTTCCTTAGTCCACCACGGACTCTATTTCCTTCAAAGGGGAGACTCTTGTATCACTACAGACAATGTTTGCCTACTGGTTACGTTAACCATTTTGCAAAATATTGTGTGAATTGTATTATATTATAGTTGAAATACATGTTTCGACACCTGAAAAAAATAGGAATCCCTTGATTGACCAATGACTTCTTGGATTACAGTGTCATCATTAATATTTGATATTAAGTTTCATAGAAAGAAATTGTTTTAATAGGGCACAAATAATTTTACGGGGGCTCCCAGCGCCGACTCCCGCCGCCCCATATAGCTATGGCTCTCAACTTGGACTATAAGAATAGGAGAAATTGTGAGCGAAGCAAGCAAGCAAGATAATTTTACGAAATGTGTTTTTATTTGTATAAAATTTTAAATCGAAGGGTGCAATTGCCCCTCTGTGGCCCTTGCAAGTACCCTTGGCCGTCTCGAAGAAAAATGCAAAAAACACGTCCTCTCCGATGGCGCAGTGGTAACGTCATCGCCTTGAAATCAAGGGGTCCCGGGTTCGATACCCGGTGGAGGCACAAAGTGGTTCGGATCCCACTTTAAACTGTGGGTCCAGTCCCAATTAGCCTTACTGTGCATAAAGTGGACTTAAAATATCAAATCAATCCAAGGAATACGTAAAAACTAATCCCATCATGAGTATCCAATTGTCCTGCTATTCTTAGATTCTCCTAGTCTTGTTTCTTTACTTCAATATTTGCTTCCCCTAGAATGAACTTCCGTCGAAGGTCGGGAGGGGGGGGGTATATGGCCCCTGCCCCCTGTGGTTTCAGCACTGTCTGTGAGTGTCTCTTCATCAATTTCACGTCATCATTCATTATTGCGATTATCTAGTAGTGGCAGAAAAGCAACGCTAAGTAACAAAAATCAAATATCCATTCCACTCCCTCCCTCTACCACATGAATCACTATTACCAAAAGGTAGACTTTTGAAACAAAAATTTAAGCAGTTCCAAGTTCATAGCAACACATCCAAGAAAAAACATGGGACCACATTCGGCACCATTAATACAAGACTACTCAAAATGTCACAACTGTTCTAGATACTGAAAATTGAGAAATCATTTCCCGAAGTCTGGATCTGGAAGAGAAATTAACCCCACCCCCCACCCAATCTTGCTAGAGTAACACATGATATAATTTTAAACATTAGTGAGGATTTCAGGTAGGGATGTGTTCTGTATTTTTCACAGGGGGCAAAGGAGGCTCTCAGGGGGGGCAATTGCCCCCCTGCCCCCCTCTAGCTACGGGCCTGTATTCAATGTAAAGCATACTTATCAAAGCAAGGACAATTTTATCAATGATTTTTGTATTATCAATATAATATGTTGTATACACATCTATTATATTATAATTTAAAGATATTGTACAAATATAATACTACTTTGCTGGCTTTAATTTATTTTATATCTGCTTTAAAAAGCCTCGTTGGTTCAGTCGGTAAATAATCTGACTGTCACGCTGAAGGCGAGGATTCTGTCCCCAGGGTGGTTGGTCTCGAGGGGGATTTTCTCAGCAACGTCCTTGCATGAAAACTGCTTTGAGGTTCACCAGGGGTCTAAAAAAATAGTATTTTGGGGGCCGGAACGTGATGCTAACACCACCTTCATAAATGACCGGGATTGTGAATCATAATCCCTAAATTCATTCATGGCATGTTACAACACGCAGAAGGTACTTTTGCTTTTAAAACTTAGTGCATATTTAGTCGCACACCGTGGGCGTTCGGTCTGAGACGTCATGGTTTGGGCTCTGGCTACGGAACGCGCAGGTTCGAGTCTTCTAGGAGAAGCGTAACAACTTTCCTTCTGAGGTTTCGGACTGTGTATGGGACCGGTGGGCACACACCATTGTGAAGAAATTGGAGAGCTACGAATGAGTAGCGTAATCCAGTCATGGAAACCATGGAAACTTAGAGAAATGACTGAGGGGATCGTCGTGCTGACCACACGTCACCTCGTAACAGGTTGGATGATCTCTCGCCTCGGCAGGTGGAAGTGAGGCCGGCAGTCGGTAGGTAGGCCTTAGCCCTGTATTAGTACACAGTTGAATACATGCCGCGAGAATACACATTATGAAATTTGTTTGACTCAACTCAAACATACTGCAGAAACTATTTCCATGTAGATTTAATAGCCGGCATCCGTGGCAGAGTGGTTAGCACATCGCGCTACGACGCCAAGGATCCCAGGTTCGAATCCCGGCCTGGGTATGGATGTTTGTGAGTGTCCATTCATCAATTTCATCATCATGACTCATCCTCATCTTCGCAATTAGCCAAAACTGGCAGAAAAGTGAAGTAAAATAAACCAAATAAAAAAATAGATTTAATATTTCATATTTGTGTTGCTTGATTGAATTGGTGTTTTAAGTCCGCTTTTTGCACAGAAAGGCTAATTTGGACTGGGCCTACAGTCTAAAGTGGGATCCTAACCACTATGTGCCTACACCGGGTATCAAACCCGGGACCCCTTGACTACAAGGCGACGGCGCTACCACTAGACCATCGTGGAGGACAAATTTGTGTTGCTTGACAAGACTTATTTTCTAATTGCGCACTCTATTATTAGTAAAACACATTTTATGTGTGTGTTGGATATGGTATGAGATTTAATTAGGAAAAGCGATGGATAATGTAATATTTATACAAAGTAAATTAACGCATTATGTTCTTACAACAAATGTAACTATTACAGAATAGGAAGCCAGTGACGAAATTAGCCGTAAGTTTTTTTTTTAATTCCTCGCAGTAGTAAATATTGTTACAAATAAAATCGAGAAATTTAGATCCTCAACTTAGGTGGATAAGAGACCAAATTATAATTCTCAGCTTGCATTTACCTCCGATTATTAGAAGTATCATTCGACCGAAAAGCAATCTCTGACTGTTGGCTGATAAATGCGACGTGCCTAAAATACAGGAAAACGTAACAGCATAATCGTTCCATTATTTTTGTTTTGTATTTGTATTGCTTTTGTTTTATTTCAAGTATAATTTACCCCTTGGCTAATCGCAAAGATGAAAATGAATGGTGAGTAGATGAAATGGATGATCACAAATCCATGTGGATCACAAACAGTACAGAGTACTACAAAGATTGTTGGCCCACATGCCAGAACCTAGTAAGCCCGCAAGATTGAAGTTCCTAGGATATATTACCTGGAAGAAATATTGCTATTTGAATGTTTCCCGAAAATACACCATTTATACAATAGCCATTATCTAATTCATTCGCCGGCTCGGTAGCCGAGGGCGTTAAGTGGTCGACTTTCGATTTCGCCTCCGAAGTTCCCGGTTCAAGTCCCAGCATGGGCATAGGTTTTCTCTGCGAGTCAGGCACGTATCCAGGAATTCCTTTCGTGGTGGGCTAAACACCATATTTTTAAGGGGTATATATAGAACCTCACAATTGTATGTTTAAGGCCAATGGTGGCAATTGGGTTCAAAACGGGAGTGGGGGGGGGGGTGCAAGAAAAGTTTACTTTCTCTTCCCTTGGTATGCAAGGGTTAGCATAAAGAGGTCATAGTGTGAAGGCAAAAAAATGGGGAGCAACTATCCCCAAAATCGTCGCCACTGTTCAAGGCTGCCAAATTATTCAGAACGTGAAATCGGAACATTTTTTACCACTCAACTCCTCTGTTTCCATGCATTAACATTGTGTGCCGGAACCATCTCAGTATGTGTGTTTGCCCATTTCTTATCATCAGACATCAAAACATCTATGGCGTCTTCGAGTGTTTTTTACGAAGCTGTTACACACGCACGGGATGGACAATCCACTCGACAACGCGAGACTCAAACTGTGGGCTGAGAACTGGACGCAGAAATTTCTCGAATATTTCTCTCTGATTCGAGCCTGAACACCACTACTGTGTCTTGTCCTCCCATGTTTACAGTTCTTATAAAAGCTGAAACCCACCAAATTATTCATATTGAGGCCTAAGCACTCGCAAGTGTTCACAATTGTCTGTCACAACTTCCGCAGTCTTGTCGTATATTGGCACAAAACAGAGTAAGTCTTCTCGAATACAGTTCGAAACAATTAATTCACAATGAAAACCCTTCCGATCCCAACACATCTAGTGTTTCTTCTCCCAATATGATTAAATGCTTACTCATTTATCTCCAGTGACGTGCCCAAGGGAAGGTTGGTGAGGTCATAACCAAATTTGACCAAGTATTCCTTAAAATAAAGAACTTCAAAGAGAGGAAAAGATGGCAAAATGAGGACTGACCACCAAAAATAGTATGCATAACCCTCCTCTTCTAAAATTCTGGGAAAATTTGGTCCGGGCACAACTAACTCATCACTCAAAACTTTGATTTTCAGTTGATCTGTGCAGCTTATTTCTTTTTTAATTAACCGCTCCAATACCCGTTACTGATTAAATATTCACTTTAGAGAGAGACCTTCGATCTCTTCAGCCCTCGAGCCGAACTAGCACTACACTGAGGCTCCGGAAATTCCGCTGTCGTTAATGTCTTCTGGTTTGGACCCGAACTGGAACTAGTAGTAGACTTCGTTACTTTACGGTATTTAGTCCTTTTCATCTTCGAATCACTAGATCTTATAAAGCCACCAATGGACACTGACTGTACACTAATCGACAGTATGAACTGTCATACTTACCTTTGAATACTCATTAACCGATTCTGTTGTACAGATCAACTTGGAAATTGAAGCCGCGTATTTTAACCTCATTATATTCTAGAACGTTCCACAGATAAAACGATTCGTTAATGTTGCCAGTAGTTCGACTCCTTCTCTTATTCAAGAACGTTCCCTCTCGCGCTTTCCAGAGATTAAAAAAATATAATGAATCGTCCTACGTGTGGCGCTACGTTTACAGCTTCCAAATGCTGACAAGTCTTTGCATAGTGTTGCGACAACACCGAAAGCGCAAGAAAAGTTTTAATGCAATATTATCAACAACAGGGTTATAGAACATTCTCCGTGTTGCCTTGGTAAGTATATCTCTCCTTATATATTATCGGCACACTATTTTAGAAAACAAGAACCTAATTTTGCCGGACCCTGTGGCTGAGTGGTTAGCACATCGCGCTGCGACGCCAAGGGTCCCGGGTTCGAATCCCACTCGGCCATGGTTGTGTGTGAATGTCCATTTATCATTTTCATCATTTCATCACTCATTCCCATCTTCGTAAATTAGCTAAGAGGAACAAAACGCGAAGTAAAATAAAATAAATCAAATCAAAAAAAAAAAAAAATTATGTAGTGTAAACTGAAAAAATTAAGGGGGGCTCCAGCCCCCTGATCCCACCTTGGGTGCGCACTATTAACAATAACAGGGTTCTAGAACATTCTGTGTCTTGGCTCGAAAATTATTTATCTCAAATTATCATCACATTATTTAAGAAGCCATGAACGTAATTTTATGTAGCGTAATTTCCTGAATGGGGTGCTGGAGACCCCTGATTCCCACCTTGGATACGTGCTTGACTCGATAATTATTCCTCTCCTTAAATTATCGTCACATTATTTTATTTCCGACCACAAGAAACCAAATACCTCATTTTATCTATTGTAAACAGAAAACTTTTTGGGGGGTTCGAGCCCCCTAAGCTCCCCCTTGGATACGTGCCTGCTACGAGTGTCCCTTCATCAATTTAAACTAATCATCACTCATCCTGTTCGTCGCGATTAGCCAAAAGTGGAAGAAGACGATAAATAACAAAAACAAATTTATCCTCATCGTGGCGATCAACTGGAGAATGTTAAAAGTAGCGTAAAAATATTAAAGGGAAATTCCAGGACATTCAGTAAAAAGACATATCAGAATATGCCCGGACAAGAACTTTCCTTAGAATGAGACATTTAAAATAAATGCAATAGGTTAGCTGGAAAGAAAAGCCGGCAGTGGACTACAGCCTGCAGGGACAAGATATCACGCAAAAAATAAACTATGCATTGTTTTGGAATAAATGTATTCTTCTATCGCGTATTTGATCTCTTGCTGTCAAATCAAATTAACAGCTTTGGTGTATAATATCAAAAGATGCATGAAAACACAGCGTTTCATGGGCCATCTGCTACATTCTACGCATAGCTTTCAACCGCTCGTGTCCGCTTGGTGACGTCACAAGCTCTAGCCAATAACGTGCAAGTCGCGGAGTGGCCCCCCCTGTGCCTGATGTATGTGTTTTTGTAGTACAGGAAAAGAAGGTGACATCTTTTTCATTTTGTGTTGTATGTTTTTAGATCCCTGTTAGGATATGTACTGTATTTGCATTAGCGTGGTGCCATGTTACCAAAACATGGTAAGACATTTTTGAGATTTCTTTTTATTTTTGTATTTTTTTGGGTAAATGTCTGTTATATCGGAGACACATTTCTATTGGATATTTTCAGTTTTAAATGGTTCGTATTTACCAATTGTGTATTGCGGAACATAGTTGAAGGTGCCATTATACTTTTTACACGAAAATAACTTCGAATTTTCACATTACGAGTAATTCTTTTGGGTTCTTTCTTCCGTTGCGGAACATACAATATGGCGCGCCCAGCTATGGATCATAGCGCGTCTTGCTTGTATTTTGTCGTTTTGGAGTGGGTATGGGTAAGACTGCAGAATATGGGCTCCTTAGGAGGAACGCGGTTCATAATTTTTTGGTAACGTTTTGTAGTTAGTAATCGGGAAAAGTAAGTTTTAAGGTGCGGAAATTTTTTTTTCTTTTAAGAAAACCAGAAAAACGTGTCCAGGTTGGGCAGTATTGAAATCGTAGCAACGAAGGAAAAGGCATATTCCTGCACAAATCTAGTGAATGCAAAAAATGCCTATGTTGTTAGGTAGCTAGGTTTAGTTCACGTAGCCTAAATAATAATTAGTCATTGTATTTATGCTAATGAAACCTAACCTAACCTTGTAGGCATTCCTCGAAGAAATAATGAAAGAAAGTGTGCGTAAACAATATGGACACAAACGAATGGATAAATGCTTTGCTTTTAGTAGCAGGAAAAACATTTTTCATTGTATTTATGCTATTGGAACACAACCTAACAGACCTAACCTAACCTTGTAAGCATTCCTCGTCTGAAATAATGAAAGAAACTGTGCGTCCGTTGGTGGAATCCGGAGCGACAAATCAACTCGAATGCTGCGAAACGAAGGGTCTCACTTATCACAAAACACTTGGTATGACTTGGTATGACCTGGGTATGCAGTGTAGCAACCTTTTTAACCGAAAAATACGTATTTTCGTGTTCATTATGTCATCACAAACCATTGACGGATAGCCCCAAAAAACATGATATCCCCACGAACCATTTCCGGCAAGGTTAGGTTGGGTTAGGTTAGGTAAGCATAGTTAAAAAAAAATAAAAAAAATTCTGGTAAAAAAAGGCACATTTGGAATCACTGGTGAGACCGCGTGACTTTCGATGCTCGCACCATCTGCAGGTACATAATGGAAACAACGGCATAATGTTGTCGCTTTTTATTATATCAAAAGTACTTATTTCTTGTTGTGCAGAATTCAACGGTGAGAAAATACCTCCACGAACTTTCAAAAATACTACAGAAACTCATTTCTGTAAGTAGTTTCAGTAACATTATCGTATGAGGGAAACGGATTCCTTCAAATTTACAGGAGAAAGTACTTACGGAAATCATTTTCTTTAGCGTTGTGGAAGTTCCTGAATGTAGATTTGATCCATTTTAATGTGAATGCATGTTGTTTTCTGCGAAAATCTCTCTCCGACACGCTGTTTCTGCTCCCGCTTTTTGCTTTCTGCACGAGAGTGCAATGTTCCATGTGTTAAGATGATGCAACCCCGTAGTCAGTGTTTCAGCCTCGCCGTGTTTTCACTAGAACATGACATGTCGAGTAATTTTAATTTTTTTTTAACTATGCTTGCCTAACCTAACCTAACCTTACGGAAAATGGTTTTTGGGGCTTACGTCAATGGTTTGTGAGGCTAACATCAATGGTTTGTGACGTATTAGCATAATTTCAAATCCGGGCACGAAAGTAGATATTTTCCAGTGAACGAGGTTGCAACACTGCATAAATTGACAAAACACTATCAGAATGCCCCCTAAACCAGTACGCTATCACGGCCATGATGTGTTACAGATTCGAAACAACAAGTAACAGTAAGTACTCGTAAATAGAAGAAATATTCATTATCTTAGTTAGAAATGCATTATTTGACCTTAAGAAATGTTCCGCATTCGAAAATAACACGTTAGCAATGTAAAGAAGTCCGAAATATATGATTCGTAGGTGTTTCCCTCATAGGATAATAGTACTGTAGTTTCTTCTGTAAAAATGAAGAAATGTGTCTCCGATATAACAGACATTTATCTTTTCTTCGGTAACATTATAGTATAGGGGTGTTTTCTTGAATTTTTCTGAACGAGTTTACAATACCGGACCACTCTCCAATTTCTATGAAATTTTGCCTACTCACTAATTGTGAACTCCTAATCATGAATCTGCATGTAACAATTGGTGGTCGAGTATGGAAATCGAGAAAAAAACTAAATATACTACGACAAACGGCTGAAATTTGCTAGTTCATTTAATTTGAATATTCGTACTTATGTATTCTGCATTGAGAAACATTGCTGAAAGTAGCATTTCGCTTATTTCACGGAAATAAGCTCTATTTGCGACATATCGAGTAAGTTTTTTTTTTTTTTTTTTTTGCCTCTCGTAACACTCAAAGTGGCGGTCATAGTTCCACTACCGAACTATTTCTGGTTAGGTTAGGTAGGTTCACGTATATGTTACAATAGTTAAAAATTGGTTTCGAAAAAAATATGCGTAGCCCCACACACCATTTTCGGATAGCTCAACGAACCATTGACACACAGCCCCACAAACCATTTGCGGAAACGTACCTTCTTCAGTTACAAAAACACGTGTTTGGAAACACTGACCGGTATTACGTCCTCACACACAGGTTACATCCACCAGGAAGTAAGTGGGTGCAAGAGCTTTCGTGCATCGGTCACACATTTATATCGAACAATAGATGATTTACCGGCAAAATTCAATGAACGATGCGAGAAAACACTTTCCCGAACTTCCACAAGTATAAAGAAACTGCATTCGGTAAGTAATTTCTCCTGTAAATTTGAAGAAATCCGTTTGTCCAATACGAGAAATTTACCGGTTGTAGAGCATTCCGGCGAGCCTGAAGAATTCCACTGTCCGATCCAAACTTGAATGTAGGCACCTCTCTAAAAATATATATTTCGCTAGGTATCCTGAATAAAATATTTTTTTGTCCCTGAAGAATTCAATTTGTCCTTTGCATGCCTCCAAGTCGACTCTATACTATTGGTGTGAGTGCCGGTATCTGCATCGACGAAGTTGATACTATGGTTAACTGTGAGGTACTTGAAACCTTCCTGTTGTAGCTGATCGTAAGCTTTCGAGCAATCTGAAATAATTGTAGTACTTGGAGAATCCACTGCTTAATTAAAGATATCGAAACTCTCGACAGGAACAAGAAAACACTGTCTGCTTCCTCTTTCAATCCCAAAATCCCATTGTCCCTCAACATGATGACCGCGATGGTATTTTCTGCGGCCAAACATGGACTCGTCTATTTCCACAACTTTGCCTTCACCTCTAATCTTCTCCCCATTATCGTAGACCACATATTCCAAAACCTCCCGACAAAAGGAAGCCCAGTCAATACCTGTCTTATGTAAAATCTCTGCCCCCCTCACAAATAATGTTCAGTGTACAATTAGAGGACCACAGTTTGACGAACACACATATCTGTAGAATAGACAATTTAGTTCTAGCGAAGAAAGTTCCTTTTCGAACCGAAATGGAGTAATTGCACGGCAGACTTTTTTTTTTCGACAATACAAACCGTTTCTTACCCTTCCAGGTGTAGTTGTCAACCAACGCACGGTCCTTGCACAATTATAATACGTGCCCGCGTAGACACATGCAATCGCCTTCCTTCGGCAAAACACCGAAATCTATTAACTTGTCCATCCTCCTCCACACTCCACCGAAAGAACTGCAGCACAATAACATTCTTGCATGCTGAACACAATGCAACTAAGAATGCAACAGTGTGGCAATGCTGTAGAGAACGTAATGAATGGGTGTCACTTATCGCACAACACTTTAGCAACATTGTGTTCTGATGTCACAGAAGAATTTTTTCATGTTAGGCAAGACAAGGTATAGTTCTGTTAGAAAAAAATATTAATTTTTCTTTGTATGTATGCTAATGGAACCTAACCTAACCTCGTATGCATTCTTCGTCTGACGTCAATGCACAAGGTAGCAAGATTACAAAGTAGCAAGATTGGTGTGCGTAAAGGAAGACCATTAACGAATTACGAAAGAAAGATGGTTCCGAATTGCTTTGTATGGACAATCACCATGGTAAATCGCAAGGTTATTTTACAATTTCTGCACATAAATGTACAATTTTAAGAAGTGACCGCCAAATATGAACTACAGATACGTCATCAGGACACCGAAATTAGTAAGTAGGTGAAATTTTATTGAAATTGGAGAGTGGTCCGGTATTGTAAACTCATGCCCATTTTTCAATGTATTTGGCCGCTAAATCATGTATTTTTCTATAATAATGTCCATCCGATGCACGAAAGCTGTTGCTTGCATTTCCATCCATGTACTTGAACGGGATGTTGCGAGCATCTGATGACGTAATCCCCCGGTAAGTGTTTCCAAACATACAGTTTTTTCACTATATTGTCCAACCTAAAGCAACCTTACCATGATGGTGGGTGGGGCTATCGTGAATGGTTTTGGGGCTATGCGGGAATGGTTTTTGGTGCTATGTGGGAATTTGGTACCAGTTAGATATAGTGAAAACACATTTAACTATTTTATTTCCAAATTATTTACATTTGTACTTACCTTATATGCATAGCAGAACATTTTTCAACTTGGGATTATGTTTTTTTCACTGAAAAAAGTTACACACAATATGGTGGGCAAATCTTGACTCACGTTGTCTATCGTCAGCTGATATGCAGTGTTTCCAAACTTATGAACTGAAAAAGGCCGCACAAAAGGTTTTTAAGCTAAAATTGATCCACAAACCATTCACAGAAGGTTAGGTTCAGTTAGGTTAGGCAAACAGAAAATTTAATTGAAAAAAAAAAAAAAACACTCGCACTTCATCTTGTAAAACTACTGCGTGGGTGCTACACTGACAGGGAGTTACATATTCATATTCGAACGCACGGAACATTTGATTCACGTAGTCGACGGTAATGGTGGCACAAACTATCGTGCAACGGAGATACATTAATGTCAAAAATGACATTATTTACTGGCCGAATAAGTTGCACGAATGGAAAAGCACTATTCCCAGCTTACAAAAGTCGACAGGAACTCAATTTTGTAAGTACTTTCTCGTAATTTCTCCTGTAAATTTGAAGAAATCTGTTTCCACTATATCTAGCTGTTACCATGAATTTTTCTCTTAGGAAGGTTGAAACACTGCTTTTCCGTTTGAAACACAACGCTAGTCAAGATTTGCCCGCCATGTTGCGTTTTCAGGAAACAAGAAAAGAACGAACAATAATTACTTGATATGTCTACAATAGATACTAATTTAATTAAAGAAAGCGAAATCCCTTGTTAAACAATGTTTCGCACTGCAAAATAGGTAAGTTCGAATGTAAAAAAGTGGAGAATGAATGAGTTAGAGCGATTTCCCGCGTATGAGAGTTTTACCAAAACGGTTTTTTGGTTGTGCTTTTTTTGGCTTTTTACACAAAAGTGTCTCAGATCAATGAAATTACAGGGTTTATAGTTTGTTATATCGGAGACACATTTAAATCGGATATTTTGTTTTTTTCTCATGGTTCGTACTTACCAATTGTGTATTGCGGAAAATAGTTCAAGGTGCCATTATGCTTTTTACACGAAAACAAACCCAATTTTTCACATACAGAGTGATTTTTTTCTTAATTTCTTCGCTTCCGGAACACACAATATGGCAGGCACATCTTGACTCACGTTGTGGATATGCAGTGTTTCAACCTTCTTCACTGAAAAATATCTACTATCTTGTTCGTCACTGGTGAAAATTATACATTTTGTATGGGTAGCTGACAGATAGCCCCACAAACCATTCACAGATAACCCCACGAACCATTACGCCCGGTAGCTGACGGATAGCCCCATGAACCATTCACGGATAACCGCACAAATCATTTCCATTAGGTTGGGTTAGGCAAGCATAGTAAAAAGAATGAGTTTGAAACTGACAGTGGGTTACGTAATTTATTTTCAAGCAGTTGAAAAATCTAAAAAAATATGGGTGGTGTGCCTGCAAGCCCCCTCACCGGCGTTAAGCTAGGGTTAGAATTGTATCTGAACCACTATGCAATACGTGCCCGCTGGGATTGGCTACTACATCATGTAATTTTTTTTAGCTACCTAGTTGTAAAATATGTCACAACAAACAGTAACTTCAAGTGAAATACGTTACCTGTAATTGATAAAAAGCCAAAATTTCTGTTTTGTTTTTTCCAAAAACGCTGGCTTTTTATCAGAAAAAAAAAACATCCATTCAAAAAAGCTGGCTTTTTTGCAACTCTAATTACAAGTACAAACAAGGTTTTGTTTTGAAGAACAGTAAGAGAAAAAGTGTCCCTTGTGCACAGAATTGTACCATGAAGACTAGTTCGCTACACTTTTCGACAACAGGTGCAAACAAGTGTCAATCTGGTGCAACCAAGTAGATGCTCAAGTTCAGAAGATTCGACAAGTGCTTCTTGGCTGCTTTCAAAGTCCATTTCATTGGTTAGAATGTAGCACCTGCTCATACACCACTCTCCAGGACATAGTGGAAATGGTGCAGACACCACATACACCACAGGTATGTTCTTCAACTTCAGCCAAGTCGTCCTCCCTGCATCACAGGAAACCTCTTGGGTTCAAGTTCCAGTTGTTTAATTTCCATTTATTCATGGTACACAGTTATTTTCTACATGGTTCGATTTCTGTTTGTCTGTTAACATACTTCAGAGTGTAATTCTGCCAAGCTTTGCCTATCTTTTATGGAACTTTGAAAAGAATCACTACACAACCAGAACCGTTACCAACATCTAGTTGACGTCACTATTGTATCTGGCACAAGCTGTAGTTTTGGAACAGCATGGTGGATCATGTGCTTGCATAACTCTTGTGCTGATACAGGTTTAACAGCTGTTGACTTGCTTTCAGAAGTAGGGAGCAAATTTACAATATAGAGATATTCTCCAATTTTTTTAAAATTTGCATACTCACTAATTTAGGCCTCACAACCACGAATCTGAACTTAAAATTTGGGGGTCACGTCTAGAAATCGGAAAACAATGGGGTCTATAATTTCAACCAACAATGTAGAATTGCTCATTATTTATCGCAAGATCTATCGTTTCACAATGAAATATACATATTCCTGATATACTAAAACCACAAATTTGAACTATATTTGCCTAACCCAACTGCAACTAACCTAATCTTACTGTGAATGATGCGTGACCTATGCATGCGTGGTTCTATGACCCCAAATTTTAACTATGTCTGCCTAACCTAACCTTCCTGTGAATGGTGCATGGGGCTATTTGCCAATGGTTGGTGACCTATACGTCCATGGTTCTACACTTTTGTAGCATGTAACTGGTGAAGAGACATTTTTAATCAAAGAAACTGAATCACTGTTTTCAAACTTACCTATAATTAAAATCCGCATTCCACACGCTCTTGTCCTTCCAGGTTCTCATGTTCAATATCTTCATTTTCTACGAAGACACACACTTGCAACAAGGATAACTTGGATCTAGTGAAAAAAGCCCCTTTCCTTAGGGATTGCATGTCTGAGGTTTTTTCTTTCCGTGCACAACACTTGTCAAACACTTCCACACGTAGTTATCAATACACACACGGTTTCTGTACAATTTCAAAGCATGCCCGCGTGGACACATGTAACTACACTTCTTTGGCAGAACACCAAATTCCATCAATTTGTTAACCAAGCCATGACCATCCTCTTCTACACTCCACTTATATAACTGTAGCACGTTAAGAATCTCTTCATTCCTCTCTGCCATTCTTCCACGACCAATGCTTTGAACCAAAAAGAATCGCTCTGAACAGCGTCGCAATGCTCTAGACAGCGGAGCAGACATTTTATCGTCATTTCACATCATCAAACATGGTTGCTATTTTCCTTTATGGGGAATCATCGCGATAATTAACAACGTTATTTTACAAGTTCTACAACTTAATGTGCAATTTGAACATGCTACCCCCAATTATTATTTGCATATACGTAAGTATGACTGCATATTTAGTGAATATAATACCTAGTTATGTAATTACACAATATCTCTATATTATAAATTCTTACCGGAAGGGAGTATTAGGTATAAATGAATAAATCTTGCCTCTTTATAATGCTTGACCACATTAATAGGAATTAATAGAATATTTTGATAACTTTTCAAAATGTGGCACAGAAAATAACCGAAACAATCAGAATCAAGAAAGTACTTTAAGCCATAATTCACGAAGGAAATAATTATTTTTGTAGTATTTTATTGTATTGTGAATTTAGTTTAGTACCATGCATTAACACCCAACTAATAATGTTGATATAAGGAAACGAGGTACCTTAAAAAAAAAATATTTCGGTGATCCTGTCATTGCGGTATAGACCAAACTAATGTTTGTTTTATACGGTTTTCTCGTACGATGCCAGTTTTTATGTATTTTTTGCCATACATATATCCATGAATGAATTATTAAAAATATTAACTACATATTTTCCTTCAGTTGCCTTCTTGACTTACGAAAAATTCAAATAAATGATTTCCCAGTATGTATGTATGTAAGGTACGTAACACAAAATTGATGAAGTAGACGAGAGTGCAATGAGTAAAAAATGCAGCAAACTAGACAGGTCTATTCCATGAGAAGGCACGCCGATATACGTTCTTGATCTTGGTTGTTGTGGAGTTGGCATGACACCCCCTCCCACATCACTGAGGGTCTTGGTGTACCAGAGTGGAGTGTAAACGTGGCTACTACATATACTTTTGGAGTTCAAATATATTTATTCACATTTATTAGTCATTTGAAGTGCACCTACTAATGACATTAACCTGCCTTTGAATACTTTGTAGAGCCAGTGTCTGCTGCTCTTTCTATGTTGCTACCCCTTCAACTGTTGCTGAATACAATTTAAAAGGCGATGTGTAACTCTAACATGAAGCAATTGGTTTAGTTTAACCTTCAGCTACCTTCTTTTGCATTCCTCTCTGACTGGAAGGTTTTGGCTCATGATAATGCTAATGCATAATGTACAATATACATTTTTTGAGCTATAGATTGCAATATAAAAGGTACAAACATCCCTTTGTGGTAAGAGGCTATCCACTGACGTATTAACTGTAGTTTGTTGAAGAAATATTCCCAATTTATCAGAATTTCTTGTTGGTCACACATGGAGTCCCGCTGGTATATTCGCAGCACATATTGATCCCAACTGCATATACAAGTCATTTGCAATATCACTATTTACAAAAAGTGACGCTTCCTTCATCCCCCTGTCCTTTATGTAGCATATATAAAGTAGCACTTCCTCATCAGAGGATTTATCTGTAGATGCACCCAACATAAACTTAACCTTCTGAGTCCCAAGGCCATTTTCACATGTAACCTCCTTGGTCCCGAGCCGATTTTGAGCAAAATGCAGAGTTTCAATTAAATGAGTGTAGATCGGAGGCTAATTGCCCTAGAGAGATGAGTGATATACCGTTGTACGTGGAATGAACCAGAGATTCAGACTATATGAAATTTATGCAAATTCGGCATATATGTGGCACGGGGGAGGGAGCTAACTCTCAAAATTCCAAAATTTCGGAAAAAATAGATGGGGTTCCCTCCCTCCCCCCAAGGAAAAAGTATATGACAGTGTCGACATGCACATGGAAATGATTGATGACATCTAAGGAAATATTTGCATTATTATCATATGACCAATGTAACTTGAGTTGTACCCTCAAAAGTAATGGTCGGCACACCACTGATTCAATCTTCAAAATGCAGCGGTACTTTGAAATGACCAAGAAGGTGCAAGCTGAAAGAAGTGCTGGTAAGGTCATGTTGACTTTGTTTTGGGATCGTAAGGGAACAATTCTTGAACATTACATGCCGATAGGTCAAAATGTAAACAGTGTGACATATGCAAACCTTATGCGTGAAAGTTTTAAAACCAGGAATTTTGAAGAAGCGACGTGGTCTGGTGTCCAGTGGCGACCTCTTACTGCATGACAACGTGAGACCACACACTGCTAGAGTCGCATTAGCTACCATCAATGACCTAAAATTTGTCTGCTTACTCCACCCCCGTATTCCAAAGATCTGGCACCTTCAGATTATTACATTTTTGGCCCACTTAAAGACGCTCTTAGTGGCTCAAGGTTCGAGGATGATTAAGATGTCCAGGCAGCAGTGCATGACTGGTTATGTACATGCCCAAAATAATTCTTTTCACATGGAATGGGGAGCCTTGTCGAGCGCTGGCTCAGGATCATTGAACTTGGGGGGGACTACGTTGAATAATAATCATGTGTTGTATTCCATTCTAATAATAGATTCTGCACAAAAAATATTTTCAGTTATTTATTGAATGAACTTTGTAATTAAAGTTTTATGTGGGTTCTGAATTGATGCTCTGTTCCATCTGGTGTGATGGCCAAATGGATCCGGATCCAGATCCAAAAGTTACGGATCCAAGAGTTTCGTATCTCAATCCCATTATAATATTACCACATCTTAAAAGGTATTATGATCTTCGATTACAAAGAAATGTTTCATTAGTTAGTCCTACAATATTTTTTTTTTCAAGTGTTGTTCCTAAAATACTTTGCTACGCATCGGCTAACACACTCGTGCACAAAAATAATCTTACTTGTGTAACATAAAATGTCAGAGGTGATTTTGTAAATGCCCTTGAAACGAATATGTATTCATTCGAATGTATTGGAAATGGAAACACACATAAATGTGACACATTCCATTCCAGGATGAAACCTTTAACACATACAAATGTTATACAAAAATTATACAATTTTTCTAGTTACAATTTTACAAATTAAAATAAAACATTCTAATATATGCAGTGTTATATAATTACAAAGTGTAAGACTAACAAGGGGGGGTTATCTAAGTGTCCCCTCCGATTTCCATGAAACTTGGCAGGTGTAGTGGGGCCCAATGGAAGAAATATGTGTTTTTTTGTTTCAGCTAAAAAATTGTTTTAGGGGGCAAAACCCCCTCAAATGTCAAGATGGGGACAAATTGAAGTGAGGATCTGACCCCTGTGTCCCCTTCCGATTTCCATGATACTTGGCAGGTGTGTGTATAAACGGGCCCAACAAGAAATATGTGTTTTTTTTTGTTTCGGCTAAAAAACTGTTTTAGGGGGCAACCCCCTCAAATGTCAATATGAGGACAAATTTAAGTGGGCATTTGACCCCTGTGTCCCCCTCCGATTTCAATTAAAATTGCCAGATTTATAGAGGGGCCAAAAGGAAGAAACAAGTGTTTTTTCTTGTTTCGGTTAAAAATCTTTTCTAGGGGTCAACCTCCCCTCAAATGTCAAGATGAGGACAAATTGAAGTGGGGATCTGACCCCTGTGTTCCCCTCCGATGTACATGAAACATGGCAGGTGTATAGAGGGGGCCCAAAGAAAGAAATAAGTGTTTTTTTTGTTTCAGCTAAAAACTGTTTTAGGGGGCAAAATCCCCTCAAATGTCAAGATGAGGACAAATTGAAGTAAGGATCTGACCCCTGAGTCCCCCTCCGATTTTCATGAAACTTCGCAGGTGAATAGAGGGTCCCAAAGGAAGAAATACGTGTTTTTTTTGTTTCGGCTAAAAAACTGTTTTAGGGGGCAAAACCTGCCTCAAATGTCAATGAGGACAAATTGACGTGGGGATCATCTGACCCCTGTGTCCCCCTCTGATTTCCATGAAATTTGACACATGTATAGAGAGGCCATATGCTCCCTGTTTCTTCCTATGCCATATTTACGTGGTTTCGGGGTCAGATCCCCACTTCAGTTTCTCCTCATCTTGACATTTGAGGAAGGGGGGGGGGTTGCCCCCTAAAACCGTTTTTTAGCTGAAACACAAAAACACGTACTTCTTCCTTTGGGCCCCTTCATACACCTGCTAAATTTGATGGAAATCGGAGTGGCACACAGGGGTCAGATCCCTGCATAAATTTGTCTTCACCTTTGAGGGGGTTTTGCCCCCTAAAACAGTTTTTTTTTTTGTAGCTGAAACATTAAAACTCGTATTTCTTCCTTTGGGCCCCTCTATACACCTGCCAAGTTTCATGGAAATCGGAGGGGGAGACTTATACCTCCCTTGTAAGTGTATTAATTAATTACAAATCGCACACTATATATATATATATGTGTGTGTATGTATGTATATTATATTTATATGTATATTAACTGGTAACAATATGTTATAAACACATTCTTACTTTCCCAAGAAGTGCATGTGGTATGGCAAAACGATCCGAAAATTCCGGATCCGGATCTGGCCATCCCTAATGTAAAGTTGCATTCTAAAGTATGGCCACTCCACTAAAGGGTTCAAAATAGCCTGATGTGCCAACGCACCCAACAGTTATAATTAAATCAATCAATCATATGTGATCGAGATTGATTACACTGGCTGTGTTTCTCAAGGCTCTTTCCTTATTGAACAAGTGCATTCTAAATCTGAGATGATGCGCACAAGTAAAGATAATAACTGCAGCATATCACGAAAGTGATTACCAATTGCACATAACTTCAAGCTGGAGTCTGTATTTTTCGCTGAAAAAATTGTACGTAGTACGTCTCCTGTGTGTGCCTAATCTTCAATATAAAAGTAAGTCTTGCAGGAAAAGTTAGTAACCCGTTTACTTGTATTTAATATAACAACAGTGTATTTTATTCCCCAATCATAAATATAGGGGAGACCGGGGCTAGTTGACACACTTTTTGGTTTTTTGCCTACAGCTACTATTTATCCAGAGTAAGAAAGTAAACTATTGCAAGGACTGCCATAGTTTCCTGTACTAAAGAGAAGAATCAGAGATATTTTTCGTCCAATACGTTCGGAGCTATGAGCACAAAAATGGAGGCATGTGAAGTGTGTCAATGTGTCGCATACACGGGGCTGGTTAACACACTATGTGGGGTAGGTTGAGACATTGAAAGGAAACATCAAAAAAATGTTTTTTCTACCTCTTTTGTATTTGAAGCATATACCTTGTTCTTTTTTAAATGATACAATCAATATACAATTGTTTATCAAACTCTAGAATTGCTAATACTAGATTGAAATGCACATTAATTCTTAGTAACACAAATTGGCCAGTCATACTTTAGTGATTATACTAAAATGATGTACACTCCACTCTGTTACCTAAGCAGTGATCAGTCTTCTATCATTATGTTTCAGTCAAATAAATCATCCATGGAATCACAGTTGTGGCATACATAGAAATCTCCTCCTGCGGTGCATGCTGTGTGAGCCCAATACTTGCAACGGGAACACTGAATCCATGGCTCTTTTGGCCCACTATTAGATTAAAGATCTGTGCAAACCAAACAGAAGACATCATCTTCATCAGAAGATATATCTATACTATTTGACTGTTTATGCTTCTTTCCTGACTCTTATCACTGAAGAGTCACTTTGGTTTTGATCTTTTCTTCTTCTGTTCTAATTTTGCCTTCACAGGTGTGTGTGTGTGTCAATATAGCAGAGCGATGTTTTCTTACATTCCTTGGTCCTGCCTTTGGTAATGGGCGTACATCATCAGGGGATTTTGAATGATTTGCAGGACTAATAGTGAGTTTTTGAACACTGCTAACATTTTGTGATGTTCCGGGTGTTGCATGGTATTTCCTGAAATTGTCTACTTTTGTCTCTTTTACATTTTCAGATTGAACATTAGGTCTGTCCGTGACATACCCTGGCATGAAATCCTCATCTTGAAAGATGTGTGGATTAAATGTCATTATTCCCGTTGCTACAAATCCTGATTGGATATTGATTTCAGTTGCTGCTAAAGGTAACGCTGTTTGAACTAGAGCAGGAACATCGTATATGGTAACTGTACATCCTGGGTTGTTTGCCATCCAAGCGTCTGTAGCTGAGTTAATAAACTTTTTCAAAGGACCAAATACGGATCTGTCTAGGGGCTGAGAACAATGTGGAGGAAATGATGGTAATGTTACTCCATTTTCTTTGCAGTAGTTTAGGGTGTCTATTGAAAGATGGGAATCACGATTATCAAGACATAGCAGAATAGGAGTTTCTTTGGTACACTTTACTTCTTTCACAAAGTGTTTCATAAAATCCACAAAGTTAACTTCGTTCATCCATCCTGATGGGTTGGTTCATCCAACACTACCAATTGGACCCTTACTTACAAAATGATTCTTGAAATGAACCCTCGGGAAAACATAATTGGGTGGTATTTTATTTTCGGTAGCAGAAACAGCCATTGCTAAGGTAACCAACTGTCCCCTCTCAGCAGATGTAATCTTCCCTATTTGCTTCAAGCCTTTTCTAGCAACTACTTTTTCAGGTTTTTGAACGGTCGAAATACCAGTTTCATCCATATTCCAGACTTCATTTGGCCGTAACTTCAAACGATCATAAACTGTCCTCAGATTTCTGAAAAATTCATCAACATTTACTCTGTTAAAGCCAGATGCTCTTGCTAAACTCGTTGATTCTGGTGTCCTGATCGAAAGCTCTTCGTGACATTTCAAAAAATTCGAAAACCAATCTGCTCCGGCCAGTTCAGTTTGATTCCAATTTGAAGGCATTCTAATATCCAATGCTTTAGATATTTCATAATGTATGTGTCACGACCAGAAATTTTGCCCCCACCCATTACCTGAAGTGTATTCGAGCTGTGTATGTGTACGGTGTGCTACCCAGAACTCGAGTGGACGAGACTTCTAGCTCGCTCTTGAACACTCGAGTTCGTATCCGGTAGCACCAATCAGAGCACGTCTGGCGTCATATATATTTCTTACATCTAACCATAGAGTTTGCTAATAACACCTACATACACTCTAAGGCCACTTAACAATAACATGGAGTGGTCTTATAATAATGAATACAAA
This sequence comes from Lepisma saccharinum, assembly GCF_977018435.1. Lineage (NCBI taxonomy): Eukaryota > Metazoa > Arthropoda > Insecta > Zygentoma > Lepismatidae > Lepisma > Lepisma saccharinum. The sequence continues at coordinate 7,204,425 of NW_028142891.1, forward strand.
TACATTACAAGTCGGAGTACTTAGAGCTAGCTTGAGTTGTGCTGTCTAATTTGTTTGTGTTTGTCTTGTGTAGTAGTTGTGGTGCGTAGTTTGTTTATGTTTATATTGTGTAGTAGTTGTGGTGTGTTTGTGTTTATATTGTGTTATAGTTGTGATGTGTTTGTGTGTGTCTTTTGTAGTAGTTGTGCTGTCTAATGTGTTTGTGTTCGTCTTGTGTAGTAATTCTGCTGTCTAATGTGTTTGTGTTTGTCTTGTGTAGTAGTTCCTCCATTCATATTGGGGGTTAGGCGTAGAGCTGACAACTCTGCACTGTAAAAAAATAATGTCAAGAAACAGCAATATAAGGCCATGGATGTTCCCAAGGTAAAATATTCCGGAGGTAAAATAGTCCCCCGTTCGGATCTCCGGGTGGGGACTACTTTGGGAGGTCCCTGGACTAAGGATAAGATCTACGTTAGGAATAAGAATATTAAATTAGGCACCTGGAATGTTCTGAGCCTTTACCGGCCTGGGGCATTTCAGTGTACAGTTCATGAGATAGTGAAGTATAAATTAGATGTAGTAGCTGTCCAGGAAGTTAGGTGGCCAGGAGAAGGGAATTGTAAAACTAAAAATTATACTTTTTTCTATGGTGGTACTGAAAATCATAATTTTGGAACAGGCTTTTTCATAAATAATAGAATTATCTCGGCTCTTAAAACAGTAGAATTTATTAATGATAGGATATCATATGCAGTTTTACAGGGTAGGTGGTGTAAAATTATTTTAATAAACATACATGCACCAACGGAAGATGAAGATGATAATACTAAAGATGATTTTTATGCAGAGTTAGAACAGGTCTTTGATAAATTTTCTCAGTATGATATGAAAATTCTGTTAGGTGATTGTAATGCACAGATTGGCAAAGAAGAGACATTTAAACACACGATTGGTAAAGAAAGTCTTCATGAATTAAGTAATGATAATGGTATAAGATTGATTACTTTTGCAACCTCAAAGAATTTAATTGTGAAAAGTACCACTTTTAAACATAAATATATCCATAAATATACCTGGTCTTCTCCAGATGGTAAAACTCATAATCAGATAGATCATATTCTCATTGATAAGAGAAGGCATACTAGTATAATTGACGTTCGTACACATAGAGGTGCTGACTGTGCCAATGACCATTATTTAGTAATTGCTAAATTAAGAGAAAGACTCTCAGTGATAAATCATAAGCAACAAAATCTAAAAATTCTAAAATTTGATACAGGAAAGTTTACTGATGAAAGAATTAAGAAAGATTACCAATTTAAACTGTCAAATAGATTTGATGTTTTGCAGGATTTAAATGATGATGAAAATATAAATGAAACAGACGTAAATAAGAATTGGGAGCACATACGTAATGCAATAGAATCAGCAGCTAAAGAAAGTATAGGATACCATAAACCGAGAAAAAGTAAGCCATGGTTTGATAATGAATGTCATAGTCTAATAGAAATAAGAAATCAGGCTAGACTTAGGTGGTTAAATAACTCTGATGATACAAATCTAAACAATTATAATAGAATAAAGTGAGAAGTTAACTGTACGTATAGAAGTAAAAAAAGAGATTACTTGAAAAGCAAAATTAACGAAATTGAAACAAACAGCAAAAATAAAAATATCAGAGATTTATATAAAGGTGTAAATGAGTTTAGAAAGGCGTGGCAACCTAAAGTAAACTTGATAAAAGATAAAGACTGTGATTTTCTAGCTGACCCAAGCGATATTCTAAATAGATGGAAGAACTACTTTAATGACGTTTTAAATGTTCATGTAGGAGATAAATCAGAAGTAAATGAAGTACACACAGCAGAACCTTTAGTTCCAGAACCTAACTTGACTGAATTTAAAGATGCTATTAAAAGGCTAAAGAATAACAAAGCACCTGGCATTGATTTAATACCAGCTGAGTTAATTAAATATGGTGGAAATTCATTAATATGTCAAATTCATAAATTAATATGTTTAATATGGAATAAAGAAGAAATCCCTCAACAGTGGAAAGAATCCATAATTGTTCCTGTGTTTAAAAAAGGTGATAAAATGAACTGCAATAATTACCGTGGAATTTCTCTACTCTCAACAACATATAAAATATTATCTAACATTCTTTTAACAAGACTAACCCCATATGCTAATGAAATTATAGGTGATTATCAATGTGGATTTAAACGTAACAGATCAACGACAGATCAAATTTTTCACATCAGACAGACACTTGAAAAAAAGTGGGAATATAATCAAAATGTCCATCAGCTATTCATTGATTTCAAAAAAGCATATGATTCGGTCAAAAGAGATAAATTATATAATATATTAGTAGAGTTTGGAATACCTAAGAAGCTTGTTAGTATGATAAAAATATGCACCAGTGAAACAGAAAGTAAAATTCGTGTGGGTATTAATATGTCTGACAAATTTACAATTCATGATGGGTTAAAACAAGGAGATGCATTATCTCCATTGCTCTTTAATTTTGCCTTAGAATATGCTGTTCGGAAGGTAAAAGAAAGTAAAGAAGGACTAAAATTAAATGGTTTGACTCTGTTGTTAGCATATGCAGATGATGTAGACTTACTAGGGGATGATGTGAATACAATTAAGAATAATGCTAAAATATTTTTCAAAACTGCTAAAGAGATAGGTTTGGAAGTTAACAAAGAGAAAACTAAATATATGCTTACAGGCCGAAACCAAGTGTTAGGTAATAATCAAAATCTAATTATTGATAACAACTCGTTTGAACCAGTTTCCAAATTCAAATACTTAGGAGTAATATTAACAAATGAAAATTATATTAAAGAGGAAATAAAAAGTAGGCTTAATTCAGCAAATGCATGTTACTTCTCTCTTCATAAACTTTTGTCTTCTCGTTTAATATCTAAGAAACTAAAAGTTAAAATATACAAAACAGTAATTTTGCCTGTAGTATTATATGGATGTGAAACGTGGTCCCTTACATTGAAAGAGGAACATAAATTGAGAGTATTTGAAAATAAGATCCTTAGGAAAATCTTTGGACCTAAAATGGATGAGGAGACAGGTGAGTGGAGAAGGTTACATAATTTAGAACTACATAATTTGTATTCATGTCCAGATATTATTAGAATAATTAAATCATGAAGACTTAGGTGGGCAGGCCATGTGGCACGAATGGGAGAGGAAAGAGGAGTTTACAGGATTCTTGTTGGGAAACCTGATGGTAAGAGACCTGTAGGAGAGCCAAGACGAAGATGGAGGGACAACGTTGAGATGGACCTAAGGGAAATCGGTAGGGATGGAAAAGAGTATATAGAACTTGCTCAAGATAGGGAAAGATGGAAGGCCTGTGTTGCTGTAGCCATGAACCTTCGGGTTTAGGAAAGCTGGGGAGTTAGTTAGTTAGTTAGTTAGTTAATGCTTTAGTATACTGAAAGGCAACTTTCCGAACTTCTTTAGGGGTCAGTCCAAAATAAATGCCCAAAGCTTTCTTTAAATAATTTACAAGTTCTTCCTCCTGTTGCTCTGAAAGCACCATTCTATTCTTCACATAACCCACTCTTAAAGTTATATTATCGTTTGCACCTCACATAATTTTTGTCCTTCAGCATCTTCACGTATCTAACCAATGTTTTACATGGTTTCCCGAAGTCTTTGGCTCCCCCCCCCCCCCCCCCGAATAGATCTGTTGCTCGATCAGTCTTCCTACGATAATTGCATACCATTTTATGGATAGAAAAAGAAGCAGATATGTAACACATATACTTGATCAAATGAGAGTTTATTGTCATGAAAATACGGAATTACGAAGATAGAAATTTAAAAAATCCTAATTTAAAAAATGATCATTCAGACAATGACAAATTCAGAATTTATTCTGAAACCGAAAATTAAACTGGAAAATATTATTGTAAAATTTAGTTTTATCTTTATTCTATTTCACAATAACGAATTGTGGAATACTTGGCAAAAATGATCTACATATAGCCAATACATCTAGGACTAGCAATAAAACATAATATATTTATTGCGGAAAAGTATTATCGACTAATATCTATGGATCCTTATTTTGCACATGAGGAGTGTGTCAACCAGCCCCAAGTGCTTTGTGTCATCTTACCCCATTGCGCCATTTCGAACAAAGAACTTTCCTTCACAACAACCATTACTAAGAAAGATTCTATATTCATACATTTTATCAACAAAATATGGTTGCTTGAAAGCCAATACCCAGCATCTTCATAACTTCAAATAAACAATACAGAAAAACTTAAAATCAGATGATTTTACTTACCCATTCCAAAAACAGTTATTTTTCTTCTCACAAGCTCTGAATGATTGCTATCTGCTCCAAACTACACCAGCAACTGAGTTTCCGTCGCGCGCTTCCATGACAAAGCCATCAGGACTACCAACTGCAGAATATGGATTTTATCGGCAGCATGTCAACTTACCCGTGTGCCAACTAGCCCCTGTCTCCCCTACACTGTACTTACTCTGATCAGAGGTTATAACTCAATTACATAATACCATATTTAATGGAACATGAATACTTCCTGAAATCTCAAGCCCTAGTTGTAATCAATCAATGTAGTTTCATGACTTCATAATAATTTTGTGTTGATGCATGACAGAATACAATGGACATGTGTAGCAATTACAAAAGCAAAGGCCCCTTAAGCTTTCATAACCCAGCTGCCACATAAACACATTGATCTACACTGCCCAGAGAACGTATTTCCAAACATGAGTGAGGTGCAAGCAATTTGAAATCTCTCAATGCTGCTTTGTAAACTTCCTACTTGTTTTGTTGTTTTAAATTACTTTCTTGGTAAGTCAGACTTATTAGATACACTGGGGGGGACTAATCAATTCAGATAGTATATTCTCAATATGTTTAAAGAGGTGTAAAGGGGTACGTTCCACGAAGGCACCCAAAGGTCAACCTTACTTCCACATAGTACACCCTGGACTGCATTTTGCAGACTAATGAGGCTCTGGCGACTGGCCAGTATAATTTTGTGTGTGTTGTCCTGTGTTTTATCTTTTTGTGTGCTGAGTTCCTCTTTACAACCTCAGCTTTCAACCTAAATCAGAATGTTTTAAGATTTTAGTTATGCAACGTTAGTGTTGTTATTTGTAATGGTAAGGGGCTGGCCCTCGTATAATGTGACGGGTGCAAAATAGCCTAAGTGCTGATGCACCCAAAATTTTAGATTCAAATTTAAAAAAAAATCAGTATGTTTAAAACCTCTATCAGCCATCACGCTCGTATCAGTGCTGAGATCATCCAAATACCCACTATCTTCAACAAGTTATGTCACTTGCTCTACCACCATATCCTTTGGATATAAAATTGATCATGCCATCCAGTGTTGCTGACACCAAGTACTTCTAAGTATTTAATTGTTTGTACTCTGACCATGCAAATCTTGATGTATAGGGTTGGTTGTTTTTTCAATCTCAATTTCAAAGCAGTTCAGTATGCTCTGAACATTTACATGTCTGCCTGAAATGCTTGAGGTCGCAAACAATTGTTTCAGATTTTTTTATGCTACAAGCAAATATTTAAGAAATATACTGTTTGCATTTGACTTTGATATTCCAAGGTCTTCAGCAATGAGGGGTGTAAAAGGTGACCTTCCACTTAGTCCACCCAATAGTCAACCTCATTTCCACGTGGTACACCCTGGACTTCAAACTAATGAGGCTCTGGCGACTGGTCCAATGACTAGTATAATTCTGTGTCGTCCTGTGTTTTGTTCTTGTGTGCTGAGTGCCTCGTAACAGCCTCAGCTTTTGACCAGTCAGAAAATGTTATTATTTTAATATTTTAGTTACGACATGACATGACAGTTATGTTCGTTTGACCCCATATAGTGTGACGGGTGCAAAATAGCCTTAGTGCTGATGCACCCAAAATTTTAAATTCAAATTCATATGGTAAGGGGCTGGACCCTGTATAATGTGGTTGGTTCAAAATAGCCTACATACTGATGCACCCAAAATTTCAAATATAAATTGAAATTCAATTTTAAATTCAAATCCATCAGCAATGATGGCAAAGCTGTCATCCGATCGTATTTTTTTCAAGAACCTAAGAAGCAACATCTTGTTGATAGATTGCTTTGTTTATTATGGATTCATCAGCACTTGGCTATTTTGCATCTATCACATTTTACTCATACGGGGCCCAGCCCCTTACCATAACTTAATTAAAAACCTATCTGAGGATTAAATATTCTCACCTATGTTAAAAACCGAGGCTGTAAAGTGGCACTGAGCACATAGAAGGACCACACACACACACACACACACACACACACACACACACACACACACACACACACACACACACACACACACACACACACACACACACACACACACACACACACACACACACACACACACACACACACACACACACACACACACACACACACACACACACACACACACACACACACACACACACACACACACACACACACACACACACACACACACACACACACACACACACACACACACACACACACACACACACACACACACACACACACACACACACACACACACACACACACACACACACACACACACACACACACACACACACACACACACACACACACACACACACACACACACACACACACACACACACACACACACACACACACACACACACACACACACACACACACACACACACACACACACACACACACACACACACACACACACACACACACACACACACACACACACACACACACACACACACACACACACACACACACACACAGAGAGAGAGAGAGTCAGTCTTACAGAGGATTGTACGGCCCATAGGGAAAGATGTAAATGTTCAGAAAGCTTCAGTGTTGCTTACTATCAATCAATTTAACCATTTGCAGGGAATTTTGTCTCTCTCAGACTCAAAGAAAAGGCCTAAGGGAATGATTGCAGCGTAAATATTAATTAACTGGAATTTGCACATCTACAATGAAAGTAATGTAAATGAAATATTCCTGATTTTTTTTTTCGAAAGAAACTCATGTTTGACGTTCGTGTCGAAGTAGTTATCACAATTCCTTAGAATGGGAGGGCCCCGGGTTCGAATTTTGCCTGAGCATGAGTGTTCTTCTTTAGTCACTCTTCATCGTCGCAAGTAGCCGAAAATGGAAGGAAAGCAACACTAAATAACGAAAAGGAAAAAAAAAACGTAATAAGAACAAGCTAAACAGAAATAGTGCTGTTGCAATTCCTGAAAGTGATGCAAGAAAAAATCTTTCGGAAATAGTGTTATCCTAGTCCAGAAGAAGGGCTTGAAGAATAAATAAACTCCTTCCCCATACACTTTGGCAAACAGAATCGCATAGTTGGCACTGAATATGCTCAGTCATCCAGGTTATTAAAAATAAGTCAATGGTTGTCCTCGGATTTAACTTTAACAGTAAATTGAATTTTTGTGAAATAAAAATTGTCGGGCTTTACTTGTTTTACACGTGCACATTGGTTTCGTATTGATGCACAAAAATAGAATTGTGACTCGTAAAATTCTTACCGAATTAATGTCTCCGTAGATTCCAGAATAATGACACTTCATTTTGAAATAAATAGTTTAAGATATAAAAAATTATGTGCCATTGGTTAATGAGATTCGTCGTCACATAGCAGAATCCGCTATATTGACAGAAACTAGAGAACTGTTATCATTTAGGGTTGCAAACACTAACCTTCCAGAAAAGCACGATTTTCCAAAGTCTTCATTAATTTTCCTGCACAAGCTTCACTTTATTTTGTTTGCAATGTGTACAGCATATGAACCCTATCTGATGAAGGATATTGCTTTCAAATTACTGTAATTAGCGAGAAGCAACGTCAAAAGTTTTGAGCTGGACAGGAAAAGATGCAATCTTATGGATAAATTACTCGAATTGCTTGGTTTCTTCACCGTGGCTTGTGGCCATGTCGGTTAAAGGCCAGCTTTGTAAGCTGAAATCCTAGGTTGGAGTCCCCATGCCTTCAAAATATTTTTTCTTCCCAAATGGTTGCTACATAATGTATTTTATTCTCGTCACACCAATTGCATCCTGAAACTTTGTTATTGTTTGCGTGCCAATAAGAAAATATGTATTCAAACTACTACTCGTTCAGAGAACGTGACTGTTACTCGAGCAGACCAAAATTATCATCTCGACAGTAGTTACAGCCAGGTTTCTTTAAAATTTATGGGGTAAATATGACAACTTGCAGGCATTGACAAAGTTTAATTTTTCACAAGAGAAAATGGATACTCACAATGCTTTCATTTTAGTATTGCTTGGTAAGATATTACACTTTTAATAGTACATAATCCTCCATATTTGAACTATTTTTTGTAAAAACCGAGTCCAAGAGGTCCTGTTCACTTCTGGTTAATTGTCAATACTTTTACACCACATACGCTGTGTGGCAATTGAATTATGATCACCCACCTAGGAGTGTGTTGGATCACCTTTTACTTTTATGACAGCAATATTATTCGTGGCATGGATTCCACAAGATGTCTGGAGTAGTCCAAAGGTATTGATAACCATGCTGAGCCCAGTGCAACCTTTAGTGCTGGGATTGATGTATCCTGGCGCCTAATGTATCTGTCACTCCACCTCAGATATTGTTTCATGAGGGGTCTATAATGAGTCTAAATATATTTTTGCTAGATGAAAGGCTTCTCTGAGAACAATATTGGAGTCACGATTTTGGTTATCTGGCAAATTGATGATATTATTCCCTCTTTTGCCTCTTCTGTAAATCCCAGTTCCTCATTTATTGAGATGTCTGATATTATCTCTATAACATGCAAAGCCTCTGGAGCTAATCCCCCATATGCTCCCGTGGATGCCATAGCTCTTGTTGTCAGAATATATTGATCAACAGGGTTATGTATTTCTGTATCAGGTGGGTGTCTTGCACGTGGGTAGAGATCTACTTCAGTTATGAGATTAGGAGAATTGATCCCGGAGTCCACGTAATGTTTGTTCTGTGTCTAAATTTACTTGAATCTCCTCAGATTCGTATGCTCCAGATGTTTCCAATGGATTCTGTTTGATATAATTAATTTATCTAGTAATATTAGATAAGGTTTTTCCTTCGGTAAGTTGAAAAGTAACTGACACCAAATAATACATTTTTAATACTTAACCAACTAGAAACTGCATAAGCTATGTGATGACCATGATCGTTCTTGATCTTCTCGAATATCCACGTGAACACGTTCTACGAATGCCAATCTCGACGCAAATGAGATATGAATAGACACTCACCAAAAGGAAGACAGCCTCAAGCTTCTGGTGCATTCAGGCGTAAAACACACGACCTGAAATTGTGTGCATAGCTAAATATAAGGAACAGGTTTTCCTGCTTGATGCTAGCAGGATTGACTCTATTTGAGACTCGATTGTGTTGTAGTATTGAGTACATCTAAATCGAAATTTTTTGATTGTAAGGGAAAAAAATCACTAAATAACTGGTAAATAAATTTATAAAGGCTAATGCTTCAATGCAATCATTGTTTCAATTCACGATAATGATGATAAAGAATACATAACGGAAATACTATGATCATTTTCTATTATCCAACACACATTCTATTTATATCCAGTTCTGGATAAGTTTTTATCTATGTCTTTGATATCCAGTTTTGGACAAGTTCTAGATTTGTTTTGGATATCCAGAATTGGATGTGTTTTGGATAAGATCTAGATAAGATTTTGATATCCAAAATTGGAGGTGTTTTGCATATCCTGTTTTGGGCAAGATCTGGCGACATATTGGATATTCGGAATTGGACAGTTTATACATATTTTGGGGGTGTAAGGGGTGCTCCTTCCACATAGTGCACCCAATAGTCAACCTCACTTCCACATAGTACACCCTGGACTGCAGACTAACGAGGCTCTGGCGACTGGCCCCATAGCCAGTATAATTTTGTTTGTGTTGTCCTGTGTTTTGTCCTTATTTGTGCTGAGTGCTCCTTTACAGCCTCAGCTTTTAACGAAAGTCAGAAGATTTTAATATTTTATGATTTTAGTTCTGCAACGTTAGAGTTATGTGTAACGATAAGGGGCTGGACCTGTATAATGTGACGGGGGCAAATAGCCTTAGTGCTGACGCACCCAAAATTTTAAATTCAAATTCAACAAATTCAAATTATACATGTTTGGGCTATGTATTAGATATTTAGAATTAGTCAAGTTTCAGATATCCACACTGTGAAAACGACTTAGTCAAAAACGAGCAAAATTTAGTCACTTTTGACTAAATCCAGTACTGAAACTAGCACCGACTAAATTTGCATCAAAAGTGAATACTAGCATTTAGTCAATTATTTGACTGTATTTCTTAGTCAAAACTTGAAGAACATTTAGTCATTTTTCGAGTAATATTTACTCAAAATCGAAGAAGAATTACTACTCAAATTCAAAGTTAATTTACTCATGTTTTGAATAACATTTAGTCAAAATCGAAGAAGAAGTACTACTCAAGTTCAAAGTTAATTTACTCATATTTTGAGTAACATTTAGTCAAAATTGAAGAAGCACTACTTCTCAAGTTCAAAGATAATTTACTCATGTTTTGAATAACATTTAGTAAAAATTGAAGAACTTCAAGTTCAAAAAGTCAAAACTGAATATTATCTACTTCAGATTCAAACAGAATCGACATTTTTCAAGTGACATCGAAATTGTAGAATAATTACCGTTCAAGCTTGAATAGAATTAGACATTTTTGAGCAAAATTTAGTACAAATTTAATTATTATTCAAGCTTGAAGAGAATTTATTCACATTTCGAGACATGCTTTGCCAAGCAAGCCATATCGTCATCTTGTCATCTTTGGATAAAGCACAGAGTTGAAGAAAGAGCACTGGCATCTTAATTTACAAATATAACACCTTGTAAAATTCCTGGGAATGCTACTGTTCAAAACTAAAGAAGAATAACTAACTACTCGAGTTTAAAATAATCAATTATTGTTCACCAGCCATTAGTGATAACTGAAGGAAATGTTCCTCAAGCTGGAAGAGAACTGAATCCTTTGTTGGGAACTCCATAGCAAAATATTGGAAAAATCATTTTTAAGCTCAAAACTTTACAAACAAATCCAGGAAAATGACAAGCTTACAGGTACTTATGCACAAAAAAAGGTATCATAGTTATATACTAGACATTTTAAAGAAACTGCAAAGTATATGATAATAAAATAATTTTATTATATAAAAATAAGAAACACATGAAATGTCATCTGATAACAATACTTTATCACTTATGTGCATAATAGTTAACTTTATAACAACAAAATGTAACACTGAAGTTATGGAAAATGTAAAATACATGTATGAAATCAATCCAATAATTAGTTGGCACATGTATGAAAACAATCTCAAAAGAGGTATACAAGTTGAATAAAATAGAATATCATTGAAATCCTGCACAAAGGAGGAATTTTATCTAAATGTCAGGCAAGAAAAATATCAAACCAAAATATACATTTCAAAATAGGCAAATAAATTTAACATCAATACGTAACCATAATATGTCATAGAAATCTTGCAAAAAAAATAATATAGGAATTGAATCGAATTATCAGACAGAACACATGAAAACAATCTCAAAATAGGCAAACACATTACATGCCACTTCTTCAACATAAAATATGACATTGAAGCCATGCACAAAAGATAAATTTGCCAATAGGGAGTGAATAAAATACATAATAATCAATGCACAACGTACATATCACAAAGTAAGCAAAGAAATTGAACCATAATATTATGTCATTGAAGTCATGGAAAAAATGTAGGAATTGAAGTGTTAGAACAATATGAAAATAATAAAAAAATAGGAATACATTCTGAATATCATTATCTCACCATAAAATATATTATTCAAGTCATGCACAAAAGAGAGGCCTTACAAGGAGGAATTGATTCCAACTGTCAGGCAGAACACATATCAAAACCAAAATACGCATACAAATTGCATTTGAATAACTAACCATAAAATATGCCACTGAAGCCATGCAAAAAAAGTAGGTATCTAAGTGTTAAGACAGAACAGTTATGAAAACAATAAGAAAAATATGCATACAGGTTAAACGTTACTACCTCACCGCAAAGTATGTCATTGAAGTCATGCACAAAATAGAAGTTTATAAGTGGGAAGTGAATCGTATATTCAGATAATGTACATAGTACAAAGTATAAATCACAATATTCGGGGAGAAGTGGAACCTAAAATATGTCATTGAAGTCATGCAGAAAGTAAGGGAAGTGAATCCCAGTGTTAGACAAAGAAAAGCCCATACCAAATCAAAATATACATTTTGAAACTACATTTCAAAGCAGGCATACAAATTTCACGTCAATGCATAATTATAAAATATGACATTGAAGTCTTGCACAATAGAGAATTTGCAAGTAGGAAGTAAGTAAAATAGTAATAATATACATAGCACCAGGTATAAATCACAATAAGAAATACATTGAATGCCACTAGCCTACCTTACAATATTACATTTAGGTTGCAATAAAAGAAAGAATTTACAAATTAAAAGTGAATGATTAGTTCACACTCCTGATTCTTTGGAAAATCAGTCTCATATGTCTAATGCCCTACAGAAACCCAAACATTTCATTAGTGGAGCAAAGTTTATGTCTTAGAATTATGTATTTGTAAGAGTCATCAATATTACAAGATCTTCGTTTGAGTTTGAGTTGGTGTTTTAAGTCCACTTTATGCACAGTAAGGCTAATCGGGACTGGACCTACAGTTTAAAGTGGGATCCGAACCACTTGTGCCTCCACCGGGTATCGAACCCGGGTCCCCTTGATTACAAGGCAATGACGCTACCACTGCGCCATGGGGGAGGCCCACAAGATCTTCGTGCATGTAGAATGTGGTAGTTGTACAGGTGTTTTACGTTAACAATACTGACTCTTTTACTTGAGAGAACAAGATAGGAATGAAAATGGCTATTAAATCCTACTGTATTTAACACATCATATACAAAGAAAATGTCCCCTTCATGTATAACTATATCAGCAATTATTCCAAAAACTGGCTCACCACCAATACAGTCTATGAGAACAGTATCTTTCCTATTGTATTTTGTGCCATTGAAGCACACAGTTTTGCAAGTAACCACTTCCTCCTCATCAAGAAAATCAATTTCCTTTGATATGAGTGGTCCATATGAGAGCAAGTGAAGAGGAACTGAATTCAGTCCTACTACATCTGTTGTGGAATTCAATTCAAAATATTTCTGATGTAATATGTGAGCCATTTTAAGCTGATGGTGATCTGCAACGGTTTTAGCAACATTAATGTAGTTGCCTGACAGGGAAGCCCGTTTCTTAAAAGGATAATGCTTGCTCTCATACCGCATGCTCCAATATGTTATTGGAGGACCAAGCTGTCTGATAGTTCTCGGATAGTGCAGTTGAAAATGCATTTTTGGTGTTAAATGCCTTTCTGGGAACAACTGAAGGAAAAGTTCATGGTGATCATGCACATTTTCTTTTAATTGAAATGTCTCGTCCAAAGAAATTACTGGTGCTACCACTGTATCAATAATGGTTAACATTAACAAAAATAAATGCCAAAACAGATTGTCTTCCGGAATTTTATCACCAATAATTAGAGGCAAGTTCCTTATTAAACACCACATCTGAGATGCACTTTGACCAGAAGACCCTTTAGGATTATTTATTCTATCTTGTGACACAGGCACAGGCTTGGACAGGATGTCACATTTACCATGATCAAAGGATAAAACACGGTCATTAAATGTTGACAGTGTGAGAAATTTATCAATAACAATGAACTGATGTAATACCAGTAGGGTTACTGTAGCTCCCCATCCTTCAAAAATATCATGAACAACATCTACAACCAAGTTCTCAGTCACATGGAAATATGGAAGAACAGCGAGAGACTTTTTCTTTATGCCACATTCAGAAACATTTAGTTCCCCAGAAAGTACTCTTTCAAGCTGATTGTTGAGTTCATGCTCTGAACGTAGTGTATTTATGTCTTCAGTTGTTGTAGTGTGCATGTCATTTTTATGCAACATGCAGAATCTACAACAATAATTGGCTGAAAAGCTCTCAACAAAACCAAGTAGCTTGTTTAGTCCAAGATTATCACCTACTACTTGCCAAACAACTATATTATATAACTTAGATCCAACCGCAATACCTGTATCAAGAGCTAATCTCAAATCTTGCAATAGAGGGCCTAAAATCATTTCATATCCATATACCTCAACATCAACAGAATAATGAACATTGAGTAGAAATATGTGGTCCAAAGTTGACTGTAATTTGACAGGAAGATCCTTAATCATAAAATATACAAAACCTAGCTTATGAATGCCTGCATGTGATCCCAAGGGATTTGCAACCTCTACATCATCAATATACAACTCTATACATATTGTAGTACTGTCTGTGAAAAGAGAATTTGAAGAATAATACATACCATCTTGTACACTCTTTAGGCATTCACTTCTCAATCTCTTTTCATTCTTATAAAAACTAATGATGTCCAGAAATCCAGGGACTGTAAACAACTGCTCAAAGGTTTTTAAAATTGAAGTATATTGGCATGTGTCCCTTACCAAAAGAAATCTGGATTGCCCATGGCTATCACTCCTTCGTTCATATCTCCTTCCTAGTTCAATTGACACAGGATCGACATACTTTCTGTGTTCTTTGAAAAATTTCTTTAATTTATGTATAGAATCTAGCTTGCCAAATGGTATGGAACATTCATCAAAATTGGAAAGAAATTGAGGAAGATTGTCAGGATTTGTGCAATATTCTGAAGTTTCTTGTTTTAAAAAAGATGTAGTGGCCTGAACAATTTCTGATGTGCTCTTAATTGTTTGCACTACACCTTTGTATGTTAGATCTGGCCTAGCACATAGTTCAGCACAATACTGGATTACATCATTCAAATACAAATCTCTGTGGTGAGATATTTCATTAACTTCTTTTGGCATGACACAGTTCTCACTAATGTTACAGACATCAACTATTGGATCCACATTATTATGATGCACAGGAGATATTTGGGGAGGCACAGTGCTTCCAGTGTGGAATCTTAAGAGATGTCTACGGTAAGAGTATAGCTTATCATATTTTTGGTTGCAAGACTTATCAAAACAGATAAAAGTTGTAATACTCGCATGAAATTTACGAATATGCTGGCAAAGTTCATGTGGAGTATTAAAGTATCTATTGCAAACAAAACAAATCATTTTGAATATTGCAGGGTCCACTCTACTCATTCAGATTCACAAACATGCGAGCTTGGAGCTCCCTAACACAAGAAGGCTGCACTGCTGAGTTATTTCATTTATAAAAAGTATTCTCCAGGAATAACCATGTATTGCGACAATACAAGGAATATTCCAGATTTAAGTTGTACATTAACTTAAAACACAAATCAACAGCTTTCAATAGGGATTGTGCTTCAATACAGAAATTTTCAACAATGATAAATTGTTGAGATGGCTCAAGTCTGTCCCCAAATGACACCACAAATGGCTGTGTCCTCTGGCCTTCGAGAAGCCTGTCCTCCTTTAGAAACTTCTCTACACCTTCTCCATCCTGAAAAAAATATTGACGAAAGTAAGATGAAAGACAAAAATTTCAAAATGTAATTTAGCTTGTTCGTATTAGAACACCATTAACAATGTTTTGTTTTGGAAAATTTAGAACAGTGGATACATTCAAAAGTTCACTTTGGTGAACACCTTCATCTTTGAAATTCATGCAAGTTAATCATAAGAACTGCATAACTGATAACGAAATTTTATATGTTGGAAGAGCACTTGCCACTAATTACATCAGTTCAGTAATACTATAGATTTTTTCCAAACCTACAACACTGTTACATTAAAATTCGGTATGGTAGTGATTGTGATTACTAGTTATAAATTAGAACAAATTAAAAATTGTAATTTTAGAAACATTGCATTATTTGAAGATGACAAAAAAACTGACCGCAGTGCGTCACGACACCAGGGGTCCCGGGTTTGAATCCTGGTCAGAGCATGGGTGCTTTTGTGAGTTTATGCACAGTTTCAGTTAGTCTATAACCTTTAGCCCAATTCATGTCAGATGGTTAGTCATAGTTTTTATGCTTCCACATTCCTAATATCTTTTATTCTTCAATATATGGCTGATTTGAAAGCTATTTTCCCCATGGAAGGTTGGGAGTTGCAACCCTCTAAATCCTCCTAAATCCTGATGAACTCTTGATCATATACCTCATAATGGTGAGTATCCCATAAAACTTACTAAGCCTGTTGATTGCTTCTAATCATAACAGTGTTCATTAGATTACATTTTTTACATGTCCTGCATCCTTTAGCTTTCCAATGACAAAAATTAGGAAGTAGAAAGAAAAGCTTAAATTAATTTCATTCAACAAGATATTTGCTCTAATCGTCGTAAACTTAATAGAGAAATGTTTCGCCAAATGACAGCAAAGCTTATTATGGATGAATTGAAACTTGTGAGCTGGAGTGAGGACCAGCCTATACTTACAGAACCGTTTACATTTCTCTAATTGTATATACACTATCTGGCCATTCGTCACCGGACACCCCAACAGGTGGTATCATGATGTGGTCGTGCTTCTCCGGGTATGGTCTTGGTCCTCTTGTGTTAGTGCGTGGAAACATGAATGCAGATGCATACCAAACGATCCTGTACAATTCTGCGCTACCGACATTGTGGGCACAATTCGGTAGTGGTCCTTATCTGTTTCAGCACGACAATGCCCCATGTCATACGGCAGGTGTGATCAACACGTGGTTCGAGGATATGGGTGTGCAAAAACTTGATTGGCCCGCCCAAAGTCCTGATCTCAACACGATTGAGCATCTTCGGGACGAGTTGGAGCGCCGGTTGAGAGCCAGGCCACACCGCCCAAAAAACACTAAAGAGTTGTTCGCCGCTTTGCAAGAGGAATGGAGCAGGATTCCCGTCGAAACCTATCGCAATTTGGTGGACAGTCTTCCTCAGAGGGTTGCGGCTGTATTTGCTGCTAAAGGTGGCCCCACACGATACTGACGGACGCCTGAAACCGGATTAAAGTACTCGTTCCAGGTGTCCGGTGACGAATGGCCAGATAGTGTATGTATTGAATTTGATTGGGTGGGCCACCCCTGTTGTTGTCCCTGTGTACACCTTTTCCTTATGGTTTAAAGAAAAAAACCTTTGTTTTCACTCTATCTCACATGGTTTTAATTTTACAGCACCTCAAAATGTCCTTAAATCTGCATTGTCTGTTACTCTTCAGGGCTTTGGCACAAGATGCCACACACACACACACACACACACACATATACATACATACATACATACATACATACACATACATACATATACATATAATTTTTTCTCCTTAACCAATGATCCAATCTATCCGACATTTTACACAAAGCTCAATAAAATGAGGATTTTTGTGGTGCAAAAACTGGTTTACGAAAACCAGAATTTTCAGCATGTGGTTTTGATGTTGAAAATGATTGCAAAGATGTGCTCTTTATCTACAAAGAATGAAATTTCTGTTTGTTTGTTTTTTGTTTTACTCCTTGTAACAAAAAATTTGTTTCTCGGATATGGCTATATGGCTGCGAGGTAGCCATTTTGTATAAAGTCCCCACAGAAAAAATAAATGGAACAAAGTTGTTCAACTTAAAATTTAATATAATATTGGTTTTGTATTTTATCAGACATGCAGACAAGTTTCAGTTATGGTGAAGTTTGGTATTTGAAATTAAGAAAATTTGCTGTTCTTGAATGCAAAAAACAAGTCAGCATAACATGAAATCCCAACATGTAGGGTAATACAAGAAAAAATTAAAATGGAGTATTATATACGAATGTGATTGATTTGTTAAAGCATGATGTGAATATATTATCAATTTGTGTGTTCATTCGAAAATTCATCACAAAGCAAAATTATCCACAGAGCACAAATCTCCAAAGGATATCCATTGGATATTCATTACATATACATTGGACGTCTACTGGATATTCAGAACTGCACTGTTAAAAATGCCTTAGTCAAAACCGACTAAATATATATATTCGCACTGATTTTAGTCAGAAATGAAGATACACTCTTAAGTACTGAGTGACATAGTACATTCGAGTCTGACTAAGCCGACTTAGTCAATGCTTTGAACACTATTTTACGTTTTACAGTTTGGCTGAAATTGTAATCACGAAATAAAAATCTTCGAATATTCCATAAATATTGTAGAAGATGAAATGTCTGTACTTATAAGCAACCGAAAGAGGGGAACTATATTTTTTTGCGTAGGAACTCCTCTGTGTGTCTGTTCATTCCACTACGCGGAACAGCATCACCTCATGCTTTCTTTCTCGTTGTGACTGTTGGAGTGTGCAGGTGTTCGATATTGGTTTCACCTGAAGAAGAGTATTTGTTGTATTCACCGAAGAAGAGTATTTGTTTTATTCAGTGTGAAGATAAAATGGATAAATACGTCCAGGATTTACTATCCACCTGGGGATTAGAAGAGTTTTCTACAAATTTCGAACGTAAGTACTTTTTTAACATTCAGATGTTACCACGTGCTCTTAGTGTGTAATGAATATGGCTGCCACTCTTTTATGATGACTAGTTTATTCATTCATCATAAACTTTTAATAAATGGGAATTTTAATTCCCTGTCTAGTAGCTAAATCTCTGGAAAATTACATTGCTTTAATAGAAAGTGAATTTATAAATTTGCCGTGTAAGGAGAAACAAAATAGGCTTACTTTTCGCAAAACGTAGCAACAGGGAAAATTAGCGGAAATTTTGAATGGCTTCTAAGGGGAATGCAATAATCACTTAATATTTTGTTCAATATATGCTATCGTCGTTTGGTTAGGCAGGTTAGGTTTGGTTCCCTTAGCATTAAAATAAAGTCCCCGAGTGCATTCTACTAAGGTTCCGATTTACTTCTACATTCATTTCCACGCTTCTACGATATTTACTGTCGCTTGTCGACGGAAAATATCTTGTCCATGAGAAGTGCGTAAGGTAATTTTCAAGTTGTTTTTTCCAACATAAATAATTTTTTTAAGTCCAAACAGTGCTCATTACTTTAAGGAAGGTTCTAATTTTGTGTGACAATGATTTCCAAAATTCTACGATAATTAGCCTTTGTGCTAGGAGAAATCATAAAACAATCGGAACCGTTACCGATTCTTTGTTTAACCTAATTTTTTGCTGTTTTTGCATGTATAAAGGAAGAACAACATGTCAATTTATAACTGATACAGCATGTTTTTCGATTTTCTATAAGTGTGTTAAACACAATGCTACAGAGTTAAAAACTTTCATATATTTGAAAAAAAAAATTCTATGTGAAGGTTTTATCTAAGTTACAAATTCCGCATGCTTTACCAGAGATTTGTTTTATATGATTTCTCTATTGCATTTACAGTTGTATAGATAAGAATTTTTCATAAGCAATATATTGAAAACAATAAAATACTTCCCAATAGAAACCAATTCATTGCAATTGACCAATTGGTTCCAATAGACCAATTGGTTCCAATAGTGTGTCTAAAAACTCATATTGGCTATCGGAACCAATTGGAAAAATTCCAGCTGGGTAAGCCTAAATTTGTGCTGCAGTTGCAGAATTTACAACGGTCTATGACCTGCTGGAACTACATCTCTGCATTTTGCACACAAAATCTGAAAAATACAGACTTATTATTATGCAATGGTTTGTTCTCATGAATATTGAGTGGGATAGTTATGACTTTGTTAGACTTTGTTTTGTTGTTCTTGCTTAGGTTTGAATTTGCATGTTTAGTACACGTGTGTTTTCACTGATGTTGGAGAGAGCATGTGTGAATAGTAAATTTTATGGAACTATGCATGAAGCATTAACTTGTTTCATTGCATATCTTGGTGAAATACTGAACTTAAACTCAATGCAGATATGCCAACAAGGAGTATGACCTTCATTACATCCAATCAGTGTGTTTTTATAGTATTGAATTTTACTTCAAACACTGTAGGAACTACCAATAGAAATGTGCAAATCTAGTTTTGTTGCAGAGACTGCATACTTGTTACTCAAATTTCATTCACATGCCCTTCTATCATATACTTATTGTGGTTAAAGTTGGTCTGTTGTTAAGAAGTAGCTTCTGTTTACTGAAATTCATGTTATCTTCTGCTTAAATTTGTAATTCAAATGTCAATGTGTATCTTATATACTCGCTACCCAGGAAATTGCACTAGTGTAAATATTGGAAGCTTCATATTTTCTTCTATATGATAGTATAGCAAAATCTTCTTAAATTCATCCCACAATTTATCTACATCTCTTTCTTCCTTTTCATGTTTCTCTTGTATCTTTACTTCTATTAGTTGCTGATATTTTTCTTTAACTTTTGTATCTTTTAATTTATATGCCTTTATTCTTATTTTATTTTGTTTTTCCTGTCTTTTTCCTTTAGTTTTTAGCACTCTACTTTTTTGTACTACTCTTTCCATTATTAATTTAAGAAGATTTTGCTACAGTCTGCAGAGGAATGCTGCGGGACAACATACATCGGAAACAAAATGAAAAGAACGGCATGGTGGACAGATGAGCTGAAAGAAGAAGTCACGCACAAGAAAATATTGTGGAAAAAGTACCTATCAGTTAATGATTTAGAAAGCTTCGAAGAGTATAGGAGGCAAAGGGATATAGTCAAAAAGAAAATGTTAGAGGCTAAAAAGAACTCGTGGAGAAAATTTGGGGAAAGTATGGAAGAGAACAGCCGAGAAAATCAAAAACTATTCTACAAAGTTTTAAAGACCATGAGAAAAGATAAAGAAAGCCCATTAAAATACATAAAAGGAAAAGATGGTAAACTAAGAACAAAACCAGAAGAAATCATGCAAAGATGGAAGGAATACTTCGAAGAATTGCTGAAGGATGAAACACAAACTAACAGGACGGAGGTTCAAATAGGAAACGAAAGAACAGAAAATACAGAAATGGAGGATGAAGAAGAGGAAATAAATGATATCAAAGTAGAAGAATTAAAAGCAGCATTAAAGAAAATGAAGTTAGGTAAGGCCAGTGGACATGATGGTTTAACACCAGAAATGCTTAAATACATGGGAAATGCTGGAGAGCAACTGTTTTTGAACCTATTGAATGCTATATGGGAAAAGAAAACTGTACCGAAGGAATGGGAGATATCAGTAATAATCCCAATCTTCAAGAAAGGGGATAATAGAGAATGCAGAAACCATCGGGGAATCTCATTGCTCAGTGTGCCAGATTCAAGAATCCTGGAGAACAGACTCAGAAAAAATTTCGAAGAGCAATTGGAAGAAAGTCAAGCAGGCTTTAGACCAGCAAGAAGTGTACAAGACCATATTTTCACCCTCAAACAAATAACAGACAAGAGAATATAATACAATAAAAAGGCACATGTATGTTTTATAGATCTACAAAAGGCTTTTGATAGAGTTCCTTGGAATGAGATATGGAAATCTTTAGAGAAGAAAGGAGTGGATAAAAACCTAATAAAAGCAATCCAAAGTTGGTACAAAGGATGCAGATGCTACGTGAGGACGAGAAACCACCAGTCAGAGGAATTTGAAATAACAACAGGAGTTAAACAGGGAGATATACTATCACCATATCTATTTATAATCCTATTAGATGAAGTAATAAAGGAATGCCATATAAAAATGAAACAATTTCATGTAGGATACTGGAATATGAAATCAATTAAACTAACAGAGCTCATATACGCTGATGATATTATACTAATAGCTAATACACAGGCTAGTTTACAATATAACCTAAATATTCTTAATGAAGAATTAAAGAAAAAGAATATGGAAATAAATACGGAGAAAACTAAAACAATGATAATTAGCAGAGAAAAGACAAACCATAAGTTAAAACTGAATAACAAACCTTTAGAACAAGTGACAAATTTCAAGTATCTTGGAGTAATTATAAACAGTCAAGGAAAAGAAGAGGAAGAAATAAGAGATAGAATCATGAAGACAGGAAAGCTATATCAAATGATAAACCGAGGATTTATAGGCAAAAAAGAAATATCTACCCAAACAAAATTCACTGTATATAAAACAATTTATATACCAACACTTACATATAGCAGTGAAAATTGGACAATGACTGGAAAACACCTGCAAAATGTACAAACAATGGAAATGAGGTACCTTCGAAGAATAAGTGGGAAAACCAGGAAAGATCGGATAAGGAATCAAACCATCCGGCAATCTTTAAATGCTCAGCCACTACAAGAAACAGTTGAACGTAATCAACTCAGATGGTTCGGCCATTTGAGCAGAATGAGTGAGAGGAGACTGCCAAAACAGATATGAGAAGCACGTCCACAAGGAACAAGACCAAAAGGAAGACCAAGAAAGACATGGAATATGAGTGTCAAAGAGATTTTGGAGAAACGAAGCATAAGATGGAAAGAGGCACAGGAAAAGGCGATGGACAGAAATGTCTGGAGAACTCTCTGTAACCCCTCGACACCGGCAGGTAGAAGAGGACGCGACTAAGTAAGTAAGTAAGTAAGTAAGTATGATAGTATAGGCACATAGCAAGGTTTTATCAAAGTTATCCATCTATTTTATGAATGCTGCCTTTAGGATTTGCAAAGATCTGGAAAGAAATTGAGCAGTATAATCAGTAAGGCACTAGTCATTATTTTAATCTCTAAAGCTCATGATAAATGATTCAAATATGTGGGTTAATTTAAAGTTGAAACAGGAATACACAACATTGATAACTTCATTTGGTACAAAAATAGTCTTGTATGTCATAAATTATAATCCTTATTACAGTGTATATGTAATCAAACCTGCTAGAACTATTTCTTTGCATTTTACACACAAAATCTGGAGAATACAGACTATTGTTATGCAAGGGTTTGTTCTCATGCACATTAAGTGGGATAGTTATGACTGTGCATAGACCTTGTTCTGCCCATTTTGTTTTGAGTTATTCTTGCTTAGGTTTGAATTTCCATGGTTAGTACACGTGTGAATCACTGTGAGTGTATATTATGCATTGTTTTCATTCTCCAAACACACGTTAAATGGCATAAAGTTGTTTGTTGCAAATTGCATGGATTACTTGCTTTACTTCATTCTACTTTTTGTGGAATATACAATATTCACAATACTGAGAAGTCGATTTGTTTCAAAAGCACTTTATATACAGATGTTGTTAGAATAGAAAGAGTATTTTTATTTACTTGAGCGAAGGTTCAGCCTTAGGCTGGTCTACCACCTAACTCGGCCAAAATATATTCTAATTGCTACTCCCTTGGGTATCTGCCTGGAATCCTTTGGTTGCATATTCTTGTGTGGCACATATAGGTCTTGTATTAATAGGAATGTGGGGGATAAGTAATGGGCTTATTTTAATGATGGCACACTTGGACCAATATTAAGTAGCCATTGATAGATGATATATTTGATTCCATTCACGTTCTCCTTGTACGATTAATTTTATATGTAGATAGGTTGCACAAAGATCCTCAAATTGTATGTAAAAGTTTGAATAGCTTCTCAGTGCCATATTTATAATGAGACATATAGTTGAAGCTTTCTTCAGCATATTTTAAGTGTCTATAAGTCTATAATTAGTTTGCAGTTTTATACAAGAAATAATGCAATATTTTTCACCACTGTTAGTTTCTATTTCCAAGTAGAAACGATTCTAAAAATATTTGTTTCGAATTTTGAACTGATTTGGGCATTTGCACTTTTTGTCTTTTACTTTGTGTACTAAGTTATCCTACATTTAAGTTATTTACTTTTCATTGTGAGGTAGGAATCAAATAAATGCATTTAATGCAAAAAGCACAGATTTTGTCACCCACCACCTCAGATTTTGATGAGACATGGGGTACACCCTTCCCTTATGATTGAAAGAAACCCCAAACTGGTTTAATTTTAATCTCTCCTTAAACAATGATCAAATCTCTGGAATTTTACACGAAGCTCAATGAAATGTTGAGGATTTCAGAAAAAAAAGTATTAGCACACAAAAGGTTTTAAAAAAGCCTGAAAAAAGATTAATAATGTATTTGTAGCCTAATTTTTGTAGTGACAAAACTAGGTTAAGAAAAAGTTCTGCACAACGTCAAAGAAAAGCTGAGATCCAGTTTTACATTCATTGTCTCTTTGTAAATCCATGCGAATATTTCTAATATCCCAGTAATATTCAAAATATAACGCTTGAACTCCCTGGTACTCAAGCTATACTCAAAGAGATGTGCATATCTTTCCTTCTCTTTTGTCAATATCCGATTCCTATTATACGATGCAAACAGAGACTAGCCATTTTCATGGCAGTATTTGGGGTGTAAGGGGTGACCTTCCCCGTAGTACACCCAAATGCCTACCTCACTTTCACATTAGTACACCCTGGACTGAAGACTAACGAGGCTCTGGCGACTGGCCCCATGGCCAGTATAATTTTGTTTGTATTGTCCTGTTCTTTTGTCCTTATGTGTGCTGAGTGCCCCTTTACAGCGTCAGCTTTTAATGAAAGTCAGAGCATTTTAATATTTTATGATTTTAAATTATGCAACGTTAGAGTTGTTATGTGTAATGATAAGGGGCTGGACCCCGTATAGTGTGACGGGTGCAAAATAGCCTTAGTGCTGATGCACCCAAAATTTTAAATTCAAATTCAACCTCACATCCACGCAGTACACCCCGGGCTGCATTTTGCAGACAAACGAGGCTCTGGCGACTGGCACTATGGCCAAGTATAATTTTGTGTGTGTTGTCGTGTTTTTTGTCCTTGTGTGTGCTGAGTGCCCTTTTACAGCCTCAGCTTTTAACGAAAGTCAGAATATTTTAGTTATGGTAAGGGCCTTGACCCCATATAATATGTCGGGTGCAAAATAGCCGAAGTGCTGACACCCAAAATTTTAAATTCAAATTAAGAAGAATTCAAGTTATGGCACAATTGTGTTCTTATACATGTTTTGGATAAGGTAAGGGGCTGGAACCCGTCTAACGTGACGGGTGCAAAATAGCCTTTTAAGTGCTGACGCACCCAAACATTCAAATTTTTCAACATCCAACGTCTTGAAATGTATGTTGTATTTTGCCACAACCTTTTTCTTGCTCCCAAATAAGTTCTATTGCATTTAATTCACACATATATTGTAGGAGCCTAGCAACAGTGTGGCCTCTTTTCTCTGCCAAGAATCAATGCCATATTGCCGAAACCTATCTTTGTGTTGTTTTGATCAATTCATATAATTTCGGGGTGTAAGGGGTGACCTTCCACATAGTACACCCAAATGTCAACCTCACTTCCACGTTAGTACACCCTGGACTGAAGACTAACGAGGCTCTGGCGACTGGCCCCATGGCCAGTATAATTTTGTATTGTCCTGTTCTTTTGTCCTTATGTGTGCTGAGCGCCCCTTTGCAGCTCACCTTTTACCGAAAGTCAGAACATTTTAATATTTTATGATTTTAGTTCCGCAACGTTAGAGTTGTGATTTGTAACGATAAGGGGCTGGACCCCGTATAATGTGATGGGTGCAAAATAGCCTTAGTGCTGACGCACCCAAAATTTTAAATTCAAATTCATATAATTTCGGTTTTACCGTATCTAACTCGAAAGAAATGTTTTCGTCTTGTAACCTGGCCTGCATTTCACCCTTTTTTGAATTAGAGGTTGGAGCTTTGTTAATAACCTTAGAATGATATTAGGCGTTATCCATAACTATCACGGAATATGGAGGAATGCTGGGTAATAGTTGATTTTCGAACCATTCTTTAAATCCATGGGCGTCCGTCTCTTCATGGTAGTATTTTTTCTTGATTTGGATTTAAATATCAACAAATCTTTCGAAATAAACCCATCGGAACTTTCCGCCTGCACAACAATTATTGGGGTGTAAGGGGTGACCTTCCACGTAGTACACCCAAATGTCAACCTCACTTCCACGTTAGTACACCCTGGACTAAAGACTAACGAGGCTCTGGCGACTGGCCCCATGGCCAGTATAATTTTGTTTGTATTGTCCTGTTCTTTTGTCCTTATGTGTGCTGAGTGCCCCTTTACAGCCTCAGCTTTTAACGAAAGTCAGAACATTTTAAGCTTTTAAGATTTTACTTATGCAACGTTCGAGTTGTTCTTTGTAAAGATAAGGGGCTGGACCCCGTATAATGTGACGGGTGCAAAATAGCCTAAGTGCTGACGCACCCACAATTTTAACATCAAATCAAATCACAACAATTATTTGTTGCCCCCTTCCTAGTGGTGTTTTCAAAGGTGTTGAGTTTTCATACACAATTTGCTTTTTGTGTGGTTTGCATTAACCCACGTTTCGTCAAGGAATACGATAAATTGTTTAGCCTTCCTAAACCTTTTCATTTTCCAAACATACTCGCTTTGTTTGGAAACCACATCGTTTATCTCTATCAATTACTTTCTTCCCAAATCATTTTTTATAGAGAAACCCAAGTGCCGTAATCTCTTGTCTGAAAGCTCACATAGAACCTTGAAACGTAAACGAAATAACAGGCAGGCTCGGAATGCACTTGTCTTTTTGCATATCTAAAATGCTTCTACGTAAGAGATCTCTATCAGAATTGTCAATATTTGACCTCGTGGCTTTCTTTCTCTTCTTACCTGGAGTTTTCAGAGGGGACCCTCTGGCATCTGCAGCCTCCTTTTCTTTTAGAATGAGCCGAATGCAAGATTTCGAAAGAACTGTGGCTTTACATGCTCTGGCCATCACCAAACGTACTGAAATAAATGGTTCGTTTTTTTCTGCACGCATCAAATTCTGACTGAAAAAACGTACACACATTCACCACCAATTCACTCGCATCTGACCACTACGTAAACCTGCTACAATACAAACACTAACACCACAACAAACACAGCTAGCAACATTTCCATCTCGAGCACGTATTTTATTTTGAGCACAAGCGCAGTCACAACTTGCTCACAACAGGCAGAGGTGTGCAGCGAGCTCGCTCATTCCGGGACCTGGTTGGTCCTCTCAAACACCCCCCCCCCCCATATTGTTGTGTACTGCAAGCCCGCGAAGCGATCTTTTTAAGGCCTCATGTATTATAATAGAGTGGCTACAATATTCTGATGCTGAGAAAAATGTTGAAAATATAGAACATTGAAAGGTGTTATAAAACATTAATAGAGGAAAAAGAAGCAAAGTACAGCATATAAATGTTAAAACAATTACTTGACAAATTATATGTGTGGTGACAAATGATGTGGACAGGGATGACATAAGTAAAACAAATTTACTGAAAATACTGTCTGACATCTGAGATGGTTGTTTGGAGTGGCTTGCGGGAGATTGAAGACATTGGGGTAGACTGTGAAGAAGAAGGTGGTTTAGTTGAAAAGAGAGACAGATTAAAAGGGATAGATTTTGGTGGAGCAGGATGAGGTGGGGCATATATAAGCAGAGCGGAATGAGAAGGAGGAGATTTAGGTGGGGTAGACTTAAATGGAGCAAGACTGGAAGGGGGAGACTTAGGTGGGACAGATTTAAGCGGAGTGGGTTGAGACTGGTGGGGCAGACGTTAGTGGAATGGAACGAGAAGGAAACTTTGGTGGGGCAGACTTCAGTGGAGTGGGACGAGAAGGAGACTTTGGTAGGGCAGACGTGAGTGGAGCAGATTTAAGCGGAGAGGGACGAGTAGGAGACACTGGTAGTGTAAACCTAAATTGAGCAGGACAAGATGGAGGAGACTTTGGTGTGGCAGACTTCAGTGGAGTGGGACGAGAAGGAGACTTTGGTGAAGCAGACTGAGATGGGACAGATTTAAGTGCAGAGGGACGAGGAGAAGCCTTAGGTGAGGCAGATGTAGGTGTAATAGGTTGTGAAAGATGTTGCTTTGAAGGGGCAGGTTTAGTTAGAGTGAAATGGGAAGAAACTTCATAGAGGAAAAATTTAGCATAGGAAGAAACTTCAGAGGGTCAGATTTTGGTGGAATGGGGCAGGAAGAGGTATTTCTGGAGAGGAAGAAAGAGTATGAAGGGCATTTGAAGATAGTGTAATAATGGAGTTCCGAGGAATGGTAGAAGAATGCAACTTCACGATTGAGGAATACAGTGGTTTATGTAGGGTATGAGGATCAGTCAGAAGTGGGTTTTGGATGCAGAAAGACGAAGATTGAGGAGCCTGAACGGGAATAGCAGCTAAGTTGGACACTGAAAGTGAGGGGACAGGATCAGGAGTCATGTTTCTCATATCGAACCAAGTACTTATCTGTTGCACATGCTCCAGAATCCTCCGCTGCAAGTATGAAAGACCATCAAAATTTAGATGAAGTCCATCCTTGGAAAATTTCCCCCAGTCCAGAAATGATGCACCAGTCTTGGAACAAATATCCTGCAGCCCGTTGTTCAGCTTTCTTGCACTGGAAAAGGGAAAACCATTAGCAGAATGTGAAAATTAGTAAAGAAAAATTGACCCGCATTCAGACTTCATATAGCAACCCTTCCCCAAATGTTAAATATAATTAACATTGTGGTGCACACTGTTAACCTACCGTTGGTCGACATGTTAACGGTACGCTGACATTGAAATTTATCTGCTCATTTATCTGTTGTAAAATACGAAAGCTCCTTGAGATGCAGTCTAGCTGTCTTTTGTTTTGTTACAGGTAGCAAAATATTATAGGGAGCTATTATAGGAGCTATGTACAGATCCTGTCAACACATTGTCAGATGTTAGCGTAATGCTCACATGTCGACTAACTGTGGAACCGTGTGTATATGTATTCACATAACGAGCAGAAAATGATATTGAGAAAAAGGAAAGAAATCAACGAAATTTGAAAAAATGGATGTGTTGGCATCGTGCTAGCATGTCTACCATCGGCATTATTTGACAATTCAGTCCTCAGAAGGTGCTAAGTCAGTGAATGAGTTTGAGTTTATTTCACATTTTGCAGTACATTTCGTAACAAAACATGGTAGCAAAGTGCACCTCACACCCCTCTAAAACATGAAAAACTTAACACTACAATGTATTACTTAAAATTGCATGTTTTCACCAAAAACTAAATATGCAGGCTACTGCATATTATACATATTTGGTTACAGATCTGCTAGTGCAATGTGAAATAGATATAGTAATATAATAAAAATGTTCTTGCTAGCAAGAATATTTTGTTTGGCTGGCATCTGCCTCAATGTTATGTCTGATCATATCCTTATGTTTGCAACAGGTGTCTCATAACAGTGTTAGGTAGCAATAGAATGGAAAAGTTGTTGCTAGGAAGCACATTTTGTTGTTTTCATATTGTCATCTAATGGTCCTTCTGTTAGCTAAAAGTTGTCTAGTATGTGACTAAAGAATAGCCTTAGAACACAAATCCACATCAAGGACTTGAAAACGCATTATGGAGATGAACGTTCACTCTGTGGACAAGCCAATTATAACCAATTGATAATGTTTTGATTAACTAGGCCAAGGATAACGTTGAACTAGGTTCTTTGAGGACAGAATATTATGGGGAAATAGGCCTAAAATGACATACTTTTTGTAAAACTGCTACAAATCAGAGTAGAGAAGCATTAACAAAAATGTTTTTATTTTATTTAAAACCTACATCCTTTAGCTATCATGAAAAAAAAAAAACGCAGATATTGTAATCTGACCAAGGTCATTCACTTATTCTACAAGCCAGTTGCTCTTCTTAGGCATTTCAAATATGCAAAGTCAAGTGTACACAGACTTCCTGGAGTATTGATGTAACAAACAGCTCCCAGGTAACCAAGCAGGAACTTTGCAAAGAGAATAGGAAGTCAAAACTTGTCGAGGGGTGTAAGAGTGGATCTTCCACGTAGTAGAGCTCGCGCACGTTTGGAAGTTCTCTGGCGTTTCTAATGTGCAGCATCGTTTTGAGTCTAACACTCCGCATGGAGGTTACCGAGAGAGAGGGAAGTAAGTGGGTGCGAATGTCAGAGCCAACCAGTACCAAGTGCCTCGGCACATGCGTCACACTGTAAATTGTTCGCGACAACCATTCATAATGCACAGCTCTTCATGGATGTATCCGATTAAAATAATGTGCAATGGCATGCGAACGTCTCTCCATAGACGTCACTTTGATCTCGATGCATTACCGAAGCGCTAAAAAAATTTTAAGGCATTTTTCTAACACCTCGAAAAGGAGCAAATTGGTACAAGAATTCAATCATAACTTTTTACTGGTTAAAGATACGTCGAAAAAACCTTCAGCATTGCATTTCTCGTGAAATTCTAGCCCATTTTGATATGTCGCACGACCCCCTTCCCATTTAAAATTCTGAAGTTGAATTCAAGATGGCGGACATGAAGAAGGCCGCCGACCGTGTGGGTGGCGTCAATGTGGTTCCCCCTTGGCCTGATAACGATTGGTCATCACCATTTCCATGTTGCGCGCTGCAGTGGCCTTGTACTGGTGGTGTTAAGTGACTTATTGAGCCACCCTGTAGTATTGTTCAACATCTTGCACATGACGGCAGACATCACTCCATTCTGTTGTGTAAAGGGTGCTCCTTCCACGTAGTGCACCCAATAGTCAACCTCACTTCCCCGTAGTACACCCTGGACTGCAGGCTAACGAGGCTCTGGCGACTGGCCCCATGGCCAGTATAATTTTGTTTGTGTTGTCCTGTGTTTTGTCCTTATTTGTGCTGAGTGCTCCTTTACAGCCTTAGCTTTTAACGAAAGTCAGAAGATTTTAATATTTTATGATTTTAGTTATGCAACGTTAGAGTTGTCATTTGTAATGATAAGGGCTGGCCCCTGTATAATGTGACGGGTGCAAAATAGCCTAAGTGCTGACGCACCCAAAATTTTAAATTCAGATTTAGCCGAGGACATTTATCAAAGTGATTGATTAGAAAGTGCGACAGATCAACTGCATAGTCTTCTCGATATTTAGTCACACCGTCTGCATCTCACTTTCTTCTTTTTTCATCACATTTATCGTCATGTATATAAGATTATGAGACGTCAGGTGATTAGTTGAAAAGGTTCAAGCTTATAATAATCTTTGTCTTGTTTTGCTTCGTGTTCTTGTTTCTCAGGTTAGGTGTTTATATCTTTAAATATGTCAGATCCAAAGGGGAATTTCTGCATTGCAGATGTTATGGCTGCTCTCAATGCTATCAGGGATGGCCAAACAGAGCTCAAAGCTAATCAGGACAAGACTGATGCTCAATTGAAAGAGCTGAAAGCTAGCCAGATGGAGCTAAAATCAGGGATGACAACTCTTCAACAAACTTCTGATGCTCAATATAAGAAAGAGTGTTTGATAAGAACATAGAAAACGTAATCTCGGTGTGTAAGGGGTGCTCCTTCCACGTAGTAAACCCTGGACTGCAGACTAACGAGGCTCTGGCCCCATAGCCAGTATAATTTTGTTTGTGTTGTCATGTGTTTTGTCCTTATTTGTGCTAAGTGCTCCTTTACAACCTCAGCTTTTAACAAAAGTCAGAATATTTTATGATTTTACCCCCTCCATGTAGGACTGCCTTGACGGGGCGAGGTGGCTTAGTAGGGAGGCCATTTTCATCTCATCATTTCACTCATTCTTCACATCCATATCGCACGTTTTCACCATTCCATCACGTCGTTCATCTCCACATCTTTGCCCTCCGTATAACTAAGGGTCATGCTAGAGGAGACAACCTCGATAAAAAACCTCTATCCCAAGGTGTGAGTTGCACGTGCCGATGGGACAGTGTTGGCTGCAGGGGTAGGTGCAGTCGCAAACGTGGCCTCGGGGATTTCAGTCTTTTCCTCGAGTAGCCTCCATTTTTGGGGATAGGCCTTCCTCGGCATAGAGGGCATGTCGAGGCGACAATTTATGGACCTTCCTATAAAAAAAGTAATTTGTATATGGGTACAAAAAACAACTCAAACAGGCGAAAACCCCCAAAACGAGTCCGGCCTTGGAGCCCGCTTTAATTGTTGGAAAAGACAATTAACGTTTTACATTATCTTGTAATTAGTATTATTCAGAAGACCGACGATGAATCTGAAATAACCAAGAAACATGGAGCTGCTACATTGAAGGACTTGTCACCGTTTGTTATCAAGAAACAGCTGGACTACGCCGCTGGTTCAGATGTACCAGAAATAAAAAAGCTGGGAAACGGGAGTCTTCTTATCCAGACCAGCACAGATCGCCAGACCAACAATCTTCTAAAGCTAAGATCTTTGGGCGACTTCCCTGTTAATGTTGAACCCCATCGTCAACTTAGCAGTAGTAGAGGTGTGATTCGCCACTGGGATCTGTTAAATGCTGGGGAGGAAGAGATTCTTGAAGCACTCTCAGACCAACATGTCACTGCAGTGCAGCGAATAAAGATGCGAAAGTCCGGAGAACTTGTACCAACTGCTTCCATTATACTGACGTTCCAAACGACCACTCCCCCAGATACGGTACGGGCTGGATATGTGAGACAAAGTCCGGCCGTACATCCCTAACCCGATGCGGTGTTTCAAATGCCAGCACTTTGCGCACACTCAGTCTTCCTACAAAGCCACTACCGCCCTTTGTGGTAAGTGTAGTAAGCCTGCTCATGGGACCGAACCTTGTTCTTCTGGTCCCAAATGCATTAATTGCCAAGGCGAGCACCCAGTCTGGTATCGTGACTGCCCCTGTTTCTAACAAGAGAAGAAAATCAAAGAGTTGGTCGTCACAGAGAAAATCTCCGCTGGTGAAGCAAAACAACGTCTCCGTGAAAGTATAAGCACCACTTTACCTGTGCAATTCGCTACAGTTGCTGCAGCTGCTCTTACCCGTCGCAGTGTAGGTGTACAAACGAGCGCCGTGTCCAGTCTACATTGGACTTTTCCTTCTGCAGTCCCAGCCTTGGTCCTACGACATCTTGAAGTCTTCACCCTGATCTCTGTGGGAGTGATCACTTCCCTCTCATTCTTAATTTCGAACATCTTCAGCACTCACATGAACTACACCCTCACTGGTATCTCAGTCGGGCCGAGTGGGGTGCCTTCGACCGTACAGTGGACCTTGAAGTTGATCTTGGGTCGACTTTGCCAGCAATCGACGCCTTCGACATATTTGTGTCACGAGTGCTTGATGCTGCACGCACCTCCATTCTACATCCCAGTGGACCTGCGAGGCAACGCCCAGTCCCCTGGTGGACTGCGGAGATCAGTGCAGCCATCAAGAACCGCAATCATGCCCTAGATCGATTCAAGAGGAACCACACTGCCACAAACGACTAGCAGTTTCGCATTAAACGTGCCCGTGCCCGTCGACTCATTCGAGCCAGTAAGAAGGCGTGCTGGGTCCAATACGTGTCTTCTCTGACGAAGCTGGCTTCGTCGAAAGCCATTTGGACCAAAGTACGTCGCATCCAGGGGTTGCATCTACTCCTCTGAGTGCTCTGGAGCACGATGGGACGTTGTACACAGATTCCGGAGACATAGCTAATATCTTGGCACCACAGTTTTCTGATGCATCCAACTCTGAAAATTATGAACCACGTTTCCACCATGAGAGGGACCGTCAGGAACGATGCCCTCTAGTTTTTCGAAGTCATAACACCGAGCCATACAACTCTCCTTTCAGTGAATAGGAGTTCGATCAGATTCTTCGAGATTCTAAGAATACAGCTCATGGAGTGGACAAGATCCACTATGAGATGCTTCGTCATCTGCCCATAACTAACTAACTAACTAACTCCCTAGCCTTCTTAAACCCGAAGGTTCATGGCTGCAGCAACACAGGCCTTCCATCTTTCCCTATCTTGAGCAAGATCTATATACTCTTTTCCATCCTTACCGATTTCCCTTAGGTCCATCTCAACGTTGTCCCTCCATCTTCGTCTTGGCTCTCCTACAGGTCTCTTACCATCAGGTTTCCCAACAAGAATCCTGTAAACTCCTCTTTTCTCCCCCATTCGTGCCACATGGCCTGCCCACCTAAGTCTTCTTGATTTAATTATTCTAATAATATCTGGACATGAATACAAATTATGTAGTTCTAAATTATGTAACCTTCTCCACTCACCTGTCTCCTCATCCCTTTTAGGTCCAAATATTTTCCTAAGGATCTTATTTTCAAATACTCTCAATTTATGTTCCTCCTTCAATGTAAGGGACCAAGCCTCACACCCATAGAATACTACAGGCAAAATTACTGTTTTGTATATTTTAACTTTTAGTTTCTTAGATATTAAACGAGAAGACAAAAGTTTATGAAGAGAGAAGTAACATGCATTTGCTGAATTAAGCCTACTTTTTATTTCCTCTTTAATATAATTTTCATTTGTTAATATTACTCCTAAGTATTTGAATTTGGAAACTGGTTCAAACGAGTTGTTATCAATAATTAGATTTTGATTATTACCTAACACTTGGTTTCGGCCTGTAAGCATATATTTAGTTTTCTCTTTGTTAACTTCCAAACCTATCTCTTTAGCAGTTTTGAAAAATATTTTAGCATTATTCTTAATTGTATTCACATCATCCCCCAGTAAGTCTACATCATCTGCATATGCTAACAACTGAGTCACACCATTTAATTTTAGTCCTTCTTTAGTTTCTTTTACCTTCCTAACAGCATATTCTAAGGCAAAATTAAAGAGCAATGGAGATAATGCATCTCCTTGTTTTAACCCATCATGAATTGTAAATTTGTCAGACATATTAATACCCACACGAATTTTACTTTGTTTCACTGGTGCATATTTTTATCATACTAACAAGCTTCTTAGGTATTCCAAACTCTACTAATATATTATATAATTTATCTCTTTTGACCGAATCATATGCTTTTTTGAAATCAATGAATAGCTGATGGACATTTTGATTATATTCCCACTTTTTTTCAAGTGTCTGTCTGATGTGAAAAATTTGATCTGTCGTTGATCTGTTACGTTTAAATCCACATTGATAATCACCTATAATTTCATTAGCATATAGGGTTAGTCTTGTTAAAAGAATGTTAGATAATATTTTATATGTTGCTGAGAGTAGAGAAATTCCACGATAATTATTGCAGTTCATTTTATCACCTTTTTTAAACACAGGAACAATCATAGATTGTTTCCACTGTTGAGGGATTTCTTCTTTATTCCATATTAAACAAATTAATTTATGAATTTGACATATTAATGAATTTCCCCCATATTTAATTAACTCAGCTGGTATTAAATCAATGCCAGGTGCTTTGTTATTCTTTAGCCTTTTAATAGTATCTTTAACTTCAGTCAAGTTAGGTTCTGGAACTAAAGGTTCTGCTGTGTGTACTTCATTTACTTCTGATTTATCTCCTACATGGACATTTAAAAGGTCATTAAAGTAGTTCTTCCATCTATTTAGAATATCGCTTGGGTCAGCTAGAAAATCACCGTCTTTATCTTTTATCAAGTTTACTTTAGGTTGCCACCCCTTTCTAAACTCATTTACACCTTTATATAAATCTCTGATATTTTTATCTTTGCTGTTTGTTTCAATTTCGTTAATTTTGCTTTTCAAGTAATCTCTCTTTTTACTTCTAAACGTGCGGTTAACTTCTCGCTTTATTCTATTATAATTGTTTAGATTTGTATCATCAGAGTTATTTGACCACTTAAGTCTAGCCTGATTTCTTATTTCTATTAGATTATGACATTCGGGGTGTAAGGAGTGATTTTCCATGTAGTACACCCAACTGTCAACCTCACTTCCACATTAGTACACCCTGGACTGGGTTTTGCAGAGGAACGAGGCTCTGGAGACTGGCACTCTGGCCAGTATAATTTTGTGTGTGTTGTCCTGTTTTTTTGTCCTTGTGTGTGCTGAGTGCTCCTTTACAGCCTCAGCTTTTAACGAAAGTCAGAACATTTTAAGCTTTTAAGATTTTACTTATGCAACGTTAGAGTTGTTCTTTGTAAAGATAAGGGGCTGGACCCCGTATCCTGTGACGGGTGCAAAATAGCCTATGTGCTGACGCACCCAAAATTTTAAAATCAAATCAAATCAAAGATTATGACATTCATTATCAAACCATGGCTTAATTATTCTTGGTTTATGGTATCCTATACTTTCTTTAGCTGCTGATTCTATTGCATTACGTATGTGCTCCCAATTCTTATTTACGTCTGTTTCATTTATATTTTCATCATCATTTAAATCCTGCAAAACATCAAATCTATTTGACAGTTTAAATTGGTAATCTTTCTTAATTCTTTCATCAGTAAACTTTCCTGTATCAAATTTTAGAATTTGTAGATTTTGTTGCTTATGATTTATCACTGAGAGTCTTTCTCTTAATTTAGCAATTACTAAATAATGGTCATTGGCACAGTCAGCACCTCTATGTGTACGAACGTCAATTATACTAGTATGCCTTCTCTTATCAATGAGAATATGATCTATCTGATTATGAGTTTTACCATCTGGAGAAGACCAGGTATATTTATGGATATATTTATGTTTAAAAGTGGTACTTTTCACAATTAAATTCTTTGAGGTTGCAAAAGTAATCAATCTTATACCATTATCATTACTTAATTCATGAAGACTTTCTTTACCAATCGTGGGTTTAATTGTCTCTTCTTTGCCAATCTGTGCATTACAGTGACCTAACAGAATTTTCATATACTGAGAAAATTTATCAAAGACCTGTACTAACTCTGTATAAAAATCATCTTTAGTATTATCATCTTTATCTTCCGTTGGTGCATGTATGTTTATTAAAATAATTTTACACCACCTACCCTGTAAAACTGCATATGATATCCTATCATTAATAAATTCTACTGTTTTAAGAGCAGAGATAATTCTATTATTTATGAAAAAGCCTGTTCCAAAATTATGATTTTCAGTACCACCATAGAAAAAAGTATAATTTTTAGTTTTACAATTCCCTTCTCCTGGCCACCTAACTTCCTGGATAGCTACTACATCTAATTTATACTTAACTATCTCATTAACTGTACACTGAAATGCCCCAGGCCGGTAAAGGCTCAGAACATTCCAGGTGCCTAATTTAATATCCTTATTCCTAATGTAGATCTTATCCTTAGTGCAGGGACCTCCCAAAGTAGTCCCCACCGGGAGATCCGAACGGGGGACTATTTTACCTCCGGAATATTTTACCTTGGGAACATCCATGGCCTTATATTGCTGTTTCTTTACATGTCTTTTTACAGTGCAGAGTTGTCAGCTCTACGCCTAACCCCCAATATGAATGGAGGAATTACTACACAAGACAAACACAAACACATTAGACAGCACAATTACTACACAAGACGAACACAAACACATTAGACAGCACAACTACTACACAAGACACACAAACACATCACAACTATAACACAATATAAACACAAACACACCACAACTACTACACAATATAAACACAAACAAACTACGCACCACAACTACTACACAAGACAAACACAAACAAATTAGACAGCACAACTACTACGCAAGACAAAAAAACAAACATACTAGACAGCACAGCTACTACACAAATATACTAGACAGCACAACTACAACACAAGACACATGCATGCACACCACCGATACTACACAAGACAAACAGAAACATATTAGACAGCATAACTACTACACAAGATAAACACAAACACACTAGACAGCACAACTACTACACAAGACAAACCCCAACCTCACTTCCACGTAGTGCACCCTGGACAAGAGACTAACGAGGCTCTGGCGACTGGCGCTATGGCCAGTATAATTTTGTGTGTGTTGTCCTGTTTTATGTCCATGTGTGTGCTGAGTGCGCGTGTACAGCCTCAGCTTTTAACAAGTCAGAACATTTTAAGGTTTTAAAGTTTTTAGTTATGCAACGTTTGAGTTGTAATTTGTAATGGTAAGGGGCTGGACCCCGTATAATGTGACGGGAGCAAATTAGCCTAAGTGCTGACGCTCCCAAAATTTTAAATTCAAATTCAAATTCAACAAGACAAACCCACATACAAGCACAGCACAACTACTACACAAGACAAATACAAACACACTAGACACCACAACTACTACACAAGACAAATACAAACACACTACACAGCACAACTACTGCACAAGACACACAAACACATAACAACCACTACACAAGAAAAAACACAAACGTTCGTTTTTAACATTTCGAACAATTCATTTTCTACTGACATTCATTTTATGTCGCTGTTGAATACGTATGTATAAAAGATCCGAGACAAATCTTGATTTCGTTTCGAAATTCGGGACTATACCCAGACGGCCATGTAAAAAAATCGAGACAAGACCGAGAGAGCGAATTACAGCTCGACACATATGTACAATATAGGAATGAGTCGTCCGAAACGGGGACGGCGGGAAACGTTCGGTCATTCCTGATAGTCTAGGCATAGAACTAGGACCTACTCAAAAAAGAAAAGATTTGAAACTTCTTTTTCATTGATAAATTTGCATTTGGTAGGCTAAAATATGTTAGTGTCCCCCATTTGGACGAAACTCCTTTCAAATCAGTACTACTATATATGATACAGATATGTATATCACACACACACACACAAAACCCGCAATATTCAATCACATTGCCTACAGTACATTTCACCCCCGGCTGAAGCAATCAAACTCCCCTTCGTTTCCAAAACTTGATGCAGATGCGAAGGGAATTTGCATGATGACATCAAAGTCACAGATTTCTGTCTAAACGGGAAGTCGCATCAGGGACAGTAAAGATACAGTTAAAGAAGCCCCCAGATGAAAGAACTTAACCAAGTCTAGATTATCTTCTAAATATTTGCAGCTAATTAACAAACAATAATAAATTAATAAACAAGATGAGCGAATGTAATAGCTGCTGTTCATGTTGTGTGGATTATCCTTAAAGTTGTGAGCTGTCTACATTTTCACTCTTCACTGCAAACAAATTATTGAAAATAGTTTTACCTAATGTCAAGGGGGGCTGATGGCAGTGCCATGGGGCTCACGGCAGGTCCAGGGGGCTGAACCCCTCCTGGCCCCTGCCTGGCTACGGACCTGTGACAATCCCTCGATTCATATCAACTCATTTTGTCTCATCTTGTCTCGATATGTCATATTGGTCTCGTATTTCCCTGAAGAAAGTATTATGTCTGATTGTTGTAGCTAATTGAAGACAGTGATTCAGCTGGTCCACTTCAGTTGCATATCTTGTTGTAGTGGTACTTGAGCACCAGTAATGTTAGTTGAAAGATTTCTTTCTGCTGGATGAGTCTCGAATCACGTGAGGAAAGAAAAAATACCGCCCCCCAAAGTAAACACAATAAGTAGAATGCTCAGCTATTGTCAAATATTAAATTCAAGTCCAATTTTTTTCTAGAAAGAGTCAATTTCGTCAGGATCTACCGTCTGGGTTTAAATGCAATCAAAATTATTGTTGAGAACTCTCACTGACAAGGTAATAATAACCTGCCATAATTATTAATTAGTATCTACCAATGGGAAAGATATCACAATAACTTTGTACACACGGACACTTCTGGGTTGTAATAATCCCATTGACTTTTCACTTAGATGATTGTAATTGCATTGGTAGGTTTACCTGTTTGCTACCTACCAATCACCACCCTCCAACACTGCTAGGTGATAGAAATGAGAACAACTGTTAGCAGAGCAGAAAACTTGGGCCAAGAAACACCCACCGGGGTGTAAGGGGTACCTTCCACGTAGGCGCCCAAAAGTCAACCTCACTTCCACGTAGTGCACCCTGGACTAAAGACTAACGAGGCTCTGGCGACTGGCCCAATGGCCAGTATAATTTTGTTTGTGTTGTCCTGTGTTTTGTCCTTATTTGGGCTGAGTGTTCTTTGCAGCCTCGGCTTTTAACAACAGTCAGAACATTTTAATCTTTTATGATTTTAATTAAGCAACGTTAGAGTTGTTACGTGTAACGGTAAGGGGCTGGATCCCGTATAGTGTGACGGGTGCAAAATAGCCTTAGTGCTGACGCACCCAAAAATTTTAAAATCAAATCAAATCAAATCAAAGAAACACCCACCAGCGCTGTCAGATACGAAAAATTGCGATTACCACTACCTGGATACAAACAAAACAGTAGTGTGCTAACATCTCCGTTTCAGATGTTGTAAACTTTGTTAATAAGGGGAAATTAATGGGAAAACCAACGAAATTCGCACCATGGAAATAAAAAAGGTAAAGTGTTCCCCTGTGCTTTGCACCACGCCATGAAGGCGTATAGGGGGTGTGGGGGTAACGCCCCACACTTTCTTGATCCGGTCGTGAGTGGGGGTGATGTGATCAGCACCACGCCCCTGACCGCCTTTACCCCCCAGGGTTTCCCCCGGGTACCCATGTTATTCGACGCTGGGTGGACGCCGGGGCCGCTTCCAACGTTAGAAAAGTTCCCGGATTTGAACCGGCCGGGGATCGAACCCGGGACCTTTAGCATGGTAGTCAGACGCGTTACCGACTGAGCCACCGCGGCCATGGAAATATGGAACAAAATTACAAGTACAAAACTAAAACCATGTTTACCATGTCCAACATGAAACCTAGCTACGCTCCTGACAGTGGCAATTTTGAAAACATGTTTAAACCATCAATTTCAACATTCCATATTGCCCTAAGAATATTGTGCACAAAGCTCACTTTTGAGACCAGATCAATCTGATAATTCATTGTAAACTGTGATCACCCTTGAGCCATAGCCATAGTGCTCTAGTCGGTAGGGTGTCTGACTGCCACAAGGGGCACTCAGGTTCAATTCCAAGGATAGGGGATCTAGGGTCAAACTTTTTAATGGCTTGTTCCTGGATAAAGCACCTTTCGGGTTTACCCACTCTCATGTGAATGGATGATGGAGGAAACCCTCAGCAGTAAAGGTGCTGGAGTGTAGTGCTGATCACAACACATCCTATAATGACCAAGATCAAGAATGGGTAGGGACCAACCTCCACATCTCTCATATGTATTCATATATGTATTCATATAATAGGGGTTTAAGGGGTACCTTCCACGTTGGCGCCTAAAAGTCAACCTTACTTCCACATAGTGCACCCTGGACTAAAGACTAACGCGGCTCTGGCGACTGGCACTATGGCCAGTAAAATTTTGTGTGTGTTGTCCTGTTTTCTGTCCTTGTGTGTGCTGAGTGCCCATTTACAGCCTCAGCTTTTAACAGATGTCAGAACATTTTAAGATTTTTAGTTATTCAACGTTAGAGTTGTTCTTTGTAATGATAAGGGGCTGGCCCCCGTATAATGTGACGGGAGCAAAATAGCCTAAGTGCTGGCGCTCCCAAAATTTTAACTTCAAATCAAATCAAATTCATATAATAGTGCAAATTATATTTTTTCCATCTTTCTGTATATGTCAGGCTATGCACTGTACAACACATTATATTCTTGAAACATTATGAACCATTCCTAACTCTTGCACGCAATGTGTGGTTGAACTTTAATCAAAGAAAGAACAAGCAATACCTAATACATACTGCAGGTAGGGATGAAACAAAATTGTGGATATTGGCTATTCTTGCAGCCTCCACAATCTCATCCATGGGAACATTTCTAGAGTTGTCTCCGTATGCGATATTCTCAGCAATTGTTCGGTTAAATAGTACTGGATCCTGTGACACAAGGCCCATTTGTGAACGGAGATAATGAACACTTAGGGGGTGTAAGGGGTACCTTCCAGGTAGGCACCCAAAAGTCAACCTCACTTCCACGTAGTGCACCCTGGACTAAAGACTAACGAGGCTGTGGCGACTGGCCCCATGGCCAGTATAATTTTGTTTGTGTTGTCCTGTGTTTTGTCCTTATTTGTGTTGAGTACTCCTTTACAGCCTCAGCTTTTAACGAAAGTCACAAGATTTTCATATTTTAGTTATGCCACGTTAAGAGTTGTTCTGTGTAACGATAAGGGGCTGGACCCCGTATAATGTGACGGGTGCAAAATAGCCTTAGTGCTGACACACCCAAAATTTTAAATTCAATTCAATTCAATGAACACTTAGACTCTTTACATCGATGGAAACTAATATCTAATATCACTTTGTCGTTATCTGCCCATTGGAGCAAAAATTTCCTTCTCGCGGTATTCTACAGGCTTTGGTTGCAGGACTCTCCCTACCTCCTGCAAAGAAGCAATTATCGTTCCCATGCTGAAACCAGGTAAGCAGCGCACCGCAGTCTCGAGTTGTAGGCGTATTGCCTTAACTAGCTGTGTGTGCAAGTTGATGGAACGCATGATCAACAAGCGTCTTAACTGGTTTTTGGAGGAAAACTCATTGATCAGTAATTTTCAATGTGGTTTTCGCTCCAACCGTTCCACACTGGACCATCTGGTTCAGCTCGAAACACACATTCAGGACGCATTCCTCAACAAGGAACATTTAGTTGCAGTTTTCTTTGACCTTCAAAAGCATATGACACAACGTGGCCCTTTGGCATCATAAAGCAGCTCCATTCTTGGGGCGTCCGTGGCCATATGGCGTACTTTATTGAAAATTTTTTATCAGATCGCTTTTTCCGTGTACGTGTTGGGAACTCCTTTTCGGATCTTCACGAACAAGAGAACGGTGTCCCGCAGGGCAGCGTACTTAGTGTGACTGTTTGCCATAGCAGTGAACAGTGTTATGGCAAACATTGTTTCCCCTGAACATGGTCTTCTGTATGTAGACAACCTCACAATCTTTTGTCGATCACAGAATCTCGCGTCAGCTTCTCGTCAACTCCAACTGACGATAAACCGTTTGGTTGAGTGGTCCTCCCAAATAGGTTTCACCATTTTATCCAAGAAATCCGTGTGTGTCCACTTTTGTCGTCAGCGTACATGTCATCTAGATTCTGACCTGTACATGGGGAAATCTCCCCTGTGCTTCGTGAATGAGGTCCGCTTCCTGGGCCTCATTTTCGATAAGAAATTAACATGGCTACCTCACCTTCGCCAGTTAAAGTTATCTTGTCTTCGAATTCTCAACCTTTTACGCGTTTTATCTCAGACTTCTTGGGGTGCTGATAGGACGGTACTGCTTCGCCTATATCGTTCACTCATCAGGTCAAAGCTCTACTACGGATGTGTTGTGTACTCGTCTGCCCGCCCATCTAGGCTTCGCACCCTAGACACTGTTCACCCTGCTGGTATTCGAGCGTACTCTGGTGCTTTCCGCACCAGTCCTATCGCCAGTTTGTATGTGGGGTGTAAGGGGTGACCTTCCACGTAGTACACCCAAATGTCAACCTTACTTCCACGTTAGTACACCCTGGACTGAAGACTAACGAGGCTCTGGCGAATGGCCCCATGGCCAGTATAATTCTGTTTGTGTTGTCCTTATGTGTGCTGAGTGCCCGATTACAGCCTTAGCTTTTAACAGAAGTCAGACCATTTTAAGATTTTTAATTATGCAACGTTAGAGTTGTTATTTTTACTGATAAGGGGCTGGCCCCCGTATAATGTGACTTGAGCAAAATAGCCAAAGTGCTGACGCTCCCACAATTTTAAATTCAAATTCAAATATACGGCAGAGTTGTACGTCATTCTAAAGGCACTGGACTTTGCAGTCGTCAATGGTCTGAAGAAGGTCCTTGTGTGCTGTTATTCGACCAGCGTGTTCCTCTCTCTGGATTCGCCATATTCCCGGCACCCAGTAGCACATCGCATATTCAGGCGGCTTGTGTCCTTATCTGCCAGTGCCGATGTACACTTCTGTTGGGTCCCGAGCCACGTGGGCTCGTGTAAGTACCTCCCGCCTGCAGCTGACTCGGTTTTGTAACAACCGTTATTCTGCTAGTATCAACTGGGATCTTTTGGTCAAGAGAATTGTACACATGTACAGTATGTGAAGGTGCACCAATATTTGTCACTGTGATCCAATGTCTAAAAGATCCACAGTGTAAAATCTTCACAAATGTATCTGTAGAAGAAACTGCCTGAAACTGCAATCATTGACCTATAATACGGTCTTGGTTTGTGCAGCATTAACAATCCTATCATTCATCATGAGTCAGTCTTCTAAAAGTTCCAACCTGTCACTTTCCCTGAGAGCAAGTTGAGCAATCCACATAGGCGACAGTTGATCGTTTTTCGTTACACCTGAAATTTTTGAAAGCCCTTGGTCATGAGCTAAGCTATCTTGAGGTAGAACATCTTTTCTTTTGCAGACCCTCTTCACTGGATGAACTTCATGTGATGAAGTTGTTCACGGTGGAGGAAGAGAGGTTTG
The DNA here is from genome assembly GCF_977018435.1 of Lepisma saccharinum. Classification (NCBI taxonomy): domain Eukaryota; kingdom Metazoa; phylum Arthropoda; class Insecta; order Zygentoma; family Lepismatidae; genus Lepisma; species Lepisma saccharinum. The sequence goes on from NW_028142891.1 coordinate 7,248,713, forward strand.
ATTGAACCCAGCATCTGTCGTGTTTGACATGCATGTTTCCAAAGGTGAGAAAGGCATCCATCTTCATCTGTACCTTTGGCTTCAGCAGAGCCTTCCTTTTTTCTCTTGGCCTTTCTCCCCTGTGCTTTGCAACAATAATGGTTACGACCAAGTTGTCCAAACTACCATTCTCATTTGATGTGGTCCATGAGTTCCATTTATGCCAATCAGTTCCACTCCAGGCCCTCCCCTGTGGCGGAGTGGTTAGGACATCACGCTACGACGCTAGGTGTTCCTGGTTCGAATCCTGGCCTGGGCATGGATTTTTGTGATTGTCCATTCATCAATTTCATCACTCATCCCCATCTTCGCAAGTTAACCAAAAGTGGCAGAGAAAGCAAATCAATCAACCAATCAATCAGTTCCAGTTCATGAACATGATTCATAGTTTGTTCAACATTAAATACATCTTTTATGAACATTTCCTCCACCTCAATGTCTTCTTGCTTGTCAATTCGAGGTGATCCTGTTACCTTTGCCACTATGATTTATTCATAAACCTTTACTTCCGTGTGCCTTTCCTTAATTTCAACAATTTGATGCTGAACATCCTGTGTGGGGTTTGTCTCCACAGATTTCATTTCACCATCAATTGAAGATAAGATACAAACTTCCCGGTCTCCCTCAGCAAGAGTTTCAGGTTTCACCAGCACAAGATCAGACATGCTTTTTCCCACTCCTTGAATAAATGCTCCATCATATTGTACTTTTCCGGGGTGTAAGGGGTGATTTTTCATGAAGTACACCCAACTGTCAACCTCACTTCCACATTAGTACACCTTGGACTGCGTTTTGGAGACGAACGAGGCTCTGGCGACTGGCACTCTGGCCAGTATAATTTTGTGTGTGTTGTCCTGTTTTTGTCCTTGTGTGTGCTGAGGGTCCTTTACAGCCTCAGCTTTTAACGGAAGTCAGAACATTTTAAGCTTTTAAGATATTACTTATGCAACGTTAGAGTTGTTCTTTGTAAAGGTAAGGGGCTGGACCCCGTATAATGTGACGGGTGCAAAATAGCCTTAGTGCTGACGCACCCACAATTTTAAATTCAAATTCATTAACTATTAAAAAAAGTGTATCAAGTGATTTGTTTCATAGTAATTTCGATCAGCTTGAGTTTTGGTGTATTTATTAATTTTTTTACACTTAGTACAAATATATATTTTATATATAATGAAAAAATAGCTAATATAAAATAAAACGTCATGAATATGTTTGGGTTTTAGAAGCAACAACATAATCAGCCTGTAGAGAGAATTCCAGTAGACATGGATGTATTTAGAGAAATTTATCATCAATTGAAAGGGTTACTTCTTGTTCACTTGAACAGTATTTGGTCTCATGTTGACGAGGATACTGGAAAGCACTTATTTGTATTTAATAATAACTTATCATCATATAAGTTACGTGTTAGTGGGAAAATTCCAGTAAACATTTCACCACCGAATGCGGCAGTTTTGCACATAGGTCGAAATTTGCGCGTTTCTGTAAGTAAGTTTAGCTTTTATTGTGTTTGTCGATATACCTTTTTGGAAGTGGTAATTGTTTAGGCTAAAAATAACTTTCCATATGTCTAAATCTTTTGTTCAGGGAATAGGTTTTCGCAATCCCGCGAGTATAAATACAAGCCGTTTCACTGGCAAAGAAATCAGTTAATTAGTATATTCGGGAATCTTAGGTGATTAAATCGCTTGTCGAGGTCCAGGCCTGGGAGAATACGGGCTTTGTGTGGGGAGTGGCTGGTCAGCTCTCCCTTCCACAATGTTCGAGGTTTTCCGAAAGCCACCTTTCAGGATTTGTGCTGGTCAGCATGATCCTTGAAGGGGATTTAGCGGCCATATAAATAATTTGATTCATATATAAATATTTAATCTTAATAATTTAAAATTTTGATTCATAAATTCTGTTGGAGTTGTCACTGGTCAGTGTGGCTCCGATGTAAATGCAAATTAAATAAATTAGGCTCATCAAAGATATACATCCTTCTCGACGAGTAATTTTTTGTATGCTAAATCATTCTGAATTCTCCTGGTCATGAGGTTCAATTAAATAAATTCGATTTTTTTTTAGTTTAATCCGGAGCATACCTCTGGTCAGAGGGTGTCTTTTAAATCTGATAGCTTATATAGTTTACATGTCAGTTTTATAGTCTGAGTATCCGGAACGTTAAGGAAAGTTTATTGGTTTCTCTTATTTAGGTTTATATTAGATGTAATTTTGAAACAGCTATAATAGGTAACCGGTCGAGTATATGTTTTTCTAAAAATTCATTTATTGTAAAAGCCTATTGTTTTGCTTTTGCAATGTGAGTAGCCAAAAAGGGTAGACATAGAGTCCCCTATTATGTTAAGGAATTCCACGTGGACATTTGTAATTTGTGGCCGAGATATGGCTTTGATATTGGGTAGAGAAAGGCTCCCTTTATATTTTGTTATGAATGTTTTTGGAGGTTGACCCTGAAGATGGTAGTTTACCTCATGAGTTCTAGAAAACATAATGCAGATGTGAAAATATGACAGAAGCACGAATAGAAATTTACGGAAAGAAGTTATGCAAATATTTATTTGGTTTTGGTTAATAGTAATTTTGTCGACCTTTAGTTAATAATTTGTCACCTGTTTATTGAAACCAAGCTGCAGCTGTGTTAGTTCTATGATGGGATATGGACATGTTATATAAGAGAGTGCTCTCTGGGTTTTATGTTTACTCTATAGCAAGTTTCAGTCTATGTTACGGAAGTCGTTGTTGATCTAAATTTTATCTTGGCATTGTTGTAGTTTTCCTTTTGATCAGAAGTTTGTATATTTTTCTTTTAACTTAACTATGTTTGAATTTGTGAATAAGTTGATTAAGGTTTAAACGGAGAACCTTCTCTCAATGTAATTTTGGAAAGTTTGTTGGAAATTTGAGATGTAAATAAATTTGTAGTCGTTAATGGGTATTTCCTTATAGTAAATTTGGTTCATAAGTACAAATTAATTGGCCTCCTTTTGGTTTGATGAGGTGTCCCGCCGTCACTGGTCAGTGGGGCGGAGGCTTTATCAATCCATAAGAAGTCAGTTTAGATGATGCTGATTTCGCTCGCGACTCGCAAGCGTATCCTCACTGGTCAGTGGGATGCGGTGCGATCACGATGGAAGTTTAAGCGTAAGGAAGGTTACCTACTTTAGAGTTAAGGTTCTTGGTTAAGTAAACAATTTTTTATTATTATTATTCAAAAGCAGACGCTTACCCGAACTTTGGGATGCGGGGTCTCATGCCCTGCAGGAACTGAGAATTAGTCGTGGCATATATTATAACAGAAAGATAATTGGTAGGCAGCGACTCCTGGTCTTGGTCTTTCGAGGGGACCGAGCTGGTGTGTCCTGTGCCTTGGCGACGGGCTGACGGCCTTGTTTGTTGCAAGTGTGATAGGCAACGTGGGCCAACCTAGCTTAACTTTGCAAGGTAAATCATGGTTACTAATATATGCTTACAGTTATTGATACCTTTAGCAAATATGAATGGGCTGTTCCCTTAACCCTTTCAGGACCAAACAATGATTGTATTTGTGAATTTTTTTTTTAATTTTCATTATACTTTGGGTCCCCTTAATGCAAAATAACATTTTTTCCCCCAAAATCTCAAAAGGTGGGGTTGTGACGTAATGTTGTTCCTCAACAACATTGGACCTTAAGGTACATTTTGTCAATAATTTACTTGTTCAGAAACAACTTCAGGATTTAATGTTCTGTTTTGAGCAAATTGTTTATTTATTACAAAATGAAGTACAAATCACGTATAAATATTATTGTGGCACTAATAATGATTCATAATTTGGTTGCATTTAACATAACAGGTAAACATAATCACAATCTTAATATTTTATTAGTTTCATTCAATTATTTCGTATGAAAGTTGAGACAGCAGTTCTTCTTCGCTGTCAAACACAATTTAACTTTACATTTTCTACAGATTATGTGAGCATAACCATTTGGACAGAATTTACATCTTCCCTGCTTTGCATCATATTCGGGCCAATGACCAATGTTATCATGTCTCACTTCAGGCACTGGAGACTGTGTTACCTTCACTCTTTTCTTGTGGACATTCTCCTCTTCACTTGGGCGGCCTCTCTTCCTTTCTGCTTTACCTACTTTCACTAAGACACTTGCAATCTCTGACTGAAATTGACAAAGTGAGTATTCGCTCTTTTGACCTAATTGTGCACGTTGTTGCCTATAGATGAGCCAACCATTCACCACAGCTACAGGGGTGTAAGGGGTGACCTTCCACGTAGTACACCCAAATGTCAACCTCACTTCCACGTTAGTACACCCTGGACTGAAGACTAACGAGGCTCTGGCGACTGGCCCCATGGCCAGTATAATTCTGTTTGTGTTGTCCTTATGTGTGCTGAGTGCCCGATTACAGCCTCAGCTTTTAACAGAAGTCAGAACATTTTATGATTTTTAATTATGCAACGTTAGAGTTGTTCTTTGTAATGGTAAGGGCCTGGCCCCCGTATAATGTGACGGGAGCAAAATAGCCTAAGTGCTGACGCTCCCACAATTTTAAAATCAAATCAAATCAAACCACAGCTACACTAATGCACCAATACACAATCCTCATGTACCATTTTCTTGACCGTAGATCAATTCTGTAGAGCTCAAGCAACATATCCGCTCTGTCCACTCCTCCCATAAATTTGTTATACTCTTTGACGACAAACGGTTGACTTACTTCCACATGTGCTCTTTCAGATTTGCACCACCTCTTAGCTTTACCTTCTGGTTCAATAGCTGCATAGGTTGAAATAAAGTTGATCGCCTTCCTATCATACCATCGCACCAAAGCAATATTGTTTTCCAGTTCCACTTTCCAGTCTTGACTTCCACGGCCCCTATTCTTCAAAGTTTCTTTACTGTCCAAAGGGCATTTTCCAATTCTATCTGCTCGAACAGTTCCAACGCAAAATATCTGTCTTTTCTTGAGAGCCACTGTCAATTGAAGTATTGAAAACCAGTTGTCAAAGTAAACTTTGAAATTCTGACCCGACGGAAGTGTAGCACATAAAGCCATCACTATCTCCCCTGACATTCCTAGACCGGTCTCCTCGCGAGTGCCTTTTCCAGTATATATTTTGAAATTGTACATGATTCCAGAAGCTCCTGCTCGCATAAATACTTTGTAACCCCACTTGTGTGGTTTGTTTTTCACATATTGCTTTAGGTGACTGCGTCCTTTGAAAGGTATCATCTGTTCATCCACAGACTGATATTCTTCAGGTGCAAGAGATTGCATGGCAGTCAAAATTGCAATCAGAAGGGGACGGACTTTGAAAAGTTTGTCATGGGTTGGATCACTTGCTGGTTTTTGTTGGCTGTTGTCACTAATATGAAAATACCTCATTAGTTGCTCAAATCTTTGTCTGCTCATTACTTTTCAGCGACAGGTGGGTACCTGCATTAAGAAGACCAATACATCCTAAGGTTTGACATCTTTACTATGCTAGTTTGCAACCATATTCCAAGTAACTGTTCGATCTCATCTTTCGAACATTTCAACATGATGCCATCTTTTTGATGTGCATACAGATTTGTTTGTTCCGATATTTCTTTCAAAATACAGTCAGGAATAAATTTCTTAAAATACTGATATGGTGTAAAATCATTATCAGAAGGAGTAGGCATACAGCCTTTCCAAGTTACATCAGGCGACTCGAAGTCCAACTTCCTGAACCTCCACTTGTTCATTCTGGAGTCTTTTTGTGATCGTACTTTGTCTGAGGAAGATTGGTTACATCCAACTATTGGAGAATCTTGTAACGAACTAGCCTCAGTACTGGGTTGAGGAGAATCTGGACTACTAGGCACAATATGTCCAGAAATATTTTCCAAGTCACAGCCATAATCTTCAGTACCTTGCACTTCATCCGTTGGAAACGTTTCCTCAAGTAATCTATCAAGTTCGTCGTCGTCAATGTCAGAACCAATGTCACCCACTTCCGACAGGTTACCATCTGCTATAATTACCCCTATATCTTCTACAGATAATCCAAGAGGTTTCATCTTGCTATATTGCCAGTATAGGGAACGATTCTCACAAAGTTGCAGAGATTCACTCACTGCACATTGCTCGCTGACAGAACTGTGCTGTTCGGAATCGCACAGAAACGTAACCATTATAACCCAATGTTGTCTGTGAACAACAACAAATTTGGCAACATAGCACAGCAAAATAGGGGTGTAAGGGGTGATTTTCCACGTAGTACACCCAACTGTCAACCTCACTTCCACGTTAGTACACCCTGGACTGCGTTTTGCAGACGAACGAGGCTCTGGCGACTGGCACTCTGGCCAGTATAATTGTGTGTGTGTTGTCCGGTTTTTTGTCCTTATGTGTGCTGAGTGCCCCTTTACAGCCTCAGCTTTTAACGAAAGTCAGAACATTTTAAGCTTTTGAGATTTTACTTATTCAACGTTAGAGTTGTTCTTTGTAAAGGTAAGGGGCTGGACCCCGTATGGTGTGACGGGTGCAAAATAGCCTAAGTGCTGACGCACCCAAAATTTTAAAATCAAATCAAATCAAAGCACAGCAAAATAAAAATGAAACAATGACAAACATACTTCAACATCACAGTCCAGCGAGTCTTTGTTTTGTAAGAATATATGTTTCTCGACAATAAATGGAAAGGTTCGCGCTGCGACGCCAAGGGTCCCGGGTTCGAATCCCGGTCGGGCTTGGTTGTTTGTGAATGTCCATTCATCAATTTCATCATTTCATCACTCATCCCCATCTTCGCAAATTAGCCAAGAGGCACAAGACGCGAAGTAAAATAAACTAAATCAAATCAAAATGGAAAGGTAAACCCAACAATGCCACAAATTTTAGTCAACCTGCAAGGCCATTTTTAACACGAGAAACACACAACCAAGAAACAGCGCAAAAAATTGGCAAAATGAATAAAAAATTGGCAAAATTAAGACGCAGGCTGTTTTTCTTGCTAGAGACCAATTTCCATTCTTCTCTTATGAAAACAAAATCGGAATAAATGGCGGCGTAATCTTATTTTACAAAGAATACATTTTTAAACATCTCGTTCACGAACAACACCAGGGCTGAAAGGGTTAAAATCCAAGACTGGTATTTGTGTTACTGAGGCTTTTAAGTCGATATTTAGTGAGGGAAGAATACCAAAGTATTTACAGACAGACAGGGGGAAAGAATTTTACAATTCTACATTTGCTAAGTTAATGCAACAACATAATATTAAACATTATTATACGTACAGTGATCTGAAAGCTAGTATAGTGGAACGATTCAACAGAACATTAAAAAATCGCATGTGGAGACAATTTACTCTACAAGGCAATTAAAAGTGGGTGCAAATTTTACCCGAGCTAGTTCATGATTACAACAATACAGTACACAGTACTATTCACATGAAACCTGCCGAGGTAACTAAATCTGATGAGCAACGATTGATTTCTACTGTTTATTGTAAAAAAATATACATACACTACCAAAAAGCCAAAGTTTAAAATAGGGGATCAGGTAAGGGTCAGTAAATATAAACAGTTATTCGAGAAGGGTTTTACTAAAAATTGGAGTACGGAGTTATTCTCAGTGGTTCAAGTTTTACCAGGGAATAGAAATACATATATAATAAAAGATAATCATAACAAAATATTGAAAGGGAGATTCTATGAAGAAGAACTTAGTAAAACAAAATATCGAGATACATATCTAATCGAGAAAATATTGAAGAAGGAAAATAATAAATTGTATGTGAAGTGGCTAGGTCTACCAGACAAAAGTTGGATAGAAGCAAACCAGGTGATTCTTTGACACCAACATGGAATGTGGTACAGCGTTTACCAGATGTAGTGGAAACTAATAAGAAAAATGGAGAGTTGTTACCTGATAACATAAGATGCCTCATTGCAGGCCCATCACGTTGTGGAAAAACCACTTTGCTGGTTGATAATTTCTTGGTTGCCCCCAATTGACTAGATTGGAAAAATAGACACTTGTATGTGTTTTCTATAAGTTTAGAACAACCGAAATACCAACAACTCATGAAGCTGTACGAGGGACTGGGCATAGCTACATTTGCATCAACAATAAAACCTCTCGACCAATGTTTGAAAAATTCTGTTGTGGTATTTGGTGATGTTATTCTGAAAAATCAGAATGAAATTATAATTTTTTTTACACAGGGTCGTCACAAAGAAATAGACTGCTTTTATTTAGCTCTAACTTATTCCAAAATTCCCAAACAGTTACAAACTTAATATGTTTGTTTCGTCAAGATCATACTAATTTAAAACATGTATACGATGATTATGTGGGAGGAGACTTAAATTATAACCAATTTTCAAAATTCTGTTCATCTTGTTGGAACAGCGACGATTTTGGATTTGTTACTATCGACATAACTCGGAAACCTAACAATGGTAAATTTAGAAGTAAAATAACGTGGAAACGATATAAAATAACCATTAATCATAAAATTGAAGATAATTCGAAATTACGAGAGTACTTGTCGAAACGTTTCAAAGGTTGGAAATCAGAGAATCGAGGTTTTTACGAACAGCACAAGCGTCAAGACCAACCTATTATCGATGCAATCAGTGGTCTTGGTAAAGAGATTAAGAGTGTTACAGAACAAAATAAAAACCTCATCAATGAATTGGTACCTCTTACTGCTAAAAATTATGCAGATTTTCCACCTACCCCTTCATCCAGCATCCACACTCCCCTGGTACTTAAGGAACCACCTGGTAAAGCAACTATAGAAGAATCAGAGAAAATCGAGTGGGTCCCCTGGCAAGGGGTTACCTGAGTACTGGAAAATTCGAAAAAGATGAAATATTTGGTTTGTATCCAAGTGTAGAGGCTAATGAATGTGTAGTATGGAAAATTGGCAAATCTAAAGTAACATTCGAAGGGGACAACATAAAAATTAATTTGGGTGGGAGAAACAGCTGGTGCAGATATCCTGGTACCGTAAGGCTATGGGAGCTTATTACCAAAAAAATTTACAGAAGATGATTGTCAAAGTTACTCTGAAATTTTGACTCTGATGCTTTGTACCAAAATAACGATGCTAGTCAAAAGCATGTGAAATCGAGTAGCGGGGATAAATACAAAAATCTGATTAAACCTACATGGAATCAACTAAAAACCGGTAGTGATATAAAACAATACAATACTCTATCTAAGGAATTTGTATGGGTAAACGATGTGAGAAAACTTATAGATAGGTTGCTGGTTATAGCAGGGGAGGAAAATCCTGGGAACAATAATTTCCATAATGAGAAAATGAATATTGTAAACATGATTAGTGACAAATTAGCTAATTTTATTGTAAACGATCGTAAAGGTATAGGATACTTAATTAAAATTATTAATACTTTACCTCCTAAATTCTGGAATATATCAGAGGGTCGAGGTTTAGTGAATGATATTATTAATAAACTTCCGTTCGAGTTACACGTACCTGGTTACCAATATTGTGGTCCTGGTACAAAACTTGACAAACGAATAGAAAGAGGGGACAGGGGTATTAATCCTCTGGATGCTGCTTGCAAAGAACATGATATTGCATAAAACACACACAAAGATCTGAATGATCGTCATGTGGCTGATCTAAAACTGGAAGAGGCATCTTTTGGAAGATTAACAAACAGAGATGCATCATTGGGTGAAGAAATAACAGCGTTGGGTACAACTATTGCTATGAATACAAAACAAAAATTAGGTGTGGTTTGTAATATAAATACCCTGAAAAATAATAATAATTATAAAACAACATAAAACCACTAGGAGTTGTATACCAAATACCTTATCATGATCATAAAAATTTAAAACTTAATTCGATTTTAACTAAAAAACAACAAGAAAAGAAGAGGCAATGTATAGCCAAAGGAAATGGAATGAAATTATTACTCGGTACGCCACAATTAAAACGTTTGCAAAATACAAGAAAGAAAAGGGGAGTAAGGGGTGACTTTCCACGTAGTACACCCAAATGTCAACCTCACTTCCACGTTAGTACACCCTGGACTGAAGACTAACGAGGCTCTGGCGACTGGCCCCTTGACCAGTATAATTTTGTTTGTATTGTTCATTTGTCCTTATGTGTGCTGAGTGCCGCTTTACAGCCTCAGCTTTTAACAGAAGTCAGAACATTTTAAGATTTTTAATTATGCAACGTTAGAGTTGTTTTTTGTAATGATAAGGGGCTGGTCCCCGTATAATGTGACGGGAGCAAAATAGCCTAAGTGCTGACGCTCCCACAATTTTAAAATCAAATTCAAATTCAAACAAGAAAGAAAACACACAGTGGAGGATTTATATTTAGCATTCCAGCTATTCTGGCTGCATTGGGGCAGTTGGGAGCTTGGCTGGGGGTAGCGCTGCTATTGCCAAAACTGTGATTGATTTGAAAAAAAAAAATCAGGCAGAACTAGAAGAGCAAAAGCGTCATAATCTTGCCATGGAGAAAAGAAAATTGGCAAAGGTGTGAAGTCTAGAGCACTCAGAAAATTAAAAAAAGGAAGAAGCACTTACGAACCAAGACATTGAATCTTTAATTAAAATATTTAAAATTAAACACTTCAGGGGTTTTTCATGTCTGATTCTCTCCCTAAAGGAAGTCCTCACTCTCGAGAATGTGGCGTGGTGAATTTGGACAAGTCCGAAAATGTTGGTACTCACTGGATATGCTATTATAAACAAAATGACAATGCTTTTATTTTCGATTCTTTCGGAGGGATACCCCCAGCAGAATTAATTCGTTACTTGAAACATGTTAAAATTTATTACAACGACGATCGTATTCAAGATTTCGATCAAATTATATGTGGCCATGTTTGCATTACGATGCTCAGAATTTTAAATAAAATACCAAAAATCAAATTAAAAGATTTTCAAAAAGCTGTATTATATATTAGATATGGGAATTTTTCATCTCTCCAGCGAGACTTCGGTTTTGAAACTACATCTTCACAATGATATTATCTCTTCAAAATCCATAGCTCTAAGAGCATTCTACAGCATGTATCTGATACGGAATGTAACTAACTACAACAATACTATATTAGTAGGTAATGAGAAAAATAATTATTCCTTGTGGACAGTATAACTTATCTACTTTACAATTTGAACTTCCAACCACTGTCTTGCTTTTTCAAAATTCTGTAACACACAGAGTAGAGATTGTAACTACCAATGAAACAGTGGACTTATCTACCATGGGAGAACTTTTAGGATTCGAGAACAATAGCAAATTAGAACCAGGTGTTAGGCACATAGGTAAATTTATACCAAAATTCATATCTATTGAGAAATTGAATATTCACTGTAATATTGCCAAAGGTATGATTATCAAAGCAGAAGAAAATTCGATTGGCAGTCACAAGGAGACAGGTATCATTGCTACATTTAAACCGAATTCGGAATTTATGGAACCTATTTTCTATTCTCCAATTCCACCAGTTTATTTCCCTGTTTCTATTGATAAAGTTAATTACATAGAGATAACAATTACGAATGAGAAAAATGAAATCATCGATTTTGCTGGTGCTAATAGCACTGCGATAATAGAAATTAATATTTAAAATATTTAAATAAATACCAAGATGGAAAATATTGAGAGTTATGAATTACAGTCCTTTCCTCCAAACAGGAGGACAGGGGTGTAAGGGGTGATTTTCCACGTAGTACACCCAACTGTCAACCTCACTTCCACGTTAGTACACCCTGGACTGCGTTTTGCAGACGAACGAGGCTCTGGCGACTGGCACTCTGGCCAGTATAATTTTGTGTAATTTTGTGTGTGTTGCCCTGTTTTTTGTCCTTGTGTGTGCTGAGTGCCCCTTCACAGCCTCAGCTTTTAACGAAAGTCAGAACATTTTAAGCTTTTAAGATTTTACTTATGCAACGTTAGAGTTGTTCTTTGTAAAGATAAGGGGCTGGACCCCGTATAATGTGACGGGTGCAAAATAGCCTAAGTGCTGACGCACCCAACATTTTAAAATCAAATCAAATCAAACAGGAGGACATTTGCAAATTTGAATCAGCCCAATAAAGAGACACAGTATGACATCACAGTGGGGGATGGATTCATTCATCCACATAGATCTGATTTGTATATAAAATTTGATATTGTAAAACAAAGTAATGGTGAAGAATATCCTCTCCCTGGGCTAATATAAAACTTATAGATAATTTTGTTCCATTCTTATTTTCTCAAATTGAAGTCAGAAAGCATGGTACAGTGATTGACAGGATTGATTGTCCTGGAAATACATCTACTACAGTGGGGACATTGAAACTGTCCAAATGAGAGAGTGCATATTATAAAGTTGGTGGGTTCGAAGCTGGAATAAAAATTCAAGCAAAAAGTCACACAGTACTGTTCCCCATGAGATTGCTATTTGGAGTTTTCTCTGATTATAAAGAAATTATGTGGAAAGGTGGTTTGAGTGTCATATTTCGCAGAGCACCCAATGATCATAAAGCCATCATGAGATACAAAACTTTGAGTGCAGATGGAACAACTAATGAGGCTAGTTTACCCAAAGCTGCGAAATGTGTGATCCAGTCTATGGAGTTGCGAATGCCTATAGTTGAATATGAATCGAATTATGCTCTCAAATACTAAGCCAACATTTTGAAAAATCCTCAAATTCCGATTGAATTTTATACTTTTCAATGCATACAGAGGTCAGTGGAGAGTAAATTTTGAATTTGACCTTACTAATCAGTTCCAATCTTTGCAATATGGCATGCCAGAGTTTGTAGCTGTGCTGTATCAAACAGGGAGAGATGACAATCAGGAAAAAGATAACAGCCAGTTTGATGATTGTAAAGTTAAAAATGTGTATCTGAAGAATAGCAGAAATGAACTATTTCCTCGTGAAAATTACAATTTAAACATTACTGAACAAGATTTAAAATTATATGAAGCTTATAGTGCATTTAAAGGAGTAACTAAAGGTAACATAGATATGTATTATAATCCAGATGAGGAGTGTAAGGGGTGACCTTCCACGTAGTACACCAAAATGTCAACCTCACTTCCACGTTAGTACACCCTGGACGGAAGACTAACGAGGCTCTGGCGACTGGCCCCATGGCCAGTATAATTTCGTTTGTAATGTCCTGTTGTCCTTATGTGTGCTGAGTGCCCATTTACAGCCTCAGCTTTTAACAGAAGTCAGAACATTTTAATATTTTTTTAATTATGCAACGTTAGAGTTGTTCTTTGTAATGATAAGGGGCTGGCCCCGTATAATGTGACGGGAGCAAAATAGCTTAAGTGCTGACGCTCCCACAATTTTAAAATAAAAATAAAACAATAATAATCCAGATGAGTTCATAATTCACAGACCAATCTTTTTAATAAATGTGTCAAAAAGAAAATTGGTAGTTATAAATGATCGAACTAATATTAAATTAGTATGTGAATTTCATGAAACTCTACCTGAAAATACAATATACACTGCAATTTTAATTGTGGAGATATCATATATTTATGATGTAAAAAATGAAAGAATGATAGAAAAGTTTTAGTAGGAGAGAATAATATATATAAAAAATTGACTACGTGTAGATTTTTTTGTTATTTTCAAAATTTTGGTTTGATGTTAGGTTTATTTTTTTCACATGTGTTGAGTGCAATTATTATTAACTTCTAAACTAAAGTGTCCCCAAGGCAAAGTATGGATTCCACACTCGAGAATATACCTCTTGTCGTCGTGTGGATCCAGGGCTACTTTTTTATTTTATTCCTTGTAATCTCATGGTTTGAGCTTTGTATTCTATTATCCTCGAAGTATCCTTGACTGTGAAGAAAGGCAACAATATAATCCTGGAATGTTAGTTTGTTTTCCATGGTATCTGTGCACGTTCCTTTTGCTTTCTTCGTGACGCTGCTTTCTGTTCTGAATGTATACATCTTCGAACGCAAACCAGCAAACTCAACAATAATATCACCGTTACACTCACCTTTGAACTTACCGAGAACCTACTTGTTGTGGGAAAGGATTCCAAATATGTTAGGTTGAGGGTAGGAAGAAGTGTCGAAATACCCAAGCATGGAAGGATGTTTAAGATCTTCGTAGAGGTTAGGTGTTTGTATGTCATAAATAAAACTATCGGTGTCTATGTACAAAATTGACAGCTTATCATTATATAAGGGTTTCATAATATTATAATGAAATTCGAACATGTACAGTTTTGACAAGTCGAGAACTGTTGCATCAACGTAGATAGGTTTCCTGAATTTTATTAATTTTATATCTAGATTAAAAAGTGTTAAATTCTCGTTGTAAATTTTTCACGATTTGAATCTAGGATCAGATACCAATTTTCTACATTTATTATTATCTGAAACCAATTTTATGTCTATATGCTTTCTGACGTTCTCCATCGTTTTTCCATTAACGGCATAGTAGTTAGTGTACCGCCTTGGAGTCGATAAATCAATTGATTGGAAAAGATCGATCAAAGATCAATTGATGATGTAGTTGTGTGGGCAAGCAAGTGTTATTGTTGTTCGCGATGACGTCATAAAATGGGCGTGGCTTAATTTGCGAGGAGCGTTTTGATTGGTGGGAAAAGTATTCGGGTTTTTCCCGCGGCGTCTGAAAACAGATGGCGTTGATGATTCTGAAATTCTGGGAATTAGGGTTGGGGGGATTCTCGGAATTTCCGGTGTCTGAAAACAGATGGCGTTGATGAGGCTTTTAAGTGGTGCGGTGAATGTTAAGTGTCTTTTCTTGGAAAATGGGGTTTGCCGAGTGTTGTTTCGAGGAAATGTTGTGAGAATTAATGGATGTGGTTTGTGTAATGGGTCTGGAATGGTAATTGCTTTTGCATTCCTGAAATTCTGAGAATTTGGGTACGTGTTTTTGTTTTCTGAAGACAGATGGCGTTGATGATTCTGAAATTCTGGGAAATTGGGTACGTGTTTCTGTTGTTTGAAGAGAGATGGCGTTGATGAGTCATTCCGGGGAAGGTGGTGTTTTTCTCGGGCGGCCGTTGATGAGTTTGAAATTCCTGGAATTGGGTGTGGTCTGAAAATCATGTCCTAGCATGTTTTAGGTTTAACCTTCCAGGGCGACTGTTTGAAGTATGTTTAACGGAAATCGTGACGTAGAAAAAAGAAGGTATAAATAGAAGGGATACAGGATAATAGTATCATGTGAGGATGGATGTGTGCGGTACAAGACTGTCTGATAATGGCGTGAATTTCTACGAGGTTAGCTACGAGGAGTTCTGGGAACTTGTTCGATCTTGCGGCGACCTGGACAACGATCCAACGGCCCTGCATCGGGTGCTGAGTTATTTCCCGTTTATGTATGTAGCGATACCTGAATCTCCCTGGTGTGGATGTTACCTGTTCAACGGATTAGGAAAAGGAGTCCACCATCACTGCGAGACGTTGAAGGAGATAGAAGAGAGGAAAAGAAGAGCGGACGAGAGAACAGGATTTCCAGGTCACGGGTGTATGTGCGAACTACGTCGTAGGAAGGAAGAGGACAAGATCGGTGAAGCTTTGAAGCAGAGAGTGAAAGAGTGGCTTTCATTGCTGGCAGACAGAAATTCCTTGTGGTGTTCTGGCTGTGATCGTCCTTTGTTACGTAAATTAGAAGGACATCCCTGTTTCCCTGTGGTTCCTGCAGAAGGTTTCGGCGTCCGCAGACGTCTGTTCCCCGACGATCTTCAGGTTGTTCCTTTATCGCCGATACCTGGGACGCCGTCACCTACAGTATCCGATTACTTTACCTTTTATGACGTATGAGAGTGTTTACTCACCACGTCTGCTGGACTCACGCCGAGCCGTACGTTATCAATTACGTATCAGTGAATTCTAGATACAGAACATACAGAAAGTGGCCTATAGGATTACGTCAGACTCCGGAAGAATTAGTGACTGCAGGATTTTACTATTCAGGCTTTAGCGACAGAGTATTATGTTTTCATTGTTCGTACGGACTTTGCGATTGGACATCCAAAGATTGCCCGATTCTAGGACATTACATGTTGGTACCCCAGTGTCCTTTTATACAGAGTGTTGCGGCGTTACATCGTAACTCCAAGAGCTGCAAGTATTGCGACAGTATAGAGACTCCTGAGAAAACATGCGATAAACCTAGTGTGGATTCTGTGTGCAAAATATGTTTTCAGAATCCTAGCAGTGTTGTAATTCTCCCGTGTCGACATTTTGTTTCCTGCGGATCCTGTGCTTCCCAATTGGACAAGTGCGCCGTATGCCGGGGTAGCATTGAAGATACGTTGACAGTTTTCACCTGATGCCAAAATGGATGTCTGTTTTTTGGACGTTCAAGGTCTTCGAGGAGCAGGAGGAGAATTTGTGTGGAAAGAAGTCGGAATTTTAAAATTTCCTTTTGACAATGCATTTGACTGTTTAGTGAAATCTCCATATGGTTTACGCTTTTTGAGTGAAAAGTATCACCGAGTGAATTACTGGCTCCGTGCCAACAAACACGGTCTCAACTGGGGAGATGGATGGCTGCCGTATGAGAAATTAGGAGATCTGTTATATGTCGTGCTTGTGAATCAAACAGTGTACGTCAAAGGTACGGAGAAAGTGAAATGGTTTGAAAAATTACTTGGAGAAAAAGGTATGGGTAAAATATCCGTACGTAACATCGAAGAACTTGAATGTCCAAAATTGAATAGTGTGAAAAACACTTCAGGAAGATGCAAAGAACATAGCAAATGTAAAAATGTAAAAAAAACCTGTGCAGTTGAAAATGTGTGGAAGATGTACAGTTTCTATTGTAATAAGTACAAGAAATAAAAGCGTTTTTAAAATATACAAATGTTTTATTTACAATATGGATATAGGTTTACAATACATAGAATAACACAAATGTTGTATTTACAATTGAATATGAAAGGTTTACAATACCTGAAGGGTTATATTACAATACATAAAATAACAATACACAGAAAGAACAATGGTTCATTTACAACATCAGATACATGAAAGTAACAGAACTTATTTACAATGTCAATGTCTGTCCATGATTGTTCTCAAGATATATTTCAATCATCAGTTCGTTGTACCAAAGAATATAAAAATAGTTCACTAAATTGGGCACTTCTTTTTTTTCTGAAACCATATTGTTCTTGATACAATATACAAAAGCCTCCATTTCGGGTTGCAATTTATGATAACGTTCGTTCTTTAATTTCTGCAGAGGCCAAAAAAGGTTACACAAAAATAAGTGTAGTTCAGAGGCTGTGAAAATAAAAGCATCGGATGAATGATGCTGATACATCGAGATACAACGTTTCCCGAAAAAATTTACACCACTGACGGTGATATTTCCCGTAACCAAGTAATTGAATCGACAACCTGTTTCGACGTAATTCAGTAAGTCAGATTTCAAAGCCCACAGTTCTCTAATCTGCTTAGAATCGATGCGTACGGGTGATCTCCCCTGTTGCGAAAACTCCCACACCAAATTGAAAGGGGATCGCTTTTCGAATCCTATTGCTACGAACTTGTTTTTTTCCTTGTTCAGAAAATATGTGTTAGCAAGATAGAGATCTAAACATGCCTCTACGTTGTGTAGTCCAGGACATTCGATTGTATCTGGAGAAAAGCCGATCTCCCTACGCCGTTTTATGAAATCACAGTCTGTAGTCACATCTATTCCCTCGTCCATCGGTTCGTTCTTGATAGGGACAGTTTCGATTTTGAGGGGTTGCACACGTTTGCGAGTTTTACGTTTGGAAGCATCATCCTGACGGGTCATGCGTTTCACTAGTTTGTCGTGTTTTTCCATTGTAGAATCCCTAACAGCCTCCATGATGTTTTCACTGGAGCTGTCTCGACGGCACTGAGAGAAAGATGCAGCAGCACACATTTATATAGCTTTTTGCATAACACGACACCGGATCGCGTGGATAGAGCAACACGATTGATCCCCTCTCGGGCACTTGCAATGGGGTAAACATTTGAAGATCTGACGAAAACGGTGTAGGATATATCCATCTTTACTGACACCGGGTGGAAATGCTTGAATGAAATCCTTGGTCGTAACATGGCGTGCTTTGTAATAAGCATACACGCAACAGTAATGTCCGCACGTCGTGGCCAACACCCCCTGTAAGGGAATGTTGTTGTAAGTCCAGACCGAGGAATGACGGTTCAGGAAAGTTACGAATTCTGGATAGAATGGATGAAATCCGTATGAATCGAAATATTCAGCCATATTGTTTTTGCCAAAATAGAAGGCCACCCAGTGTGTACCCTGAAAGTTGGAAGTGTCGGTGTTTGCGATTATCAAGGCAGGGGTAGGAAACGTCCGAGGTAAAAGATCTCTCGAGTAAACACCGTAGAAAATGTTCTTGGTGGAACAGTTTCGAGATAGAATCTCCCTGATCTGCGACGTGTTCATGCTGCCTATGTTTTCGAAAACGGAAAATGAGAGTACAGCGTTCTATTATTTCTATACTCTCAAGATGATATTCTTCTAATATTTGGGGGGACGGTTGCGTGTCAACAGGTTTGGCAGACAGTACTTCCAAAGAATCACTATTATAAATATCATCACAGGTTATCAGTTCGATGAGTTTTCCCATCTCACGTTACATATGTTTTCATATGTTTATAATAATATTCCTGTCTTTGGTCATTTCTATGCTCCCAGGGCTGCTGTCAAGTAGTTCGGGAAACGATTGTATGGTCACAGGTTTTGAAGTTGTCACTTTCGAAGAAACACTACTATGCTTAATAGTACGGGTTATCACTTTGGTAGGTTTTTCCATCACAGGTAGTATAATGTCTACATCAGAACTGTCTCGATAACACTGCGAGCCAGAAACACGAGCACACATATTTATAGACAAGTCGGTCTCACTGATGGAGGATAACACTTCTGTCTTTTGTTATATCTACTGCACATTCGAATTCAGCATACAGAAGGCATGTTATATTTTCCGACAGCTGGGGGGAAAATTGCATCTCGGCTCCGATGATACCTTGTTCCTGGAGACTGGTGTGCGTGTCGTTTCCTGAAGAGTCAGGCGTTATGTCGAAAATCAGGAAAAAGGATCCGTTCTCGAACATTTTCCTTGTGATCTGGTGTCCGTAATTGGCGTGGTGAATGCCTGTACCGGAAAATAGAGTTTGATAGGCACGTGTTATCAATCCGCCGTTCCCTCCTGTGGTGACCCGCAAGGGTTCGTAAGGTACGAGTTCTCCATTTTTCACAAGATGGAAAGAAGATAGATTGAAACTTCTAAAGTCGAACGGATTTTTCTTACTGTCTCCGAGAAAGCTGGCGGTGGATACCATAGCAAAAAGAACAACATTCGGAAAAGGACCTTGAAAAGCATTATCGATCGAAATCTGCTGCGTTCCGGCAACGTAAGAATAAGCTTTGATGACGCTTCTGGTGAACGGATAATGGGCAGGAGCGTAAGAGAGTGCTCTGTCTATGGCTAAACTGGTGGTAGGAGTAGGAATGATGTGATTTATTTCGAGAACAGCCTTTAAAATTTTTATTCTGGTGGTTGGTGAAGTCTGATCTCCCCAGATGTAAAAAGCATCACGTGACCTGGCTAGATCGATACGTACTTCAACGCCGTTGACCAGGTATTTAGGCTGGTGGAAAAAATCAATGTGCAGTTTTCCCATAAGTTCGACTACGGCAGACACTTCCGTAGGATTTCCGGTTGTCGGAACGTGCTGGAAAAAGTCTTTTCTGGCGGTAAAACCTTTGTTGTCGGCGGTGATTTGATCTTGATGTCCAGGGGTGTCCAAGTACCACAAGGCATTTGTGAGATGCGTGTTCGCAGCATCGCTGCCGTAATTGATTTCTGCTTCAAAGATTGATTTATATGCGTAATTGTTATCGGCAACTGTTACAGCGATACCGTTGAGAGCCACTGTAACTTGTGAAAAAAGTGAATGGAGAGGATAATTTACGACCCCGCAGTTTTTTGTGAGGGCGTTGGAAGGCTCGGAAGCACTCATGGGAGACCCATCTTGATTGACCATCTGCGTTAGCAGACGAAGATAGGCAGATGAAAGATCTAGAAAATCTGTTCCTGCCGGCGGAACGGCAAACTGAAGTATGTTCTGATTATCGATGGAAGCGATAGGCTTGTAGGCGACCGTGTACGTTTTTTCGACATTTTGCTGAATAGGTTTTTTACTGAAAAGATCGAACTGCGAGATCATGCAAGTGTTATTCTCCATTATTATCCAAAAATATCTTTTCCTGCCGTCTTCTGTTTAATTTTCCTTTTGCGTGTCGTCCTAGATTTTGTGGATGTTTTTCTCCGCTTTTTGGATGCGCTTTTTTTACGGATCGTAGATGTTCTAATACGGGTGGCTGAACGTTTTAACATCGACTGAGCAATTTTTGTTGCAGGTTTTGTTCTTATACCGGAACCTACCAGAGAGTCGATTTTGCGTTGTGCTTTACTCTGAAGATTTTGACCCGCTTCACGTACACGTTGACGAACGATAGTTCTCGGAGTTTGCTGACTTGTTGCAATGTCGGTGATAATGTTAGCGCCTGTTTTCAAAGCTTCTTTTCCGATCGCTTTTGCACCACTCCAGAGTAGAGGTTTCACCATTCTAAAGAGTCCTGCAAAGAGAGACCCCAATCCTCTCCCTTTTTGAATTCTAGTTGAACGATAGATGGGTCCAATTCCCCCACGGATCTGATTACTGTAATATTCGGTCTGCGAATTCATGGTGATTCATCAGCTTTTCGACATAGACTGAGCAAAATGATTCCTTACTGTTTTTTAAAAGGACTTTGCTTTCCTACGAAAATGTAAAACAGCTATTGTAGGTACGGAGCCGTTTCTCAAAGGCAGGAAATATCCTTGTCTATCATACATCGCAATTTCTATTGTTTCGAAAGAACCTTTATCCAGAGAAACGTAATGAATCGGATTAAATGTATGATGGGCTACGGGTACTGTGCAAGATGATTCTGTTTCCGAATACTGTTTTCGGGCGAGACGTAAAAGACGTAGCATTTCTCCTCCGACCAATTGCTGTTTCACGAGATCGGAATAAATGAATATGTAAGGGTTTTTATCCACGACGTTATTGGACACTGCGTGCGTAGAATAAATAGATTTCAATACGTCATATCGAAATTTAGCGTAGTCATCAGTTTCGTCTATGGGTGTAACAGTATTTGTTGGAACACCTTCCGATTCAGGATCGGGAACCCCTATCACGGACAGATGTTTGTTCACAGCCTCTTTAAAGAAAAATCTGAGATGAGTAGGAACAACGGCGTTAGCAGGGTTTGTTTTCAGGAACTGAATGAACTCCTCTATTGTATATGTTGCTGCAGGAAAATAAAATGGCTGCTCGTTAATATAGAGTGTATTATCCGTAGAAACAGAAGATCCCGACGCGTCCCATTGCGCTTCCAACAGAGAATGCCAGAATTGCTTAAGAACGTTTCTCCGTATTTCCAGGTCGTTGGGGAGGGATTCTTCGATGGTAGAGATCAGGTCCTCAGCATTTGCATACGTCCGAACAGGAAAGGTTACCGTTCCGTAATCTGTTTCCAAAACATTGTCGTATAGAGTTGAATAATGCAGTTCTGCTAATCCGACTTCCCACAATTCTGGAGACAGACCGAGCCGTTTTGCAAGTTTTACGTTGAAATGGGTCAGCGTGTTGTTCGGAAAATATTTCTCCGATGCAGATGACGGAAGGTAAACATAGAAATTATCGTCCATTCTCGCCGAACACAAAGAATTCACTGGATCGTGGTGACGATATATTTTGATATAAATATGTTTTGGAAATTATTTTTCTGATAACTGTTTTACGGAAGATGCCTTGATCCACGAATCGAAACTAGGTGGATATCCGAGCCAGCGAACCAGGTATTCCAAATTTTTACCTTTTCCCCGGCTGTTCAAAATCTTATCAATTTTATACTCTTCGTCAGGATCCGAATAAACTTTTTGCAGTTCATGTTTGTAAAATGTGCCTTTTACAGGTTCTTCGTTTAAATCGTCTAATATGTATACAGGTACAGGTGTTCGCTGAACAAGGGAGTGGATTTTGAAAAGTTCTCGTGACCACGATTGTTCGTATCCCTTCTCAAAATGTCCTTTGACGACAGAGATTCGTACGAAATCACCAACATTCAGATCTGAAGACGGTTGTGAAATATGTTTGTCAGGTTTGTTGAGACGTTTCCACACGATGTAAACGTTAGACTCGTTCACATCTCGAGGTGCCATTCCTATAGAACTGTGGATAGTTGTATTGTAACCTTCGAGAAGTTGCGGTAAAATGTCTACGTAACGTCTTGTTTGTTTCGATGTGAAATATTTCCACATTCGTTCTTTCAATGTTCTGTTGAAACGTTCCACTACACTTGCTTTCACAGGATAATTTGAAGCGATCGAAAAATTTACATTTTCATTTTTTAAAAACTTCTGGAATGTAGAATTTGTGAACTCCGTTCCTTGGTCGGTCTGTAGTGTGACAGGTTTTCGTCTGCTTTGTCCGAAAATATTTTTGAAAGCTTCGGTTACCGAATTGCTTGTTTTATTTCTTAGTGGTAATGCAAAGGCATATTTTGAGAATACATCGATCACTGTCAGAAGATATCTGTATCCATCGTTATGTTTTTGTATCGATGTCATGTCGTTGAGATCGGCTTCCCAAAGCATGTCTATGTTCCACACATTGTAATGATTTCGGGGGAACCTTTTCCTTGCAGGTTTGTGGAGTGTGTACGTTTCCTGGTGCATCAACCATTTTTTCACCGTATTGCGGGATATATTTTTATCCCGCACCGCGTTCCATAAACGATCTACAGATGAGAATGAAGCACGGTGTCGGGGATCGTAATATATTTTGGTGAGGATTTTATCGTGTTTTAACTTAGGGACTCCCATGACTGATCTCTCTGTCTACGGCTTTTTCTCAGAGGAACCAGCTTGTATGCGTCAGGTGTTCTCAGAAACGGTGTAGTTTTTCTGGAAACACGGACAGCCGCTTTCTTCTTCTTTTTCTGTTTCTGTCGATGAGACGGTCCAGGGCTTTCCGTTGACGACGCTGAGAAGTTCAACGTCTTCGGATCAGGAAGTGTTTTTTCCTGACGTTCGTCTATCAAATGTTGAGCCGTAGATTGGTACTCGTCGATGATATTTTGTAACTGATGACGTGTATTACGGGGTAACGTCTCAGCCAGGTTCGGAGGAAAGAACGTTGATCCTGGCGAAATAGTAGAAGAACCGTCGTTATCTTGAACAATAGGAATTTGTAATGGTTCTTTGGATTTTCGACTCAGCCATAAATACTCGTCCAGTTCCTTTCTGTAAAGACGCCATTTCTGATCGTCTGATATATTTTTCATTTTTAGAATATCATTCATTTTTTTATCCAGAACGGATAATTTCTGAGTTACAGACGAGTCGGAACCGCGAATACGTGCTAACTGTTCTGGTGAAAGGACGATCATCTTTTTGTAGGAAGATGTCATTTCTCAATGAGGAATGAGAGTACCGAGAAGACCCGATAACAAAGAACCTAGAAGTAAGGGTAGAAATCCACCTTTTTGCACAAGTAGTTTTCTTCGTTTTTCGATGTTCACTTTCGGTTTCACGAGATTGCGTAAGACCGACTTGTAAGGTGTCAGACGACGTTTTGTGGACGGTTTAATTTTCACGTTTCCTTTTAAAACGTTCAGGCAACATTCGCTGATGAAACGAATTGTCTTTTTCGGAGCACTTTTCAATAATGATTTACGGATTTTGGTCGGTGAATTTTTCAACACGTGCAAGAAAGGTGAATGTTTCTTGAAAGAAGACGAATGTCTATTCCTGTTAGAACGTGATTTGGTACGTGTCTTCCTCGTTCTCCTCATCTCGATGTTTTAAACATTCCTGAGGAAGATATGCAGTTGAGTAATTCTGGTTAAAAATGTCTGTCTGATAACGTAAAGGATCCGGTGTTGACTGTGAAAGATCAATATACAAATAACTGAAAGGTTGAGTGGTAGCATCTATATATACTTTTTCGAGTTCCTTCATGCGGTGAGGATGAAGTTGTCGTGCAAACACAGTGAATTGGTTCATATCTCGAGGATTTTTAAAAATAACGAAATGCTTCACGTTCAACGAAATGTCTCTGCAATTTTTCCCTTGATGAAAAAGATTCTGTGTTATGAACACCACCGAAATGTTTTTGTGATGACTGCCTTTTGTGAAAAGGTCGGCGACTTTTTCTCCTTGAGCAACCATCATAAGATCATCCAGGATTATGAGAGTAGGGGTTTTTCCGTTCCACGACTGCCAATCGACGAGCCCTTTATGATATTGCACATCTCGAAGATTTTGCGGAATACTGTTTTCCTGATCGTAACACCATACGATTTTCTTGACGGATCCTTCGACAAGATGAACGATGGAGTCGACCATATTTGCCACAAAAGTAGTTTTTCCACTTCCTGATGCTCCGCAGACCATCATGGTGAAAGGATGGGAAAGTTTAGGAAACATGTTTTATACTGGAGATTTGAAGAAAAATGAAGATCTGACACATTGTAAACACATTTTATACACTGACTGTCCGAAGAAGGGTTCAAACTCTGGACCGCTACAGACATATTTTAGTCAGCACAGTATCCGAAGGGATACGATAAATGTTCATCGTCGAAACGTCGTTTCAACAGTACCGGCTGAAACAGCTTTTTTTCATATGTACTGATTACTTGGAACTGTTTTGTTCTTCTGATCCTGAAAATATTTTCGACCATAACTTCAGGTTGCTCACTGTTTATCATGTCGCACATGGTATCAAAATTGACCAATTCCGATGTGGAGGTATTCAATGTGATTCCTTTCACTTTACAGATATACTGCGGTTCGGAGAACGGTTTTGTTATTTTCATGCTGTAACTTTTCGGTCCCGTTGAAACAAACTGTTCACAAACTGCACCGGGTCCGAAATCTGCCAATTCATCGGTGAGTTCTCCTAGTGCGTCACCTGTCTGGGGATGATATTCCATTTCAGGACTATCTACGTAAATTACAGAATCTGTATCACAATAACATATCCTGTCACCCAATTTTTCGAGAAGTTCGTACAGTTTCAGACGAGCATGGCATGTTGCGAAGGCTCCGATAGGAACATTTACTTTCCTGTTCAGACTGACAGCCTCTTCAACATATTTCCAGTTCACTAAAACGGTGTCCTGATTGATGAATACGACTCCTCCAATCATTATATTTGGATCAGTCATTTTATCGAGAAAATCTTTCGATTCCTTGATGATGGTCGTCTGGGAAAGGTTGTCCCGTTGACAGAACTTGCCCCATAAAGAATTAAGGCAAAGTTTAGCCAGAGTACTTTTACCAGGATTGAGTTCGATACTCTTTTCTTCCAATAGAATACCCTCCTTATCGAAATATTTCTGTATGTACTTCTTCTTATCCTCGTCGTTCTGACACCATGAAGGCCAGCCGCTCGCTTCCTGTTTTATTTTCAAGAAGGTGTTGACATAACCAGCAAAAAGTCCTCCAGTTTTTGTGACAGGGTTGTACATCGATGTTTCATACTTCCACACTTCCGACACTGACAGTACTCTGTAGCCTAAACTGTAAGCTTTACGCACCTCGGCGATGACCCAAGTCCCCGAAAGTGTGCGTTGTTCATCGGAATGGCTGCATGTACCTTCACATTTTAATCTGATAGCACATTCGTTACACAAGACAAACATCAGTTTTCCATGCATTTTTGTAGGTAGAACAGGATGTAAAAGGGCTTTTGGTGGCAGAACAGTACATTTTATGAGCCCCTCCATGTTCAAAACCTCATTTACCGATGGAATAGAAGTTCCTAGAAATATGGTAGGATGTCCGACAGGATAGGCACAGTATTTGTTCACATAAGGGTACAAACTTGTAAAATCATAGTACTGTAATTTTTCATTTTCCTTGATTTTGTAATACGTCATGACTGTTTCAACTCTTCCTCCATATAAGGCGTCTCGTGGATTTAAAGGAATGCAGCAAACGATAGGATGTGTCGATAGATGTCTGTCGAGTTCAGGATCTGCTTGCAATATTTTTTTGAAATCGCATTCCCACATTGTGACAACATGGTATCCTTCAGAACGTAGAGCCGCAAGTTTACGACACGTTGTCTCGTATCTGAAGGCTGCAGTGTTCAACAAGTCACTATGTTTATCACTGTTACTATCCTGATCGGTTTCATCTTCTTCGTCACCTTTCGGATACATATCCCTGTTAATTGATATGCAGCGTTGACAACCATGCCAGTAGCACCCAAGCGCCTCATACACCGTCTGCGTCTCCTCGTGATAGCCGTCCACTCTGTAACGCCCTCCTATGACATATTTTTCACGAGTACGTCCACCGTGAAGAAGTATTACATCATTTTGTTCTTCCACGTAGGTTAACCATTTCAATGCGAACTTGGACATCTGATCTGCATGATGGTAACCTCCTTTAGGTATTATTCCTATAGTGTTAGCCGGCATAAATTTCTGCCTGTAAATTAGTGAACAGGCAGATGCTATTGTGAGACAATCCTTGAAAATGTCGATCTTGCATATGTCTAGGAAATTCTGTCTCAGCTTCAAACATCCTTGTCTCAACAGGGTAACATCCTTGATGCAGTATTGAAGAAGTTGGTTTTTGTTGTTGAAAGGTACATTTTTGCTGCATTCAATGTCATACCAAGACATAAAACGGTGCTGATCTTCGACTGTTTTCATATATTCATAGCCGTATGCAGAAGGAGGAGGCATCGGTCCTATGTAATTTCTGTTCTTGTAGGTGTTCCACAGATGCGGATAATAGCCTTTCTGCACCGGCAATCCGAAAAGTTTTGAAAATCCTGCAAGATTTGTCTGAACGTAGTTGAGACTGTCCACAAAATGAAGATTTTGGTATGACATACTGATGATTTTGGTACCGTCTAAGATCACATGAGGTTTCATTTCTCTTTCCAACATTCTCCGTAGCAGAAATGTGCTATCGTAGCCTCGTGCATTGTGTGCACAGATGGTTATGTTGGAAAACTTGTGCTGCAATTCGAGATAGGACAGAAATGTGTCTACAGGATCATCCCAGAATATAAACTCTCTGGTTCCACAAACAGAACAGGGAACTGTTAAATCCTCCTTCTTGTAACACGAGTGACAGGCTGTCTGTACTACAATAAGATTCGGAACATGAAGAAACGTTTTTTCTTTCTCAGAGTAAGGAATGTCTGTATAACATTCAAAATCGTAGAATATATATAGAAATTTCGAATTCACTTTACTTTTCGGTACAGCCATGTGACAGAAATGATTTATAGGTTTCACGCAGTTACATACAGTACAGAACTTCATATTACATTTATGCACTTTTTCATATGTATTGCTTGTTAGAATAATTCTGAAACATCTGGGGCACTGTTGGATTTCACTACAGACTGTACCGTTTCGGAATGGTGTAGAAACGTGATTCGTGAAGCAGTTTTCATTTTTGAAAATTCTGTGACATGTCTGACATATTCTGCGAACACCCTGTTCAGGCACACACGGCGGAGTTGAACGACACATAGAACACAATTGTTTACACAGATGATTATGCGGTCTATGAAATATGAGTTCGTTACACCCGCGACATTCTTGTTTTGCCGCAAATGCTCCAACACGGTTCACTATCACATCATAATGCTGGCGAGTGTTATCATAGAGAAGGTATATATATTTGGAAGCATTTTCAACCTGTCCTTCAAACAAAACATCTTTCACATCACGAAGATTGTTGTATACAACAATTTTATATTCTGCAAGAACTTGCTGAAATTTTCTCAGTTCAGGAATTCCGCTTCCTGCACACGCATTGTCTGTGAGATCTACATCTGCTTTACGCATAAGTTCGAAAACAGGTTTGAGAAGATTTCTATTTCTTCGATACTGTGAATAGGACGGATCATTATCAGCATGGGATTTTCCTATGATCAAAGCTTCAGCTAAACAGAGTGGTTTCCTTCTATTCGGCACACCGACGACACTTCTTTTTTGCGTGCTTAGCATGTAATTAGGTAAACAATATGTTTTTTTACCTCCGCCACCTCCGACAGGTATGTCGACATGGTCGGCGCGCAAAATTAAGCGATCTGTAGCAGTGAATGTTTTCGCACTCTGCAATATTTTATACATGATATTCCACACCATATCACTGTGTAACTGGTCACATCTGTGCCACCCGACATAAATATCTTTCACAGTGGGGTCAGATATGTTAGACAGAGTTAAACCTATCTTGTCTTCATCTTTGGTGTTTTTTTTAACGTAGGTGAGAAGATTTTCGACACCTTCGCGGATCCATGTGTGAGGATCGACATTTTCTGGAGGGTGCGAGAAACTGAATTCCACACGTCGTCCTTTGGAACGGAATTTAGGATATTCACGTTCTTGAATGTTGTGTAATATTATATTCCCTATCTGTTCACGAGACACTGAAGCACGTTTTCTTTTCTTACCTCTTCTATCTGCTACAGAAACACTCTGGGATGACGGTTCTGCTGGGGGCAAGGGATCCGGTCTCCATGACGGTCCTGGCACAGGTTCCAAGCCTAATCCAGGTGCGACGTTCCTTGAAGGTCCTGGTGATGTAACAGGCTCAAATGCGGTTGTCTGCTTCTCCTCGGTAGCTGGGGATACAGGATCGGGTGTTGATGAAGGACCTGGTGATTCTTCGGAAATACCTGCTCCATAAAGATCGGGTACGGATGTTGTCACTGTTTGTAGTAACCGGTCATACTCCTCGATCAAGGAGATTGTTTCTCCTGCTATGATTTTTTGCGCAATTTGCACCAACACTTCCCGTAACTGTCTAGGTGTTGTGAAATATCCATCACGATATAGCAATAACAGATCGTCAGCGGATAACTGTACGTCCATGATCGTGCGATGTCTGTGTCACGAAGACTGTCATGTGGAGAGAACACCGTACTTTATATACGCAAGCATACCAAACCAGTTATTTCCGTTCCTAACGGTTTTGCTGTCTGATCTGCAAACTCTCCGGAAATATGTAACAGTCCTCAGGTAACCGTCTTCGCCCTTTCTGGCTGATATGAATGCTCATGAAAAATTCTCGGAAAAGCTAACTGTCTTCACCAGATGTTGTCCTTTCTGATATCAAACCCAAGTAAAATTCTCGGAAATAGCTAACTGTCCTCACCAGATGTTTTCCTGATTGCTATGAAACCATGTAAAATTCTCGGAACTACTTAACACTCTTTTCCAATAAATCCCCGAACCATCCCTAACTGTTCTACTTTATTCCGAGTCCAACACACTATCACTCATCCTCCAAGCAAAGGTGGCGACCCCATTGTCACACCAGCATCAGAACCTGACATGACTACCAATTCTATAATATTACGTAGTATCCGTCGGTGATAGATATTGTCACCTATCTGTTGTAGGTAAATTGAAAAACTCGAAAAACATGTCCGGAAAGTTTCGAAGGGTCGTCCAGCCGTCCCTAATTGGACTAGAGTGAAAGCAATTGCAGATTCGGAATCTGTACGTCAACACCTTTAAACAGAGTATATGGACGGAGGTCTACGGTCAAAATAACAAAAACCAAGATGGCGGCCAAGATGGCGACCCCCATTGTCATGACGAGGTGAGATGACAATTAATTGTATAATATTACGTAGTAACCGTAGGTGATGTTTACTGCCACCTATCTGTTGTAGGTAAATTGAAAAACCCGAAAAACATGTCCGGAAAGTTTCGAAGGGCCGTCCAGCCGTCCCTAATTGGACTAGAGTGAAAGCACTTGCAGATTCGGAATCTGTACGTCAACACCTTTAAATAGAGTATATGGACGGAGGTCTACGGTCAAAATAACAAAAACCAATATGGCGGCCAAGATGGCGGCCCCCATTGTCATGACGAGGTGAGATGACAATTAATTGTATAATATTACGTAGTAACCGTAGGTGATGTTTACTGCCACCTATCTGTTGTAGGTAAATTGAAAAACCCGAAAAACATGTCCGGAAAGTTTCGAAGGGCCGTCCAGCCGTCCCTAATTGGACTAGAGTGAAAGCACTTGTAGATTCGGAATCTGTACGTCAACACCTTTAAATAGAGTATATGGACGGAGGTCTACGGTCAAAATAACAAAAACCAATATGGCGGCCAAGATGGCGGCCCCCATTGTCATGACGAGGTGAGATGACAATTAATTGTATAATATTACGTAGTAACCGTAGGTGATGTTTACTGCCACCTATCTGTTGTAGGTAAATTGAAAAACTCAAACTCGAAAAACATGTCCGGAAAATTTCGAAGGGCCGTTCAGCAGGCCCCTAACTGAACTAGAGTGAAGGCAATTGTAGATTCGGAATCTGTATGTCAAAAGTATATGGAAGGGGTCTACGATCTGGAATACAGAAACCCTACATTGCCGTCAACATGGGGGCCCTATTGTCCGGCCCTGTATGATTTAACATAAAATTGATTTGCCATATCTGTGCATTTTCAAAGGGCGATTCCGACTCGGTTTGGCCCCGGGAAGAAATAATAGAAATAACTTTGCATTTTCAAGGGGTTCGACTCCCCCTGTGTGTTCTAAAAACAAACTGATTGCTTTAATTTTGTATTTTGCAACGAGTCCACTCAAACCCTGTAAAAACGAATTTTCTATATGTGTAGGTCGACTCTGATTCTGTTTATTTAAGAAACAAACACAATTACAATAACGCTACATTTTCAACATCATCTATCTCACGATGTTCTTTCTCAGACGTTCTGTGAGGACCCAACAAGGAAGTTGGTTTCGCAATTATATCTCCATACGTTTATTATCTATCTGGATGGAACAAGGAAGTACTATGTACATAACGTTATCAGAGTCGACCAGATGCAACAAGGAACTACTGTGAAACTCATCTCAGAACTGCAGGCCTCAGTCCAGCAATTTCCTCCTTGTAAATCTGTCATGATGTGATAAAGAACTCCAGCCACCGCAGTTTAATCTCTTCTACAGATTTCCGCGTAACACGCTTGCTAATGACTTAAGCATGTAAGGAAGTCTGCAGAACTTCTGAAACAGATTTTCCTCCACTCATTCTGTTACTTCGTGCTGGATCAAGAAGAACGTGCGATGGCGGATAGAAATTTGGTAAGTACCTATTTCATATTCATATTAAAAATAACATATTTTCTGTATACACCATATATTTTTATTACAAAAAACTATTATACATATTTCATTATACCCATTAAATGCAACACCTCTCAATGTAGACATTATATGTACAATCTCGGGTTCGATTCCCGATGGAAACCTATGGTTCTGTGCATAAATTTAAAATCAGATAGATTGTTTAATTATCCCACAACTGAACGAAACGTGTTAGTGTATTAGTAAGATTAGTAATGTTTATTCGTTCAGTTTTCTCTTTTTCAACATCTCCACCATCCGTTCCTCTAGCTCTTTCCCCGTTCCCCCTGTTTTTTTATTTTCTGCTCTTTCATTCCTTACACTTTTAAATAGTTCCATTAACTCGAAACAGATTCTTAACGATAAATGCGAGGGTACATATTGGACTCTCTGTATGTTTTCTACAAAATCACCAAACACTGCCGCGTTTCTTTTTTTTTCAATAATGAAGCTGAATATTTTCACCAATGTGTCCACCTTCACTTCAAAATCTTTACACGTTTCTTCTAGTCGGTGCAATAAATCTTCGGACAACCCGTTTTCTTCGCAGAAATTGACGTAGCTGGCTACATGCTTTTCTACTTGTCGTGCGTGAACTTTGCTCCACAAATTTCTTCTCTCTTCTGTTGTAGTCCCCGTCTCCTCTTTTACGTCTCCATACAGCAGACTGAACCCTAGTGGAAGTGTAGTCATCTGAAATAGACAGAAAATATATTAGTTATGTATATATATATATATATATATTTCGGCCTCCCCGATGGCGCAGTGGTAGCGTCGTCGCCTTGTAATCAAGGGTCCCGGGTTCGATACCCTGTGGAGGCACAAGTGGTTCGGATCCTACTTTAAACTGTAGGTCCAGTCCCAATTAGCCTTACCGTGCATAAAGTGGACTTCAAACAACTAATCAATCAATCAATATATATTTTTTTTACACAAACTGTAATCACTGTTATATATTAATTCACACATATTTTCAGGAACGTAACATGCAGCAGGGGGAGGCTCTGCGGAATGCTTTTGATCAATATCAAATAGGTGTAGAAGAACAAGAGCACTTCGCAGAGCTCACCAGGGATGTTAGGAGGTGCCTGGAGGAGCAGGCTGACATCGAACGGGTCTACGAGCAGACGTTGGCAGTAACAGCACTTCGGCGTCGACTCAATCGGGAAAGAATGGCCGACACTTTCCGTTATTATCGTCAAAGGTAATTATTTTAATTTATTTCTTATAACATTGTATATTTTGACATGGTCCGACAACCTATCGACTATCCTTGTAGCTCAATTATGGACAGATGGAAATTTAAATCTGAAAAATAAAATCGAAAATTTAAAATCGAAAAATCGTAAAAGTTTAAAATGTTTTAAACAAGTTTAAAATGTTTTAAACAAGTTTAAAACGTTTTTGAACAAAATTGAAATAAAAGACCCTCAGTCACGGTCCTGTTTCTCCCAGACCTCACGTTTCAAAATGTCCTCAGTTGTGGCCTGGTTTCACATGCATGTTCACCATTTTCTGATTATATATGTCACATACCACTTTTTCTTTTACAGCCAATATCTACATGGAACCGAATATATTTCTTTAATTATTATATATTGTTTTTCAGAATGGGTCGACGCAATGCTCGTAGAGCCGATAACCTGCTTCAACTGATACCTCCTGCGGTCCTCAGAGGCTACGTTCGTCCTCCTTCTCCTGCTCCGGAAGAGGAGGAAGATCCACCCCTCATTGATTTGGTGCAGCGGGAGGAGGAGGACGGACATCGTACGCCTCCATTACCACCACCCGAGGACCGGGAACAGCTAACCCCCCCACCATAGGCTGTATGTACATCTTCAAAATAAACCTCTGCTGCCACAGGTAATGATTTTTATTTTCTCACCTTTCAAGCTGTATCGTTTTCTGCTTCCGACGTGTCAGTCTCCTCTATTATTTCGGGGAACTCACGATGTGGGCCTGTACCTCTTGAAAACTGCTCTTCAACTTTATGGACACTGGAAATAAAAGCATATTTTGATCTTAGATCGTTACGCCGTAACGGGTTGTAACAATAGTCGGCTAACTCTTCTAAATCTAATGCAGTACCTTTTACTCCTAATGTATCGCTTACCGACTCCTGTAGGGGTACACTACTGTTAAACCACTGAAATATTTCACCCAGTGATAACATAGACTCCCGATATTGTTTTCTAAATATCTGCATCAGGGTTGCAACATCACTATAATCCACTATCATGTATTTTTTGTGACACCCCACTCGGTACAGCAGGGGAATCTCCTCATTCAGTAAATGTTCCAAATTTTCGTACCGTGTCAATTCGACAGCGGCACGCCCACAATTTAAACTCTCATCCGTCATCATGATATATTTTGTAACCAGACAACGTGGAGGAACATGCAGATCGGATATATCTACATGTTCCGAATTTAGTTCAGATTCTGTCTCCATACAGATGCAATCTTTTGAGGAAATTCCCGATACTACAGTAAAAGGTCCTGCATTATATCCGTGAGATGCTATCTCACCGGCTACACGATTGCTCCACACATGGTACGGCAAATGACCGTATACAGGTGCTCTCTCGAAAAGGTAATGTGTCTCGCATAATCCTGTTCTACGACTCTTGATGTACTGCATGCTGATCGGAAAACCATTACTTTCAAGTTCCATAAAATTCTCATTCACTAGATCTCTATTGTAAAATGTTATTAAAAGAGATTCCCTGTACCTTACCGGACTATCAAAAACCAACACTTTGGGACTATTACTCTCAAATATTTTCGATTTAACACCATGCAGTCTTTTCGAATCGGAGACTGTTACAGGGTATGCAAAACACATCGCCTTTCTCGGAGAACGTTCTATGTAACCGTACAAAGGATTATACTGCATATTTTTATCAGCATCATGTTTTCTTTTCCTCAACGTTTCACCCCTACCACAGCGTCTCAACTTCTCATATTTGTGTTGTGCAGCATTCTTTGCTTCCCACGATCTACGAAATTGCTGTTCCGTAAAATACTTAGGAACGCTCACGTACGGGCTTTCATCCTTAAACATTTCAGGCTGTACCGACGACCGTGGTGTCCGTGGAGGAGACGGCAGTAGACGGCTACTTCGTGATGTCGTCGTCGCTGGCAACAAATCTGGAGCAGCAGGTTTCATCCCCATTACACCGCCGACAAATTGCAATATCCAGCTCCCTATACCCATTTTACACTTCTACTCACCTCAAGATAACCCACTATATATTATATATATATACCAGGTAGGATTGATCCGTTGAAACTGATCACTTTTCTCACTACAGTATCTGCAACCTGACAGGCGATTGTGCTGGCTGAGCTGTGGACAGTTATCTGGCGGACAGTTGTATCTCTTATGATGCATATCTGGCTCGTTCCATTTTATATACCTTCCTCCCGACGATCAACACAGTCATATTCGATACGTAATCTCTCGCGCAGAGCATCCAACGCCCACGTGCCTCTCCTATCTTCTTCCTGTCCTGGTACACTGTACACACTCAACTCTTCCGAGAATCGTACTTTTTTTATTCTGTATAATTTATCTACATCCGTCTTCTCCGGCACTTTTTTCTCCTTATGCTCTTTCTCCATCACGTGCTATCCCACATGCTTTGCAGAGAATCCTCCTTCCAGCACAGCATTCAACCATTCCGCACATCATTCATCCTGTCCATGCATATCACCCTCAACCGTCCACACACACACATATCGCTCACCAATTCCTGGAACCACTTAACGATAATCTTTCTCGCAACACCAAACCAATTAACACCAGACATCAAACATTACTCATTCCTCCCGAAACCCTACTCTCATCCCACACAATTCCTAGAACTCGAACACTCAACACTTCAACGCCATCTGCTCGAACATTCACCAGACCCTGAAATAATCTCCCGACAAAATTCCTTGAAAAACAGACCTTGAAACACTTGACTCAAAACTGCAAAAGCAATTACCATTCCCGACCCATTACACAAACCACATCCATTAATACTCACAACATTTCCTCGAACCAACACTCAACAAACCACATTTTCCAAGAACAGACACTTAACCTTCACCGCATGCCTTAAAAGCCTCATCAACGCCATCTGTTTTCAAACGCCGGAAATTCCGAGAAAACCAACCGTCACCGGATAATCGACGATACTTATCCTCCTCCCCAACCCACATTCCCAGAATTTCAGAATCATCCAACGCCATCTGTTTCCAGACGCCGGCAAAACGGGAAAAACCCGAATACTTTTCCTCCTACCCAACAACCAATCAAAACGCTCCTCACAAAATTAGGCCCCGCCCATTTTTAAACAACCCACCAATCAGAATCATCCACACAAATTCACCCCGCCCATTTTATGACGTCATCGCGAACAACAATAACACTTGCTTGCCCACACAACTACATCATCAATTGATCTTTGATCGATCTTTTCCAATCAATTGATTTATCGACTCCAAGGCGGTACACTAACTACTGGCATTATTCATTAGTTTATAAAAATCTTTATCTAATTCTGAATTGGGCATCTGTTCTGTATCTCGTGTTGGCTCAATATAAGATTTTAACCATGGAGAGTGTTTGAACTTGAGAATTCTTCTTACTTTTACTACCTGAACACCCTTCCCAATCAAAAACTGGAGATTCTTGTAGTGGACGACATATATCTCTTTTCTCTCCAGAGTTAACATAAGCTTGCTTACATTAGAATCAGGTGGACTTTTAATTTTGGGAGCCGGAGGTAAATCGGAAAAAATATCATGCAAATTATTTGGAAATTCAATGTCCACCTCAATAAACAGACCAAATTCACGATCGTCGAAATTATTAATATTTGATTTTGATTTTAAAATTTTGGGTGCGTCACCACTTAGGCTATTTTGCACCCGTTACATTATACGGGGTCCAGCCCGTTAACGTTACTAAGAACAACTCTAACGTTGCATAAGTAAAATCATAAAAGCTTAAAATATTCTGACTTGCGTTAAAAGCTGAGGCCGTAAAGGGGCACTTGGCACACACAAGGACAAAACAGGACAACACACAAAATTATACTGGCCAGAGTGCCAGTCGCCAGAGCCTCGTTCGTGTGCAAAATGCAGTCCAGTGTGTACTACGTGGATGTGAGGTTGACAGTTGGGTGTATTACGTGGAAAATCACCCCTTACACTCCGAAATGATTAATATCAATTGAAATAGGATCTATCCACTCGAATCCTCTGTATGGAAGTTTTTGTTTCATTGCGAAACCTTAGAGATTGTTTACGTCAGCATAAAATATGTAATTCTATGGTCGATTTGCATCATATTGATTCTCAGACATGTGAATGTTGTTTGCCTTTGCATGTATCTGCGAGCATTGCACCATCCCCCCACGTATCCCCCCTTTTCTATAAAAAGTAACATGTCCACATCCGATATCAATTCCAACTCGATCCTGGTCTGGAGCAACATAGCAGACCACGCCAAACCAGGAAGACTGTTGAAGTATGCTGGCTCTAATTTATACATATTTATTGCTGTTTTTCTAAATACCTGAAATACATCAGCAAGTATTGTTATGTCTAATTTGATATATGCATCGTGATAATCGCCGAGAGTATTTAATCTCAATGCCTTCCATATTAATTTCGCATGTTCGTATTCTTCATTCGTAATTCCGTTTTTTTTTCAGTTGACTGAAGAATTGTTTTTGAGGTGGGAGAGTGTCATCGTCAATTTAGATTCGTCGGTTACATATTTGTAAGGATAAATGCCTTTACGTTTAATCAGTTCTACGTGTATGTTGGGAAAACTAGCTTTTGTAATTTTAAATTGTTCGGCAGTAAGTTGACTCGCTAAAGCATTGAGACTTGCCGATCGGAGTCTAAAAGAATCTGGAAACCAAATATAAGGCTCTTCGTTTTGAGCAAGAATATCTATTTTTTGCATATCGTATCCAAGATTCCTAATTAAAAAATGGAAGTTGTAATTGGATCCAATGTGAAAAAATATTGGTACGAATTTAGGCTTCTGGATTTTGAGGTTGCAGGTGTTACAGATTCCACTAATGTAGTTTCCTGTGAAATGATTATGGTGAAATACTTTCCGATTCTCATCCGTGAAATGTTGATCACACACAGGACACGTTTCAATGTTATTGTAAGATTGAAGTTCATTGCTAGATAATGGAAGCATTGATTTCGATTGGCATAAGAAGCTGCCAATTTTCTCAACCTCCTCCACCATCTTTTTAAAAAAGAGTTCAATAACATTCGTTCCGCGATATATATATATATATATTTTATCTATCCTATCCTGCCAAACAACAACATATCCAAAACTATTTGGATCATGAAACTGGTACGGTGTTGTGGAAGAAAATTCGGGATCCGGATCGCAATAGGACAATGGTTTGAGAAAAGCCTCAAAGTCTGCAATGATAATAGCCGGATGTTCCAACAAGGCCTTGTGCA
The DNA here is from genome assembly GCF_977018435.1 of Lepisma saccharinum. Classification (NCBI taxonomy): domain Eukaryota; kingdom Metazoa; phylum Arthropoda; class Insecta; order Zygentoma; family Lepismatidae; genus Lepisma; species Lepisma saccharinum. The sequence goes on from NW_028142891.1 coordinate 7,286,471, forward strand.
TTTTAAATTCTTCGAATTCATTTGCTTTGGCCATCAACATGCGAACCGGTCTGTTAACTCCGCAGTAGGTTTTTGTTTGGCAATTCCTTGATTTTGGAAATGTTGGTAATTAAGTTGGTCAAGCTCGTCGAATACGGTTAAACACCTTGGACAAGCGGGGTGTAAGGGGTGAACTTCCACGTAGTACACCCAAATGTCAACCTCACTTCCACGTTAGTGCACCCTGGACTGAGGACTAACGAGGCTCTTGCGACTGGCCCCATGGCCAGTATAATTTTGTTTGTGATGTACTTTGTTTTGTCCTTATTTGTGCTGAGTGCCCGTTTACAGCCTCAGCTTTTAACAGAAGTCAGAACATTTTAAGATTTTTAATTATGCAACGTTAGAGTTGTTTTTTGTAATGATAAGGGGCTGGTCCCCGTATTATGTGACGGGAGCAAAATAGCCTAAGTGCTGACGCTCCCACAATTTTAAAATCAAATTCAAATTCAACCTTGGACAAACTTCGATGTGTGCACGATGCTTGGTTGTTTGGCTTCTGACCAAGCGGGAGAGTGAACGAATTAGCGTGTAATGATGATCATCATCGTCAGCAATAAGAAGCAGATTGATTTCCATGGCTTCGTCATCAACAATATTAGTTATCCTAACAGGTTGCACAATATGCTTAACTGAAGCATACGAATAAACATTTATAGCTAACAGTTTTCCTTCATTTCGTACCCTGTTTTCAAACTTTGTTATGTCAGAAATAGCAACAGGGTATTCGATGCCTGTCATAGCGTATTCAATCTCGTCTATATATTTCTTATAGTGACTAACCTGTTGCTGATTATTTGAACAATGAATCGGGTGAAGCGCTGCTAAAATGCACCACATAAAACACTTATTGTCAGTGTTATGAATTTTCAGCACAGCTCTCTTATGCTGAATTTCTACCGGAAGTGGAACGTAGCTTGAAGCAGAAAAAGGTGTAAATTTGTTTACATAAGCGATTAATATGTGAGGACTTCTACATAAAGACCAATCTGATCCCTTAGCCTCGAATTCATCGTGTTTCCTAATCAATTCACTAAGCCAAGCGTCAGGTTAACCTTGCAGCAGGTTTTATGTATCAATCCGCGCGAGAACTGAGCTCAGAATCTTCCGTGCCAGTCTTTCCTCAACCGCCGAGCTGCTTACATCGGAGACACTGAGAAAATCTACAGTATTGCCAACCGCACAACACATCAAAACCCGCATGCATGTCAAGTGGATTGTATTTTTGCTTCTCTTTGTCTCCTGAAACATAACATTTTAAAAGTACTTTCTGCGCATATATTATTTAATAAATGTGTCATTAATATAAGAGCGAAACAACTTCTAAACATGAGAGCATGTGTGTATATTTCCAGCACGCAAAAATAAAAATAAACAAAGATAAAAGTAAACAACGATAGGCCCCTCTTGAATTTAATGACAAATTATTGTTTTTGGTTTAGAAAGAAATAGATTTATGAAAAACTTGGTTGCTTCGTTCGCAATACATCCGTTACTGTAAGACACACGCACTTCAAGTTGTACCACCAAAAAAGCATGATTTGTTATTGGTGATATATACAATCAGGTGCATTGTCTGTCGCTATTACTCTGGTTTCAATTTATGAATCACTTCACTAAACCAGGATTCAAATCTTGGTCTGTCTATTTGTTGCTGATAATCACCCTTCCCTTTCTTTGCGCTGAAAAGTAAATATGCGCCTTCAACAAAGCTTTCATTGCCGCCAGTGGGTGAAACAATAAGCCTCCCCCTTCCCCTCATCGTCGGTTTCTTCAGCCCTGGCGGTGGTTTTGCATGGTGGTATCCTTCCATGGTTTATTCCCCCTTCCCCCACTCACCGAGTTGAAGGACGTCTCGTCCAAATAATAAACATGTTTCTTCTCACTGCGATATATTTTAATACCGCGGAGATTCTTTTGTCGTCAAACAACAAACAATCGTTTCCTCTTGCTAAACTCAAACCGCAAATCATTCAACACCCGTGATACAATTCGTGTGCACATTGACGGCAAATCACCTCACGCCCTGTTTTACTTTGATCTTGTTGCCGCAAGGAGGATTATGCATTTAAAACAACTTGCTTGACTTTGAAGAACATTTCCTTTCGGATGAAGCCCAAAATAACATTCGGGTAAAACCGCGCGCTGAACAGGAGATTCAGCCATTCTCGCCGCTCTACAATAAACATAGGGTTAAAATAGTGGGATGTGCAACACTGGTATCAGCGATTTCACGCGCTCTGCAACGCATTCAGTCTCGCTCGACTCGCTCTGCAACGCATTCAGTCTCGCTCGACTCGCTCTAAAGTTTCAATGTCTCTTCAACGCAATACAGATTCGAGTTGGCGAATCTGCGGTTCTAAGTTCGTCTGCACAGTGATTGCAACCAATTAAGTCCATACCTGCTAATCAATGTATTATTTTGTCTGTATATTACAAATTAAATAACTGTTTTCTTGCAAGTATGCAGTTGTGTCGGAATAGAACCCGTCTCAGTGGAACTATATTCTTGCGCGCACGTTTGGATCTACATATGCTAAAACCTGCTGCAAGGTTGACCTGACGCTTAGCTTAGTAAGATTAGAATAAAAAACATTCAAATTATCAGTGTCTGCCAAATAAAGAACTTGGGTTTTCGTTTTGTGAAAAAAAATATTTCTTGTTTTATGTATGCTCCAATAACTTCTGTCGATGTAGAAAGATCATTTTCTATTATGAAAAACATTCTCTCTGACAGACGACTATCAATGAATGTTGAGAACTTAAAAAAGCACCTTGTAGTTATGTGCAATCAAGACGGAGAAAATTGAAATGCTCTTCCCAATGTAGATTTGAACATTTTGCCAGAAATTATAGATAAAAGTAAGTGACTTCCAAATGTGTCTTTTTTCGGTTTATTTTGCCTTTTTTCATTTTTAGTGCCTATTTTCCACATTATAAATGCCTTTTTGCCTGCCTATTTTAACGAAAATAAATGCCTGATTTTCCGGGCTCTACTCATTATACATTTCACGTAACACTCTATAATGAAAATTATATTTGACATTCCAATCACGTGTACTGTCACGTCATTATTGAATACAGAAACGTTTGATTGCTGGCTTTAAATATGTATCCCACCACGTAGGTAAATCACGTTGTTTCTGGCTAAGAACTTCCCAGTATCTCTCAATATCCGTAGACTGCCTAGGACCGCCCCCTTCGGTTCTGAAACATACGTGCGCATGCGGCAATCCCCTGATTTGGAACTCTACCACCCAAACAATGTATACTATTTTCCCAAGAAAAGCACCACTCCTAAGGTCACGTAGTATCTTCTCCAGTTTTATATGGAACACCCTACAGCACACTTGAGGCTCACTCTTGCATGTGCTGTTAGTCGATAGCCTGACTTCTGGCCACTGACCGTAAGTTGTAAATGTAAGAAAATATGTAGGGCCACTAAGTCGTCCTACTAATGCCATTGCATCTAGATACCGCATCTTCATGTATCTAGGTCCACCAGTGAATGTGTTAAGGGAGTAAATTCGACCAGGTATGAAACCACCCTATCCTAGAACGGTTTCATCTCTGCGGTTAGTATTCACTACATGCTCTCTTTGATCAGATGTCCCTATCTCTAAGTCCAACATTTGGTTCCTGGTGGCTGTAACAACACTTGATTCCACCTCATCTAATGGAGCTCGAAGTATTCCTTTGTGAGTAATTAAGAAAGCGAAACCTCTCTTCCTCTATCCTTACGTACATATCTGACAATCTAGCATATTGTGTGAAACGCTTTTCCGACATTAGTAGGCTGCGAACATATTTAAGCTGTGATAGTTTGAAACTTTATTATCCGATCGGTTTATGTACCATCCAGGAGTTCCTTCTGGGTACAGCAGTGGGTACTGGAAGGACTCAGACAGTGGGTGTTTGAAATCTATTATGCGAGACTTGGCTTCTCCCAGTTTCCAAATGCATATGGTTAGGAGGATTAAATACCTCAGGATCTGTTCTAATTACAGCCATTTTCATGCTCTGTGGTCTGTCACCAAGCACTGGACAGTGAGTTTTTCTAGTGGTCGTTTCAAAAACAAGATGAGCCTCACCCGATGGTTCATAACTCAGCCGTTTTAACATATTTATAAAAGGATTACGAGCATGCAAATATTCAGATATTGCATTCACCACGTTTGAATTAAGGAATTCCCTTGTTGCCCAACGAATCCTCTCCTCGCCGTACATATATTGAGCTATGGTTTGGGTACGGACCTCTGTATGCAAGGTCAAAGACCCGATCGTAAGTCCTACGTAATATTTTCACGAAGGAAAGCCCAGACTTCGGATGGTGCCAACCTTGTGGAATAACCAGAGCACTGAAGGCGAACAAATCACTGTACATCCGAGACCTTTTGATTAAATCAGGATGTTTATAGAAATTACCTGAAAGTTGCGGAAATTTAACAAAGTAGTACCTTCCCTGACTACAACACCATTGGATATTTCCTCTCTCCTCAAAAAATGGAGCACTACAATAGCTACACTTGTAACAATTTTGAGAGAAAATTGATGGATTTTTCAGGTGGTAAGGCTGAATTACATGTAACTGCTCTTTTGAGTAAAAAACAATACTTTCGCAATGCCTTAGAGAATTAGAGAGATCCCTCACTGTTCGTTTCTCGTAGGACTGAGATGCCTGTCTATGTCTGTCCTTGTTCTCTGCAGCATACCTCTGAACAGCTGCCTGGTTTACCTCTGGGTGTTTCTGCATGTAATGCTCAACAGCTGTCTGGTTTACCTCTGGGTGTTTCTGCGTGTAACGCTCAATAGATGCCTGGTTTACCTCCGTTTATATCTGGATGGGATGTAGCGTATCGTTTGACTGCTTCGCGATGTTGTTCGGCTGTAGTACTCGATGAAGTTTTCAACCGTCCTCTCTTTAACTTTGGAGGGCGCCCGGCCTTTCCAACATAAACGTTTGACTTTCTACTGCGACCTCTATTTCCACTTGACATTTCTGACTGTCCTGCAACCTCCATTGGCTCTGTTGTCCTTACGTCGGAATCATTTCCTACCCGCGCCTCCGAACGAACACCAAGTTAGAGTTCAACGAGAACGCGATGCTCAACATAAAATCGTAATAGGCCATCGACAGCAGAAAAGCAAAACCCGCGCTAAGCTATCAATATTTTGACATTTAAAAAGTCGCGCAAGATTGTGATATTGTAACGCTTGTGGGGTGTCTGGCGTTACGAGGGGAACTATTTTCTCAGATGGTAGACATTAATAAGCAATACGTTTAATATATATATCTGCTATTTATTATTCTAATGATTAACAGTAGTGATTATAGACTAACTCCCTATCTATATGACCATTTAGTGACTTGAGCTATTCCTATAAGTAATAAGTCCCAAGTGTCACCACTTGGTTAAGTTGAGGCTTACCCTCTAAGATAGGAGCAGCGAGCTAGGGCGCGGCCTCTTGTCGTCTTTCGGAGTATCTGGACTCAGCCCCCTTTTCTATGATTCTCCTAGTATTTATTAACATGGGCGTCCTTGTCTCAATTCCCCAACCCAACTTAGTATACCGCAACCTTGTGGTTATTTTAGCTGACAGTCCTTTCTGGGGGGGAGGTATGGCCTTGCTGACCATGACGAAGGCTTGTGGTCCGTAGACCTCGAGCTTATCGTCAGGGATGCCCCCAGAATATTCACGGCCAAGGCTCTGGCCTTGTTGAGCTAAACCACCAAACTTCCTGTAGGTAGCCTTGTCAGGAACCTTGCCCTTGATAGTTTTGGGGGGGAAGGAAGGGCCTGGTCTGTATCACACGTGTTGAGGACGAGACAAGTGATAGTGACGCAAGTCCTATTTCCTGGTTTTGCTTTCCTACTCTTGGCAGAGACAACGCCCCATTATGTAACTTGCAGAAACGCTCGTTACAATATTCAAAGTTAATATCATGTACACCCCTTTCATTCACTGCAAGCGGATTGTATACATAGAAACACACATAAAAAAAACAAAATGTGACAGTGTATGTGTGTCTTGAATAATTGTCATACACGGCCATCAAGTTTGCAACCAACTCCTGTATGCTATCTGGTATATTTGATTCTCTCAGAGGAAATCGCCCGTGCAGCACAGGCCTTCTTTTAAGGCGCCCAAAGGTCAACCTCACTTCCACGTAGTGCACCCTGGACTAAAGACTAACGAGGCTCTGGCGACTGGCATTATGACCAGTATAATTTTGTTTGTGTTGTCCTTTTTTTTGTCCTTGTGTGTGCTGAGTGCCCGTTTACAGCCTCAGCTTTTAACAGAAGTCAGAACATTTTAAGATTTTTAGTTATGCAACGTTAGAGTTGTTATTTGTAATGGTAAGGGGCTGGCCCCCGTGTAATGTGACGGGAGCAAAATAGCCTAAGTGCTGACGCTCCCAAAATTTTAAATTCAAATTCAAATATTTGAACTACTAAGGTTCCATAAGGGGAATCTCTCTTAAAACTAAAAAGTATGCTTTCGCATTTAACTGTTATTTCCACATCTGGTGGTGTCAATACTAAATAGGTCGAGAATTTTAATAGTACAGGTAAGTTAAGTACAGGGTCTTCATGACAATGTAGTGGGCAGTACTGTTCTATAGTATTAGCATCCTGTGTAAATATAGACTTTAAACATTTGTAATCTGAGGTGTATGTTTCTGTAAGGCGTAATAAAACATAGTATATCATTAGTTAGAGAACAAGAGTGTTCGTAAAACGTCTTTTCATATTCATCGATGAGTACTTCATCTGATGTTAGTGTTATTTGGCATATGTTATTTTTGAATTGAAATGGTAGGGGTTTTATGTTGTACGCTCGAAATTTGGATCGTTTACGCATGATTGGTATTTTCAGGCCAATTAGGGTATATTGTGGTCCTATGGTACATTCTAGTATTGGAGTGTTGTAATATTGCCCTAAATTGGTCGTGGAGATGGCCAGAGTATAATTATATTTAGCTACCTTTCCTTCAAGTGTATCGAGATGAGATACGAGGGTGTTGAGAGGTAGTATAGCTGGGTGTACCTTTCTGTTCTGGCATGCTGAGGTTAGAATATGTAAAAATTTAGATGGATTGACAAAAGTAAGATCTCGAATATTAACCCAATTTGTTGCTGGAAAGTTCTGGATTCTATGTCGAATTTCGTTTACATCCTGTTCTTTTAAGAAAAGAGTACGTATGTGGGTTTTAGTAATGCGGAAATAACTCCATCCTTGAAGTGAGGGATCGGTAGTAATCGTAGTGTTTCCCAATGAGGAGGGCAAATCTTCCCAATCAATTATTTCAGAAAAAGCAGCATTGTACTGTAGACGATATAATAGTGGTACAGAAGTTTCGTATAATATAGGTGGGTTAATTTCGTTGATATAGATTCCTGATGTTACGAAGGTTTTAATTGTTAAGCCATCAACGAGTATGGGTGGGTGTAATGTAGAGATAGGGACGGCTAGTCATGCTGTCATTGAGAAATGTACGGGTTTATTTCCATCATTGAGTTTACGGGGCAGTGGTTTAGGAACTGTTCCTGTTCCTGGTTGTATTTGCACTTTAGAAGTATTGTCGTTAGTGAAGAGAACCTGTCTAGAAGTGGTGTGTGAGGGTTGGCTTACTAAAGGAGTGAGTTGACAACAACATTTTACATATTTCTTACATATCCAATACACAATCAATATCATTAGAATTAGAATTAAAATAACAATAGAATAATTAAGGAATTCATGAAATATTTCCAGTGAAGTACCCAATGCGTCAGTGGTTTGGATTTGACTGAGTGTAATCAATTGAGTGGTCATAATACGATTCTTATATATTGTCCATGCTACCGCAAGAGTAAGGACTATATTCCAAACAAGACTTAATGCTATTTTGGAAAGATTCTCGTTAGAGATATCAGTTTTTATATCTTCCAAATCAAAATTAAGATCGTCATTTTCCTCATTCGGGTCTGTCTGAGTTGATATTTTCAAGAATGGTATCTTCTTGGGCCAACTAGCGTCTAAGCAATCATTAAAATGTTTGAATTCTGCGGCTTTACCTCCGGAGAATAAGACGTCTATTTTCATCGTTGGTATTTTTCCCCATGGAGCGGGCAAAATATGGTAGCTACGCAACTTGTCACTAGTCTGACTAGAGCATGGAGCCGTTGCATTCACCTTTTATTTTTGACGGCGGGTTGGTGATTACATAGTGGTCTTGTGCAACTTCCGTTACGATAACATTACTTCCCTCGTAGCATTGATACATACAGTGTCCGGCTAATTCCTGAATAGTTGCGCCTTGGCGTATCTTTTGGGCACACGAAGAGCACAGGGTGGCATCGTGACCAAAACGCGGTAGATAACACATTGGAGAATTGTGTGGGTCGCAGGTAGCTAGGAAGGTACCTGACAAGAGTCGAACCGAATTAGTACTAGTGGCTGAAAATAAAGGTGGATGTATTATGTTACAAGTGCTGTTTTGCCATCTAAAAGGCACAGTGAGGAATTCTTCTAAAATAGGGGTCTCGCCTATTTTCGTGATTGGAACCTTTAATGTAACTACTACCTGTTTAGGATAGAACAAACAATGAGCCAAAGGTACAGTGTAGTATTTCATTAGTTGGGATGTTGGGATAGCTAACTGATATCCATTTCTCGCCAAGGTAAATTGCAATTGTTTAAGATCTCTTTTTAATGTTTGTGGCCTGATTAGATATAAAGGAATTTTGTGTGAGAAGCAAGAAGTTCTAAGTTCCCTTATTTCGGCATTTATTGTCGAGCTCATTACTAATTGTTGCAACACAACAGATTTCAAAGCCAGTATATTCATGTTATGAGTCGTTCGATTTGCACTGTTTGCTAATTCAACGAGTTTATTTCCGAAATTAGATTTTAGTATGTCTACTTGAGATTCGAGTTTAATCACAGTGTTATTCGTTTGTTGAATTAGTTCGCGAAGTTGGAATCTCAATAAATGTACCTGCTGATGCTCGTTTTTAAGACTAGATCTAACTTTGTGGATTTCCGAATTAAGTGTATGCTCATTAACCAAAATATCATGGAACTGACTTTCACTCAAAATTCCGCAACACCAGTTCGCGAAGTTGCCAATAAAATTTAATCCAAGTCCACGGGTAACTCTGTCATACTTCTCAGGAGGTGATGGAAACTCTACATAAGTATCATTTAAATGTAATAAAAATAGTTGTTGTAATTCACTTACCATATGGTCCAAGGCATTGAATATTTCGGCGTCGTGGTTCGTTTCCACATAATTTACCTTTCCTGTTTTTGCCAATGTTACCAATGATTGGTCAACCACGTTGTTCACTGGAAGATCCTCCATGTAGGTAAGGGGAACACTTCCTTCATATAGGATCACCTTCGGCAACTGTCGCCAGTAGGTTCCCGGTGTAAGCCTAATAGTGGGAATGGTCCATACACCATCCAAGCACAAAAATAGGGTTAGGATGATCATTCTGAAACTAAAGAATGCGTTGAGTGACGGCAATACTCCAATTTTTCTCCCCACCAGAAAAAGCTTCGTCCCGAAGCGAACGAGGAAAATAATTACAGAAAAAAAAACTTGGAATTACTATTTATAATAATAATTTTAAAAAATACTAATAAAAATAATAATAATAATAATATAATAATAAAAGAAAAGTGAGAGAAGCCGATCAGAACGTCGAGTAACATACAACCACCAAAAAAGAATAAAAATATAATGACCATTAGGGAAATGTAAAATAACGAGGCAATTAAATCCATTAACACAAAGAAAATGGAACAAATCAAACTTAAACTAAACTTAAAACTTAAAGAGTATAAAGTAATATATACATTATGTACATAGTGGAAGGGGAGTGAAATTACGGCTCATATAATCCCACTCGAGCTTCCAAGAATGAAGGCACATAATGGAATAGTCCAGCCTCAGAATCATAAAAGGTATGTAAGGTCCACAAATCACCAGCAATTCATATTAAAGAATGAACAAAAGATCTTAGTTCACGGGCTCGCTTGTCGAGCCAAGGGAGTCTTAATTGTTGAGTAGTTAACCTATGTAATCCTACTCGCAAAAAGGTGATAATGTCATGAACAACATACAAATATGCCGCGGAAGTACCGCGGGCAAAACATTGAGACCTTCCTCAACATAGGGGTTGTCACCCGCGACAAATGCTCCCCGGGAAATCCAGATTAAGAAAAACGAATATCAGTAATTCAATTTCTTCATCCGGGTTTGAAGGCATGAAAGCATCCTGAATATCTACTGCTCGTGGTACGTAGAAATGTAGAGGTAGCGATGGGACTTCCGGCAGAAAGTCACGTTCAAAGTCCTCTGTAGAAATGAAATTAATAATATCATCCTCATAATCCTCTTCTGATATTGACATGGCAAGAGGGGATGAAACGAAAGGAATCGTTGTGAGACTAGAAATTGAGTCTACACTTGCAACGTCCATGTCTGGGTGATCTGGAGAACCATTCATTTTAGTACGCAAATAAATCTAATGCTTGTGAGGCGACACTAAATTCACAATCAAAGGTGAAGTCTAGCTGGTAACTTTCATAGCACTTTAAAATAAAAGATTTAATGTGCCCCAAGGACTGCTCCAGGAAATTGTCCTTTTCTTCAGCTTCACCTGAGCATTTATCCACAAATTTAATAAATAATAAAATTTCTGCAGACACTACTTGTTCACACACTGAATTTCGGATATTTCCGACACTAGGAATCTCAAAGACTTCCGTGGTCAATCTGTATAACCAATGGTCAACATGAATGGCCATATCTGGCGAAGGGTATGCAGGGTACAAACATATATATGTAACACCATTTGATGATCCTAATTGTACTACTATAATTCTTATGCAAAGGAAACGTCACTTTTACTAAAAATATCATTAAACAATCAGAATTGCATCTCTATAACCATTAATCAATCTTTCCCGAAGTGGGGACTTCTGAAGGCGCCTTTGGTATTAAAAACTCATTTAGTTGTTGCAACAATTGTAATACTTCCAAATTATCTTTATCGCCGAAATCAAGCGAAAAATTCCTGTAAATTCCTGCTTTCATATGAATTCGAATAAATTTCCTGGCAATTTCTGTACAATCGGAAAATAATTTGTCGGCCGACTGTGTTTTGAACAAAACAGCTAGATACTTGTTTATTTGTTCAATTTTCAAGGGTTCTAAAACTCTGGAGCACGGAACATTTAATTGAGAGGCTATTCCTTGGACGATTGATTGGAATTGAGGTCCTGCAGGCGTTATTACTAAATCCAATCCTTCGATGGTAACTTTTCCTAAATAACCGTTAGACATAGAATTTAAGAAAGAGAAAAGAAAATACGCAATGAGTTCCACTTGACCTTAATTTAATGAACTACGGAAATGAAAAAACAATTTAAACTACAAGGGTATGTAGCAATTACAACAGAGAAAAAAAGATCGTGTATAAAGCAATATAAACCTTAAGATTATCGAAGCGAATTAAGCGGATACACAGTTTATATTTGTATTTCTGTTTTATTTGCTGATTTACGAGTATTATGTAGCTTGCGTATATTACACGCGCATAAAAACTTTAATTTCTTACGTGACCAATTTGAATGGAATATGATACGGCAACTAGAAAAGAGAATAGAAAGAAATATAATAACTTTGTTACATATTGCGTAGTGGCAGAAATACGACTGCTCATAGTTATTTTATTATGCTACCTGATGTGCGTTATATAAAAAGAAGCAATTTTTATGCAGCTCGTTTCAGCACAGAAAGTCGCTTCGGTGAGGATTGTTTACCGGAAGCGAGATAACAGCGTGACCGCGAATCGCTTGCAGTTTGACGAAACGAAGGGGGGGGGGGGGGAAAGAAATTATTGCGGATTACGCACTACGGAAAAGGAAAGAAGACGACTGCAGCTATTTGATGTTCTTGTTTGTCCGGACTTAAGTTTCGTCTTTTCCTCCTGCCAATCGTATGCGTTGCGATAATCCAACAAGTGTAAAAAGAGAAGAAAAAAAAGAATGCACCTACATATAGTCTTAGGAAACCTATACATTTCGTCTATGAGCTAGAACTACAATTGCACATTGATTGATTGCCAGTATAAAATAACAAACTTTGACTACCACTTGGATGATACCTGCCTGGTAATCAAAACACTTGATTTGAGTCGCGATTGTTCTTCAGTATTTAAATAAATTTTTTCATACTAAAATATCCACTAGATCATTCTAACATAATATTACGTATAATCGGCGTCCCGATTAACTTTGGTGCATAAAATGAACTTTCTCTACTCTGGTTGCTGTGCTGGACGTGTCCAGTACCGTTTGAAACGAGATATGTTTACCCGCAATGTTTTCTTGCCTTTTACTCTTTCTACATCGTAAACATTTTTTCCTCTAACATTTACAATATGGCAAGGGCCATCATATTTGCGTCTCAACTTATCTGAAAGCCCTTTCTGCCTGGCAGGCATATATACCATAACGAAGTCACCTTTCGCGTATGAAGGTTCTGTTCGGTTACTGTCCTAGCGGTTTTTAGCAGTATGATGCCGTTTATCATGCAATTCCTTGACTAAAACCTGTATGGAGCGTGCGTGTGTGCGATATTTCTCAGTAAATGGGTCTGTTGGATTTGAATTTAATCCAGCCTCAAGGGGAAACGTCGGTTTTCTTCCGACCATAATTTCGTATAAACTTAACCCAATGCCGTCAAGTGCACTACAATTTGAGGCATAGACGATGAGGTTCAGATAAGATACCCAGTCTTTCTGATGACGTGCAACATACTTGCTCAAAATATTAGCAAAGCTACGGTTCACCCGTTCCGCCTTGCCATTGCATTCAGGGTAGTACCCACTTGTATTTAGATGCTTGATTTTGAGTTCGCTCAAAATATTTTCCACCAAAGTTGCTTTGTACACTAATGCATTATCGGTAAGAATAGTAGAAACCGGCCCAAAGATAGTAAAAATTTTCTGGACGAAAAATGAAGCTACATTCTTTGCCGTTAAGCTCCTAAGGGGCTGAGCCACTACCCACGAAGAGAGCATATCGACAGCGAATATAATGTACTTGTATACATTACTAGGTGTTATTGGTCCAAAAACATCCGAACTCCAGGATTCGCATATATTCCCGACAGGTAGCGGTTGAAGAAATCCTTGTTTCTTACCTGTAGGTGTATTTTTCTCCTGGCAAATGTGGCATGAGCGTACATAATCTATTACATTCTTACGTGCTGTTTTCCAATAATACCTATCATTTACTTTTTGTAAACATTTTGTTTGACCTACGTGACCTGCGTATGGGGAGTCATGTATGTCTGATAGCACGTCATTTACCATATTATCAGGGATGACTAGCAGTTTCCTATTGCCGTTGCGTCTATATAGTACGCCGTTTCCTAGTTCGAAATATCGGACGGAAAGATGGGTAGGATCAGTTTCCTTTAACTCGATTAGCTTTTTTTTACGTTAAGGTCTTGCAATTGACGTGTTCTTATTTCAATTGCTCGATCATTCACCACTTTATCGACCTGTTGATCGATAATACCTACCTCTTTCGGGAACGATGTGCCACACACACACACACGCACGCGCGCGCGCTTGTATTGTGACGCAAGCAAACAAAAAAAAAAACTTTGCCTGTCATTACAAAAAAAAAAACTTTGACCGTATTCTTAAATAACTAGCAAGGACAATGAATCTTTTTGGCTTCCGCAAACAGATCAACATGGAGACTGCACCGCCAAATTTCAATAACCTCTTACCTTCCGTGTTATCTAAACTCAATGGTTTACTGATTGTTCATCTCAACAGCATTTGGACGAAACTGAATGACGATGTGGGCAAGATGTTTTATGTTTTTAATAACAATTTACATTTCTACGAAATTCCGATCGACGGGAAACTTCAAATCACCGTGAATCCGGAAAACGCAGGCGAAATCAAAATTTCTACCGGCAAGAATATTTTTCGAATCAAGCACGACAAGATGCTTTCTAACATTACGTACGATGTTTCTGCAGGAGATTATCTTTACATGGAACTCCTCGGAGATTACAACAAACTCATTCCTCTCTTCGTAGAATTACGAATCGTCTATCCTATTATAAATAACCGTTAACCAAAAATGCCTAACGACATTTTCGGCAACACCAAGCGTGTAGACCACGCAGAAGAGATTCTCATGTTGGACATTCGAGTTAAGAAGTTGAGGACCGATTTGATTGCTTTGCAGGAGACCTTAAACAAAAGTTTAGAGTCGGAAATCGCTACGCTCCAAACGCAATGTCTCGACCCCATTCTGAAAATCGATTCCGAACTGAAGACGCTGATAAAAAATTATGTCGACGTACCTTCTTACGACAACGTTCAAAATATACAGTTGAGCGTGGATTCGCTTCAAAATGATTTGGCCAAATTACAGCAATTTCAATCGAAAAATGAAGATTTGGAAAAATTGAAACTCGAAATCGAAGAACGAACTTCCGCAATAGAAAAGAATTTCCCCGATCTTCAAACCGTCGTGAACGATATAGACGCAGAACGCTTGCATGTCGTCGTTTCCAAATTACAAGAAGAATTCACCAGCACGTTGGAAGAAATTAAATCCAAGTTACAGATTTTGGAAGATACAATGGCGAACCTACCATCGTCGGACGAACTGCAGGTCATCGGTAAAAGCGTCGCGAACATAAAAATTCAATTGGAGGCGTATCGAGATTTCGAACACATTCAAACCACCATCGCTACGCTTCAGGCGTCCTTGGAATTGATCAACGAGGAAATTAAAAATATTCACGCTGAAGCAAGAGCGTTGACGAGCATTCAAGACACGTTAAGCACGGTTCAGCAGAAGATCGAATATTTAGAAAATTTGAACGTCGAAACGAATCTCGCTCATTTTCATCACGTACTCGACAACATACAGGGTGACTTGGAATCGTTACGGACGAGCGTGCCTTCGAGCGAAGATTTGGAAAAATTGAAAACGGCGGTGACGGCACTATCCGATTCGAGCGACATCAAAAGTTCATTGAGCGATCTCGAGAGTAGGGTGGCCAATCTCCCCACCTCCAAAGAATTGCACGCTTTGAAAAGAAACATATCACGTATGCTGAAACGACTAGAAACGGAAACGGCGAACGTGGAACAGATTCGAGACGAAATTAGTTCGCTGGTGTCGACGCTGCCCACTTCGCAGAGCGTCGCCGACCTTCACACGCAGTTTACAGAGATGCGAAGCATCGTGAGCGATCTTACCGAGAAGAGCTCGAAATTGAATCAAGTCGAGAACCTTCAGAATATTGTCGTCAACATCAGAGATCAAGTTGGAGTGCTGGAATCCACGCAGGAATCGACGCTGGCCTCTTTCGGTGCCAAGTTGCAAGAACTCAACGAAAACTACAAGCAGTTGAACGTGGAAGTGAAAATCAAACCGTCGTTTTCTGCCGTAACGGATACCATAATCGAGCATTTGCTACCCATCGAAAATAAACTCGGACAAGTTCACAGTAATCTCGTCACCTTCGACACTAAATTCGCCAAATTGTTCACCTTGCAAGCCATCGAAATCAACAGCGTTCCCAATCAACAGATAATCTCCACGTTCGTCGAAGGTAACAAACTGTACATGTTGCATCCTTATCATGCGTACTACAAGTTTCTCCTCGATGGCACAATTCAGATAAACGAATTTTCGTACTGGTCTCACGGCAGAAAAGCTAGCGTTCCCACCATGACCTTAATATCGAATCGTGGTGTCCAGAAAGCGGGAAACATTCCTCTGGCACGTTGGAACGAAACGCGCAACATATATGAAATACACGAAGACGAAGATCTCACCGTTTTCGACGTGAGTGCCGGCGATAAGCTGATCATTCAAAACACGAGCGAGGTGCCACCCTCTTTGAATCCCATCACGCTGGTGCTTCTCTTCAAACGTAATCTCTAAACAAAAAAATGTCTAGGCAAGCCATCGTCGAAGAATTGCATAAACCTGCACGCCGCAACTACGAACGTTTGGCTGTGGTAACCAAGGGCATCGACGACCTCTGGCAAAGTGACCTCGTGGAGATGAGCAGCGGCAATTTGAAAAACGTACATAAATGGAACAAGGCAACAAGTACCTCCTCACCGTCATAGACACATTTTCGAAATTCGCATGGGCTCTACCTTTGAAGGCGAAAACGGGATCGTGCGTCACGGAAGCTTTCAAATTAATTTTTCGCGAAAGGGGCGGCAGACGACCTCGGTTTCTGCACACGGACAACGGTAAAGAATTTTACAACGCTGTATTCCAAATGTTTATTCAAAAACATGACATTCGACATTATTCGACCTTCAGTCACATCAAATCCAGCATCGTGGAAAGATTTAATCGAACCTTGAAAACACACATGTGGAAACGATTCACGCTTCGGGGAAATTACAAATGGGTCGACATCCTGCCGGAACTCGTCGACACCTATAATGATACGGTACACAGAACGATAGGCATGAAGCCAGTTGATGTTACCAAGTCTGACGAGCAGCGTTTAATTTCTACCGTTTACTGTCCAAAGTACACGCCCACGACAAAGAAAGCTAAATACAAAATTGGAGACCAGGTGAGGATCAGCAAATTCAAACGCACCTTCGAGAAGGGATTCACAAAAAATTGGAGCACGGAACTCTTTACGGTGGTTCGAGTTTTACCCGGAAACCGACACACGTATATAATAAAAGATAGTAGCGGTGAGATTTTGAAAGGAAGATTTTACGAAGAGGAACTCTCTAAAACGAAACACCGCGACACGTACCTCATCGAGAAAGAATTGCGTAGGAAAGGTGACAAACTGTTTGTCAAATGGCTGGGGGGTGTAAGGGGTGATCTTCCACGTAGTACACCCAAATGTCAACCTCACTTCCACGTTAGTGCACCCTGGACTCAAGACTAACGAGGCTCTGGCGACTGGCCCCATGGCCAGTATAATTGTGTTTGTATTGTCCTGTTCTTTTGTCCTTATGTGTGCTGAGTGCACCTTTACAGCCTCAGCTTTTAACAAAAGTCAGAACATTTTAAATTTTTTAGTTATGCAACGATAGAGTTGTTATTTGTAGAGGTAAGGGGCTGGCCCCCGTATACTGTGACGGGAGCAAAATAGCCTAAGTGCTGACGCTCCCAAAATTTTAAATTCAAATTCAAATTCAAATTCAAATGGCTGGGACTTCCGGAAAAGAGTTGGATCGACGCGAACGAAGTGATCTTGTGAGTACGTGGAACGTGGTGAAGCGTCTACCGGATCCGGAAAGTCAAACGAGAAAAAAAAAAAAGAACGGTGAGTTGCTTCCCGACAGCATCCGCTGTCTGATCGTAGGTCCTTCGGGGTGTGGGAAAACGACACTGCTCGTGGACAATTTTCTCCTCGCACCGAATTGGTTAGATTGGAAGAACAGGCACCTGTACGTGTTCTCGAAAAGTTTGGAGCAATCCAAATACCAGCAACTGATGAAACTGTACGATGGTCTGGACATTGCAACGTTCGCCTCGGAAATAAAACCACTCGACGATTGTTGTGAAAATTCAGTCGTTGTGTTCGACGACGTCATCCTGGAAAATCAAAATGAAATTCGCAACTTTTTCACGCAAGGTCGTCACAAAGGAATGGATTGCTTCTACCTAGCTCAAACGTTTTCCAAAATTCCAAAACAGTTAGTACGCGACAACGCTAATTTCATATGTTTGTTTCGTCAAGATCACACCAACCTCAAGCACGCGTACGATGACTACGTAGGCGGAGACATGAACTACAATCAATTTTCGGAACGCTGCTGCTCTACTTGCTGGAACGGTGACGATTTCGGATTCGCGACGATCGACATGACGAGGAAACCCAACGACGGAAAATACAGAAACAAAATCAAGGATTTTCTAAACGTTGCAACGTTGTGAGAAACGACGTATATAAATAAACGTTATGACGAAACGAAAAATCGAAGACGAAAATCTCAAGCTTCGCGATTACCTCGCGAAACGCTTCAAAGGTTGGAAATCCGAGAATCGCGGATTCTACGAAGAGAAGAAACGTCAAGATCAACCTGTGATCGACGCCATCAGCGGTCTAGGTAAAGAAATTAAAAGCGTCACGGAACAAAATAAAAATTTGATCAACGAACTCGTACCGCTCGCAGCTAAAAGTTACGCCGTACCCACGCCCATTTCGAGCATTCCTTCGACACCGTTCGAACTGAAGGAAGCACCGGCACGACGTCGAGCCATAGGTAGCACGTCGTCGTCTTCGGATAAAATCGAGTTGGGACCTTTGGCACGAGACTACCTGAGCACGGGGATTTTCGACAAGGATGAAGTGTTCGGATTGTATCCCAGCATGGAAACCAACGAAGGCAGTGGTGTGGTGTGGAAGATTGGGAAATCGAAGGTGACCTTCGAAGGCAACGACATTAAAGTTAATTTAGGCGAGAAGGATAGTTGGACCAGGTATCCGGGTACGGTGGGACTGTGGGAACTCGTTGCCAAAAAGCAGCCGAAAGATTACACCGACGAAGATTACCAGAGTTACAAGGAAATTCTGATCATGACGGATGCCTTGTACCAGAACAACGATGCCTCGCAGAATAGGGTGAAATCGAGCAGCGGCGAGAAGTACAGGAATCTCATCAAACCGATTTGGAACCAGGTCAAAACAGGCAGCGGCGTCAAACGCTACAACACGTTACCCAAAGAATTCGTTTGGGTGGACGACGTTAGGAAGCTCGTGGACCGATTGTTGGTGATAGCCGGCGAAGGGAATGCAGGCAATCGTAATTTCTACAACGAGAAGGTTGGCATCGTGGACATGATCAGCACGAAACTTTCCAACTTCATCGTGAACGACGACAAGGGCATAGGTTACCTGATCAAAATCATCAACACGCTGCCTCCGAGATTCTGGAACGTGGCCGAAGGAAAGGGACTCGTGAACGACATCATCAACAAGTTACCTTTCGAGATGCATTTACCTGGCTACCAGTACAGCGGACCGGGTACCAAACTCGAGAAAAGATTGGAGAGAGGAGACAAGGGTGTGAATCCGTTGGACGCGGCATGCAAAGATCACGACATCGCCTACAACACCACGCAGACGGATCTGGATGCACGTCACGAAGCAGACAGAAAGTTAGAGCACGCAGTTTTCGAAAGGTTCGTGAGCAGAGACGCATCGCTGGGTGAACGGGTCGCCGCACTGGGTACCACCATCGCCATGAACACGAAACAAAAATTGGTGTGGGGTATATAAATAACATAGAGTAAAAAATAATAATAATAACAACATGTCTCGTATAACTGATTTGCCGCCAGAGCTACTATGTAAAATATTTAAACATGCAGTAAACGGCGATTGTGAGGATGTAGGGAAACTTGTAATCATAGCAAGAACGACGCCGGAATTTCGCATCCCTTGTGAAATGGTTCTCAAGGACCATCTTCGGGAGATCAGCGGCCTGAGGCGCGGTGATCTCAACATTATGCTTTCGGCTGCAGGGGAAAAATTAAACGATAGGTTAGATGAATTGCACGAGGCAAGGCAGGGAAGAAGACGGTACACAGTAGATTGGCGCAAGTCTAAGCAGGAGACGGAGGATATCATTACGCACATCATCGCGTTTTCCGAAGCACGCACTTTCTTCCTCTGTTAAAAAAAATAATAATATATATACGTGTCAAAAAAAAAACTTGATATATAAATAACACAAATCATAAAAAAAAATAATCTTCGGTATATATAAATAACACACATCGTGAAAAAAAAAACAATTAAATTTCTCTCTAACACTCTGAAATTTTTCTTTGATATGACGACTGAAAAAATGAGTGATCTCCAAGCATTAAAACAAATGCTAAATTTGTCAGTCGAGTATGTAAAAATTCAGGAATTGGAAGTCGACAAACCTTACACGATAACTTCCGGTTCAATCGTTTCTACCCAGTATGGTCCCAAGGTACGCCTGTTGCTCAACGCACAATACAGTCTATTTTTACCAGATCGATACGCTAACATGTTATCCGACGAGAAGCTATTTTAATCGAGAACAAAACTCGAATCGTGTACAAGGGGACAAAGGAACTTCTTGGCAAGAAAACGAAGCACGTAATAGAATTTGTGTAACGACTGCGAGGCCGTGAAAAAAAATCTCAGAACATTTATATATAAATAACATACCGTAAAAAAAACTACACGAGAAAAAATCTCAGAATATATATATAAATAACATACCGTGAAAATAACACATAGAGCATCAACATGAAGCCCAAGGGTGTCGTGTACCAGATACCATACTCCAATCTTAAAAATCTAGGTGCCCTCGATGGGTTACTCACCAAGAAACAACGCGAGAAGAAACGTTCTTGCTTGAGCAAAGGACACGGAATGAAATTACTTCTCAGCACACCTCAATTGAGACGCTTGCAGCGTTCGCGGAAACAGCAAAAGATTGGAGGTTTCATATTTAGCATCCCGGCCATCCTGGCAGCATTGGGGCCCGTTGGAAGTTTGGCTGGCGGAAGTGCCGCCATCGCGAAAACCGTCATCGACTCGAAGAAGAACAAAGCGGAATTGGAAGAACAGAAACGTCACAACCTGGCCATGGAGAAGAAAGGGGGCAAGGGCGTGATGAAAAAGTTTTAAAAAAAGAAACAACAGCACTCACCAACCGAGATATTGAATCTCTGATCGGACCGTTACAAATCAAACACTTCAGAGGAGTTTTCATGTCCGACTCGTTACCTTCAAGCGTTAAAAGAAGAGAATGCGGAGTAGTCAACTTGGACGGTCAAGAAAATCCAGGCACGCATTGGATATGTTACCACAAAAATAATGATAAAGCATTCGTTTTCGATTCTTTCGGAGGTGTTCCACCTACAAATTTAATTCATTATCTGAAAACGAACAAAACCTCTATATACTACAACGACGAACGCATTCAAAATTTCGGAGACGTGAACTGCGGTCATCTCTGCCTCTCCGTGCTCGCGTTTCTCTCTAAAATAAATAACCCTACGATCGAGGATTTCCAGAAAGCATTGTGGAACCTCAAGCAGCATCACTGGGATGGGCGTGTTCCATCTCACGAGCGAATCTTCAATCTTGAAACTCACGCTGCACGACGACATCGTCTATCCTAAATCCGTGGCTCTGCTTGCATTCTACAGCATGTACCTCATACCTAACGTCACGCAGCACAACAACAAAATTAGCGTCGGAAGCGAACACGTCGTCACGCCAGGCCAATACAATCTTTCCACTTTGCAAGCTCAATTACCCAAAGGCACATATCTTTCTCAAAATTCGGTCACGCACAGAGTGGAAATCGTATCGGCGACGGAGACCGTGGACCTGGGCACCATAGGAGAACTTTTAGGTTTCGAGAACGACACAAAACTCGAAGCTGGCATCAAGCACACGGCAGCAAACATTCCTAAATTCTTGGCCTTAGAGACTCTGAACGTACACTGCAACGTGGCGGAAGGCATGATCACGAAATCTTCGGACAGATTATTAGGAAGTCACAAGCAGACGGGAATCATAGCCACTTTCAAACCAAGTTCCGAGTTCATGGAACCGATCATCTACAGGCCCTCTTCGCCGATCTATTTTCCAGTATGTCGCAACCGCATAGACGACATAGAGTTGGTGGTGACGAACGAGAAAGGAGACGTGGTGGATTTCGCAGGTGCCACTACGACGGCCATCGTGGAGATCAACGTATAATAAATAACCATACATGTAAAATGGAGCAAATCGAAAGTTACGAATTGCAATCTTTCCCTCCCAACCGTCGCACGTTCGCCAATCTCAACGAAGCGAACAGGGAGATCGAATACGACGTGGACGTAGGCGACGGGTTCGTTCATCCTCACAGAGCGGACCTCTACCTTCAATTCGACGTGGTGAAGAAGGAAAGCGGAGACGCGTTTCCCGCAGCAGCAAACTTGATACTCGTGGACAACTTCGTGCCTCACCTGTTCTCGCAGGTGGAGGTGAGGAAACACAACACCGTCATCGACAGAATAGATTATCCAGGCATCACGTCGACGGCAGTGGGAACGTTGAAATTATCCAAAACGGACGCAGCGTACTATCAGGCCGGGGGGTTCGAAGCGGGGACCAAAATATCGACGAGAAGTCACACGGTGCTCTTTCCCATGCGTCTGCTGCCGGGATTCTTCTCGGACTACAAGGAGATCATGTGGAAGGGAGGACTGAGAGTCACGTTTCGAAGAGCGGCCAACGACAACGACGCACTGATGCGATACGCTACTTTGGGTCCGGACGGCACCACGCCGATAGCCAACACTTTACCCGAAGCAGCGAAATGCGTCATCCGGAGCATGGAGTTGAGAATGCCGATCGTGGAATACGAAACGAACTACGCCCTCAAGTACAAAGCGGAGATCTTGAAGAGTCCGCAGGTGCCGATTCACTTTCACGGTTACCAGTGCGTGCAGAAATTGGCGTCGGGAAGTCACATGGAATTCGACGTGACGACGCAGTTCAACAACATACAGTTCGACATGCCAGATTTCGTCGTGGTGCTCTTTCAGACCGGACGCGATAACAACCAGGAAAAAGATTCCAGTAAATTCGACGACTGCAAGATCAAGAACGTTTATCTCAAGAACGGCAGGAACGAAGTGTTCCCGCGCGAGAATTACAACCTCGACATGACCAAAGATGATTACCTCAAACTTTACGAAGCTTACACGGCTTACAAACGCGTGACCGAGGGGAGCGTGGACATGTACTACGCGCCCAGCGAATTCAAAACACGCAGGCCCATGACCGTCATCAACACATCTAAGAGAAAGCAGGTGGTCCCCCTCCATGTAGGACTGCCTTGACGGGGCGAGGGGGCTTAGTAGGGAGGTCAATTTCATCTCATCATTTCACCCATTCTTCATATCCATATCTCACGTTTTTCACCATTCCATCACGTCATTCATCTCCATATCTTTGACCTCCCTCTAAGAAATTTATGTAGGGAGGTCATTTTCATCTCATCATTTCACTCAGTCTTCACATCCATATCTCACGTTTTCACCATTCCATCACGTCATTCATCTCCATATCTTTGACCTCCCTATAACTAAGGGTCCTGCTAGAGGAGACAACCTCGATAAAAAACCCCTATCCCAAGGTGTGAGTTGCACGTGCCGATGGGACAGTGTTGGCTGCAGGGGTAGGTGCAGTCGCGAACGTGGCCTCGGGGATTTCGGTTTGGTCCTCGAGTAGCCTCCATTTTTGGGGGTAGGCCTTCCTCGGCATAGAGGGCATGTCGAGGCGACATTTTATGGACCCTCCACTTAAAATATTCTTTGTATATGGGTACAAAAAACAACTCAAACGGGGGGAAACCCCCAAAACGAGCGCGGCCTTCGAGCCCGCTTCAGGTAATGGAAAAGACAAGTAACGTGCCACGTTATCTTGTAATTAGTATAGTGCAGAAGACCGATAGTAACGATGAATCTGCAAGAACCAAGAAACATCCAGCAGCTACATTAAAGGACTTGTCACCATTTCTGATCAAGAAGCAGCTAGACTACGCCGCTGGTTCAGATGTACCAGAAATAAAAAAAGCTGCGAAACGGGAGTCTACTGATCCAGACCAGCACAGATCGCCAGACAAACAACCTTTTAAAGCTAAGATCTTTGGGCGACTTCTCTGTTAATGTTGAACCTCACCGTCAACTTAACAGTAGTAGAGGTGTGATTCGCCACTGGGATCTGCTAAATGCTGAGGAGGAAGAGATTCTTGAAGCACTCTCAGACCAACATGTCACCGCAGTGCAGCGAATAAAGACGCGTAAGTCCGGAGAACTAGTACCAACTGCTTCACTCATAGTGACGTTTCAAACGACCACTCTCCCAGATATTGTACGGGCTGGATATTTGAGACTCAAAGTCCGTCCGTACATCCCTAACCCGATGCGCTGTTTCAAATGCCAGCACTTTGGGCACACTCAGCCTTCCTGCAAGGCCACTACCGCCCTTTGTGGTAAGTGTAGTAAGCCTGATCATGGGACCGAACCTTGTTCTTCAGGTCCCAAATGCATTAACTGCCAAGGCGAGCATCCAGTCTGGCATCGTGACTGCCCCTCTTTCCAACAAGAGAAGAAAATCAGAGAGTTGGTCGTCACAGAGAAAATCTCTGCTGGTGAAGCAAAACAACGTCTCCGTTACAGCATACGCACTAGTTTACCTGTGCCATTCGCTACAGTTGCTGCAGCTGCTCTTAGCCGTCGCAGTGTAGGTGTACAAACCAGCGACGTGTCCACTCAAACAACAACGCTTCCTGTAGTAGCTCGTCCTGCTTCGAGGAAATCAGCAACCTCTCCTCGCTCCACGGAAAAAAAGTTCAAGCAGTACATAGTAAAGAATACTTCCTCAAGACCAGTAGTTCTCCAGTCAGGGTGGCAGCCACCACCCTGAAACTTAAGGCGCAGCTCAAAGCTGCCCGGCGGGCGCTCAAAGCACCCGCCCCCACTCCCCCTTCTTCATCCCCTTCGCCCTCTGTGTCCTTACCTGAGGACATGATACAAGACGAAGCCGCGGATGAAGAATTTATCAAGGTGACAGGGCCTAGAAACAGAGTACGCCTCAAAAGGTAACTATAATACCTCCCGCTATGGCTTATTGTCTCCAATGGAACCTTAACGGTTTCCGTATGCATCTCGAGGAACTGCAAATCTTAATATCTGAATTTGACCCTGCCATCATATGTCTCCAAGAGACACATTTTCGTCCAAATGAATCAGTGATTCTCAACGGATACACACTTTACCGCACCGACAAGCTTCCTGAGGGTCGTCGTGCACACGGTGGTGTTGCAATCGAGATAACATCCACTCAACGCCAATCTTTCTCAGCACCCCCCTCCAAGCGGTCGCTGTGCGGGTCCATCTACCACAACCAATATCTGTGTGCTGTGTCTACATCACAAGGGAGGAGCGATTCTCTCTTGACGACCTCCTTTCTATTTTCGACCAACTTCCGTCGCCTGTAGTTCTTTTGGGCGATTTTAATTCCTACAATCGTTTGTGGGGCTCCGTTCGTACAGAGCCCCGGGGTCAAATTGTAGATCAATTCCGTGAGGCATCAGCTTTAACGTTGCTGAATGATGGGACTCCCACATATTTCAGTCCTTCCTCAGGCACACACTCTGCGTTGGACTTGTCCTTCTGCAGTCCCAGCCTTGCTCCTACCACATCTTGGAGCGTTCACCCTGATCTCTGTGGGAGTGATCACTTCCCTCTCATTCTTACCTTCGAACATCTTCAGCACTCACGTGAACAACACCCTCACTGGCATCTCAGTCGGGCCGACTGGGATGCCTTCGAGCGTGCAGTGGACCTTGAAATCGATCTTGCGTCGACTCTACCACCAATCGACGCCTTAGATGTCTTTGTGTCACGAGTGCATGATGCTGCACGCGCCTCCATTCCACATCCCTGTGGACCTGCGAGGCGACGACCAGTCCCATGGTGGACTGCGGAGATCAGTGCAGCCATCAAGGACCGCAATCATGCTCTCGATCGATTTAATAGAAACCACACTGCCGCAAACCTAGAGCAGTTCCGCATTAAGCGTGCCCGTGCCCGTCGGCTCATTCGAGCCAGTAAGAAGGCGTGCTGGGTCCAATACGTGTCTTCCCTGACGAAGCAGGCTTCGTCGAAAGCCGTTTGGACCAAAGTACGTCGCATCCAGGGGGTGCATCTACTCCTCTGAGCGCTCTGGAGCACGACGGGACGTTGCACACCGATTCTGGAGACATAGCTAATATCTTGGCCACGCAGTTTTCTGATGCGTCTAGCTCTGAAAATTATGAACCACGTTTCCGCCGTGAGAAGGACCGTCAAGAACGACGCCCTCTAGTTTTTCGAAGTCATAACAACGAGCCATACAACTCTCGATTCACTGAACGGGAGTTCGATCAGGCACTTCGAGATTCAAAGAATACAGCTCCTGGAGTGGACAAGATCCACTATGAGATGCTTCGTCATCTGCCCATTGGAGCAAGAAATTTCCTTCTGGCGGTATTCAACAGGCTTTGGTTGGAGGACTCTTTCCCCACTTCCTGGAAAGAAGCTATTATTGTTCCCATCCTGAAACCAGGTAAACAACGCACCGCAGCCTCGAGTTACAGGCCTATAGCCTTAACCAGCTGTGTGTGCAAGTTGATGGAACGCATGATCAACAAGCGTCTCACCTGGTTTTTGGAGGAAAACTCATTGATAAGTAATTTTCAATGTGGTTTTCACTCCAACCGTTCCACACTGGACCATCTGGTTCAGCTGGAAACACACATTCAGGATGCATTTCTCAACAAGGAACATTTAGTAGCAGTTTTCTTTGACCTCCAAAAAGCATATGACAACGTGGCGCTTTGGCATCATAAAACAGCTCCATTCTTGGGGCGTGCGTGGCCATATGGCGTACTTTATTAAAAACTTTTTATCCGATCGTTTTTTCCGCGTACGTGTTGGGAACTCCTTTTCGGATCTTCACAAACAAGAGAACGGTGTTCCGCAGGGAAGCGTATTAAGTGTGACTCTGTTTGCCATAGCAGTGAACAGCGTTATGGCAAGCATTGTTGCCCCTGTACATGGTCTACTGTATGTAGATGACCTCACGATCTTTTGTCGCTCACGGAATCTCGCGTCAGCTTCTCGCCAACTCCAACTGACGATAAACCGTTTGGTTGAGTGGTCCTCCCAAACAGGTTTCACCTTCTCATCCGAGAAATCCGTGTGTGTTCACTTTTGTTCACATGTCATTTCGATCCTGACCTGTACATGGGGAAATCTCCCCTGTGCTTCGTGAATGAGGTCCGCTTCCTGGGCCTCATTTTCGATAAGAAATTAACATGGCTCCCTCACCTTCGCCAGTTAAAATTCTCTTGTCTTCGAGTTCTCAACCTTCTACGCGTTTTATCTCATACTTCTTGGGGTGCTGATAGGACGGTATTGCTTCGCCTATACCGTGCACTCATCAGGTCGAAGCTAGATTATGGATGTGTTGTGTATTCTTCTGCCCGCCCATCTAGACTTCGCATCCTAGACACCGTCCACCATGCTGGTATACGTGTGTGCACTGGTGCCTTTCGGACCAGTCCAGTCGCCAGTTTGTATGTAGAGCCATCTGAGCCGTCGCTGTCTCTGCGAAGACAGCGGCTGGTAGTTAACTACTTCCTCCATCTTCGCTCGATGCCTTCACATCCTTCATTCCTCACCATCTCAGACGAGGGTAGGCTGGCAAGGTATCGGCTCCACCCTAGTGTCACTAGACCATTTGGTGTTCGTGCAGACGAGATCCTGTCAGCACTTGGTGTTGACAGTGATCTTCCTGGCGTCTCTCCACTCATTCCGCCTCTTCCTACCTGGGAGTTTCCTGCACCTTCTATCGATTTTTCCCTGACTGCCCTTCCAAAGGCAGAAACACCAATGGTTGTATACCAGCAACGGTTTTTAGAGCTTCGTGCGAGGCACCCCAATTTTAATGTGTTTTACACGGATGGGTCCAAGACAGTCGAATCACTTGGTTGCGCTTTCGTCCTAGACTCTCAAAGTTTCAGTTTCTCGCTACATCCTGCCTGTTCCATCTTTACGGCAGAGTTGTACGCCATTCTAAAGGCACTGGACTTTGCAGACGTCAATGGGCTGAAGAAAGTCCTTGTGTGCTGCGATTCGACCAGCGTGTTGCAGTCTCTGGATTCGCCGTATTCCCGGCATCCGGTAGCGCAACGCATATTCAGACGGCTTGTGTCCTTATCTGCCAGTGCGGATGTACAGTTCTGTTGGGTCCCTAGCCACGTGGGCATCCAGGGGAACGAAGCAGCTGATGCTGCCGCCAAGTTTGCTCATGCAGATGGCGACGTTCTCGTCCACCTTTTGCCAGCTAGCGACCTGCAGAACGTGTTCCGTTGTCGCCTTCTTGACACTTGGCAGGCCGAGTGGGATACGGAAACGGGGAACAAGCTTCACGCTGTTTGGCCCACCATAGGTGCTTGGCGTTCCTCGTCTCGTCCCTCTCGGCGAGAAGAAGTTATTCTTACCCGCATGCGTATAGGACACAGCCCTCTCACGCATGGTCACCTACTTCAAGGGCTGGACCCACCGTTGTGTCGTGCTTGTAATGTTTTATTAAGCATTCGACACATTCTCGTTGAATGTGTCGATCTTGCTTACCTCCGGCAGACTTTTAACCTTTCCGGCTGTTTGTCATCCCTCTTGGCTGATGACAGCAGTATTTTATCACGTGTTTTTAGTTTTTTGCGAAGAGCTTGACTCTTCCACCGTCTGTAAGGAGGTTTTTAGTTTGTTCTGACTTTTTAATGTGTCGTGTTTGTCTCGTGCAGGTCTCTTTACAACCTTGCACTTTTAGTTCTTTCCCAAGGGGCTATCTACACCCCCTTTTTTAAATCTCAGTCAGAATTTTAGATAAGGGGACATTTCCCCGTATATACAGAAGGGTGCGAAATGGCCTTAAGTGCCGACGCACCCATAAATTTTAACTCTATCTATCTATCTAGAAAGCAGGTGGTGGTCAACGATCGAACCAACATCAAGATCGTGTGCGAGTTCTACAACGCGCTGCCTGCCGATACCCTTCCCCGCGAGAGCATCGAGGCTGGCCGGGAGGAACCTCAGGGAGTCGAGGAAGCGAAGCTCGACGGTACAATGTGATCCCGGGATTCGAACCCACTTGCTCAAGCTGATGTAACGCTCCTCGTTCTGCGCCAGGACGTTGATTCGCATGTCGTCGTACCCAAAGTGAGGCACCAGATGGTGGAAGTCGTATCCCGAGCCATTGTGAAAAAACACAGGGATGAAGCGCGGGTCCCGGGCCATGAGGTTGCATCCGTTGCACCAAGGACCAACGTACCTGCCGTTAAAGTGATCATGGTGTTGGACTTTACGGTTGTTGGCGGTGTACTCCTCGACGCAGACAGGGCAAGCGATGGCCTCGTCGTGTCTACGTTGATCGTCGGGGGGCAGAGGGAGCATAGACTTGGGGGCCAACAGTACCTTCCCTATCTCGATGGCCTCGACAACCATCCTCTCGAGGAAGTGTTTGGCTGCGTCGGGACCACGGTACACGTAGGGCTCGGGGGCGATGTGCTGGTCTCGTCGCACCACAACGTATGCGAAACTGGATGCCTCGTGGAGTTGGTAAGGTGTGGTGGAGGAAACTTCGGGGTCGGGATCGCAAGTGGACAGGGGTTTGAGGAAGGCCTCGAAATCCGCGATGATGATAGCGGGGTGCTCTACCATGGCACCGTGCTTGTGGAAACGCTCCACGGTGCCAGGTTTGGGCAAGACTGCCACAGCCGGCTCGTTGGCTTTGCAATAAAGTTTGTGGCGAGCGAGCTTCTCTGCAGCGATGTTGCGACCTCTGATGCTCTCATAATCCAGCTTTTTCCGATTATCAAATGTGGACAAGCACCTGCGACACACCTCGACGTGGTGACTTTCACTGCTCCGTTGGCTCGAAACAAGCCGAGAGAGGGAACGGATAAGGGTGTAGTGGTGATGGATCTCGTCCTTAATGAGCAGAAGATGAATTTCCTGCACACCATCATCGTCTACGTCGCTCACCCGGATGGGGTACACCACATTTTTGTCAGTGAGGCCGTAAACGTTGATGGCCATCCGAGGGTTGTGTGTACGGGCCTCGAACTTGCGAATGTCCGGGACCTCCACCGGGTAGTCGATCCCAGCCATCGCATCTTCCAGCTCTGGCTCGTACTGCATGTAGTGGTTAACCCGGTGTGGTTGGTTTTTCCAGTGGACAGGGTGCAAAGCTGCAAGCACATACCATACGAAGCACTTGGCGTCACTGTTCTGAATGTTCAGAACGGCCTTCTTTGCCGCGATGGAACGTGGTAAGGGGACATAGCTGGAGGCGGAGAGAGGCACGAACTTGCAAAGTTTGACGCACAGTTCGTGAGGCTCCCCACACAGCGAACCCCCCGAGCCCTTAGCTTGGTGTTCTTCTTGTTTCACCACCAGCTCATCGGCAAACTTGTTGTAGATGGCCTCGAGGTTGTCGACATCCGCCAGATGCAGCGTCTTCGCCTTGGTGTTGTGGCAGAAGCTGTAAATTTCGTCAGACGGCTTCTTGTACTGGCAACGTAGCGATGCGTAGAATTTAGTGGAGTGCGTTGCAAGCGCATCGTTGAGGATGGAAATGATTTTGGCTTGCACGTTCTCCAAAAAGCTACGCACGTCGCATGAGCCCTCAGAAGTGAGACAAAGTCCTCTAACAAACGCTGGAAAGCAGAGTGGTTCGCTTTCGCCATAGGCTTCACACGTTTGGCGGATGGTGGCGAGTCGGCTTCCGCTTTCCTCTTGGTCGAGCTGGTCGACGGTTGTGGAACAGGTGCTCCGACGACTTTGCATGATGTTATATGCCTTTTCAAATTATTAATAGTAATATGTTTGTCGCACCTGGGACATGATTTTTTAGCAGCCACACGCTTACCAGGTACGCAGGTACGACAGTGCCTTTGGAAATGTTTAGCTGAGACACCAGTTTCACAAGTGGGGCATATTTGTACCGATTGCATCTTGTTGAAAAAAATAATATTTGTGGGGTGTTATTTTATATATGTAGTGGAGGAGTGTCACAAAATAAATACTTTTGCAATAAGAAAAACCTTGGAAGGCTAATTCGCTATAATGAAAATATTTGTGGGGGTATGTTATTTTATATATAGTGGAGTGCCACAAAATAAATGCTGTGCAATAATTCTCGATGGTGCTGGGTTTGGTGTGAGTGTGCTATTTATGTATATGCTACTTCTTGCTTCTTAATGAATCCTGTAAATAATTGAAAAAAAAAATAATTAAGCTTGTGTATAGAAAACACAAAAATATTATGTGTACATAATTCTACCAAACAATCTTTTTTTTCTAACCCTCAGCCCTCTTGGCGTATGAAGTATAAATCATAATTTCAGAAAACAGAGTTATTTTCCGGTCGCCATTTTTGAAATCAAACCATAAGCATTATGTTTATAGTATTCGTCGAGCAATAGCAGATAGAGCAAGAATCGTTTTCCTACAACCCATAGTTTATGAATTACAAAACATCTTAGAAATTACATCTTGAAATTTTATTCCAAAATAACTCGAAAACAGCAGGCACTAGTCATCATCCCTCCAATAGGTTGTAGAGTACTTCTAATTTTGTATCGAATGCTATTAAAATTTTCGAATTAGGGTAAAAACTAAGTCGGCAAATCAAGTTTCTCAAAAAAATAAAAAAAATATCTGTATTTCCGAAACTTGAGGGGGTAGAATCGATTTTATTTGCTAGTCGAATAGTTCTCGTGGAATCCTATCCAACAAACCTAAAATCATCATCCTAGCTCAATTAGGAGCCAAGAAAATCAATGTCTTGGAAAACGTCTTAAGATTTTTGTCTTAAGAAAATTTTCTTGACAGACCGGAAGTAACATCTTGAGATACCGGAAGTCGACTTTCTTAAAGATTAAGATATTTGTCTTAAGACGTTTTCCAAGACATTGATTCTCTTGGCTCCTATGGGACCTAGAACCATGTAACTTTGATCTATGTATATACCAGTACTTGCCCGACCCTGTGGCCGAGTGGTTAGCACATCGCGCTGCGACGCCAAGGGTCCCGGGTTCGAATCCCGGTCGGGCTTGGTTGTTTGTGAATGTCCATTTCATCACTCATCCCCAATCTTCGCAAATTAGCCAACAAGTACAAAACGCGAACTAAAATAAACTAAATCAATCAATCAATCAATATATCAGTACTTTTCCCAAATGTTCACTCGCCTTACAACCCACCCGATCAAAAAAATAAAATTTACCCCCTGCGCGCATGCACACATGTATAAATTTAAAATATAGGCTCGATATTGAAACAAAATATTATTTTTTTTCCTCCTCTCCTCTCTCTCTCTGGCCAAGATTGCAAATAATTGCAGGAATAATAATACCATGATATTTTTTTTAGACTGTAGGTCCAGGTCACCCGAACCAGACAACATTTGAGTTGGTGTTTTTTAAGTCCACTTTATGTGCAGTAAGGCTAATCGGGACTAGACCTACAGAGTGTTTTTAAAATGTTATCCGAACCACTTGTGCCTCCAGCGGGTATCGAACCCTTGAATACAAGCCTACCTACCACTGCGCCATAGGGGAGGCCCCAGACGACATATTTGCACTACATCAAGCAAAAATATATTCATATCTGTGCATATAGGAAGTCCAATACATAGTTGGTAATATGTGATGTGATCAGCACCAAACATTTAATTTTTTATGTATGTATATTTAAGTTCCGTGTTTGCCCGACCCTGTGGCCGAGTGGTTAGCACATCGCGCTGCGACGCCAAGGGTCCCGGGTTCGAATCCCGGTCGGGCTTGGTTGTTTGTGAATGTCCATTTCATCACTCATCCCCAATCTTCGCAAATTAACCAAGAGGTACAAAACGCGAAGTAAAATAAACTAA
Organism: Lepisma saccharinum; assembly: GCF_977018435.1. Taxonomy (NCBI): domain Eukaryota; kingdom Metazoa; phylum Arthropoda; class Insecta; order Zygentoma; family Lepismatidae; genus Lepisma; species Lepisma saccharinum. The sequence goes on from NW_028142891.1 coordinate 7,319,064, forward strand.
ATCAATCATTAAGTTCCGTGTTGCAATCATGAAATTAAATTTTAATTAACTTTTTTTTTTCCTATCCATCTCTCTCTCAAATCTATATAGCCTGTTCATATTTGGCATGTCGGCCATTTTGTTTACGTAGCAAAAAAAAAAAATCTCAAATCTCGTTGTAGCCATAAGTATAATTGGATATAATTGCCGGATTTTATTTAATTTTAGGTTTAAAATCAATAAGCGTGCATAAAAAAAACAACTAAATATTTTAAATAAATAAGATTCAAATAACTATGTACTTCCACTAGCCTCTGCGATGGCGCAGCGATAGCCTTGTAATCAAGAGATCTCGGGTTCGATACCCGCACAAGTGGTTCTTGAAACTGTAGGTCCAGTCCCGATTAGCCTTACTGTGCATAAAGTGGACTTAAAACATTAAATCAATCAGTACTTCCACTAGCCTCTGCGATGGCGCAGCGATAGCCTTGTAATCAAGGGTTCGATACCCGCACAAGTGGTTCTTGAAACTGTAGGTCCAGTCCCGATTAGCCTTACTGTGCATAAAATGGACTTAAAACATTAAATCAATCAGTATTTCCACTAGCCTCTGCGATGGCGCAGCGATAGCCTTGTAATCAAGGGTTCGATACCCGCACAAGTGGTTCTTGAAACTGTAGGTCCAGTCCCGATTAGCCTTACTGTGCATAAAATGGACTTAAAAAACACCAACTCAATCAATCAATCAGTACTTCCACTAGATATCAAAAACACGCAACTCTCCTCTATTTTTTTTCTTGCCTTCCTCTAACAATTTAACACATTTATTTTTTTTTGAAATATGCCCCGCACACATATTCCCTACCTACCAACAACGGCACACAGAAGAAAAAAGATATTCCAGCTACCAAGATGCATGCTTCAAATATATAAAAGCAGAGAGAGACATGAAACACCTTCTATATTCTCTCTCTTTTTGCATGTTTTGTGAGTATATTTTCTTCCACAATACATAAGAGCTGGTTGGTTTTTCAGGAAGTTACCTTCCTTCCACAATCTCTTATATCTGTTTGGCTCGTTTCAAGAATCAACTCACAAAAGCAATGCCATACTTATAAATCAAAGCCAACTCATGCAAGCTAAGAAACAAAGTTACTTACTTTCGGAAAATCCTGCGGAAATGCTCTTCACGGCCGTTCAAAATGAAAGAGAACTTTCTACACTAGCGCTTTAAGTTTTATACGGTTTTCTAATGAGGTTAAAAGTGAAATGACAGTCAACGCAACGTGGACCAATAGAAATCCGAGGCAATCTTCTCTAGAACATTCTTCTTCCCCCCACATTTCAGCCACATCATTTTGCGAGTTCGAAAATTCACAAGTTAATGCATCGCATCGCATCACTGCTACCTATGCTGCTAACTGACGTCACTATTTCTCAAAAGTTGCCAGACCTGATGTTAACAACCTGCTGTAACCTAAGCATCATGTGTATTGAAATATAAACAAAACAAATTGTATACGTCAGTAGAAAATTCCATCGCTCGGCTATTGAAAATCAAACAAACAATGAAGTATAACTTCCGTCGTCCCAAGGCCTACGTATTGTTGAATTTGTGCCATTGTGTCAACGTTGATAGCACACGCAGAGAGAGAGAGGGAACGAAATTGTCGTTTTTCTAGATATCCACAGGCAAAAGCGTAATATTTTGTTTGTTTGCTTGCGTCACAATACAGGCGCGCGCGCGCGCGCGTGTGTGTGTGGCACATCGTTCCCGAAAGAGGTAGGTTTACAAAGGTCACGATATATAAACATTTGACCGGGACTTAGAAAATTACGATAAGGTGCATTCATCCTTCAAGAATGAGAGAGTGCATTATTTACTCATCACGCTGTGTCAGCGCAACAAATGAAGGCGCGGAACGTGGAGAGAAAGTGAGGTTTTGAGGTTTTGGTGAACCTCAATTAATAAAAATGAGTTTTTGAGATTTTGGTGATCCCCAAATGAGTAAAATGAGTTTTTGATGTTTTGGTGCTCTTTTCTTCGCTGGAAAACATCGTTAGCGCAATAAATGAGGCGCGGAACGTGGAGAGAAAGTGAGTTTTTGAGGGTTTTTTTATCCCCAATTGAGGTTGGTGAAACGGTCACACGCCACTACTCGAGACAATTTCCCGTCGCGATTAGTATTGGAAGCAAATGCGACGAATTTCTTAGGAGGTATGAACATAGATGGAACTTTTATAGATTTCTTGTGTAAGTATACTGAGTCTTGTCCGGTTGGCGATCGTGTAGTCGTGTTTTTGCATTGGTCGTCTTTCCGTATTTGGGTTCGAATCTCATTACTCACACTAGCTGTGTGTTTTTCCTGAACGTAAGGTTCAAAGGATGGATGAGGTTTCCGTAACATTACTCCTGCTGTGTTTAAATATCTAACAAAACAATTAAAGAAATCTGCGCCTAGAATTATACGATCTCTTAATGAAGGATTTGCACAGACTGCCATTTGCATACCAATTTTATGTGATCCAATCCAAAAATAAAAGTTACAAACTGGAGTGTTCCTTGAGGCAACACCCGATAGTGTAGACAATGTTACTGAACCTGTCCTTCTAGCAGAAATCTTAATATTGCGAGGTAACATACCAAAATGTAACAAACTACAAGTACTACCTGTGTCTATAAGTGCTGGAAACTTTTTCCCAAAAATTTTTACATTTATCATCGGTCTTTTGTTATAGTTTTCGTTTCCTAATGAGAAAGAAGAACAATTTTCTGCACGATACGATCGTTCTTTCAGGGGTTTTGTCTGACTTGGGTGAAGGCGTCCCCTGTGGCGCATTCCCATTATGCGTTTGGGTTTTCTGAGTTTCTTGGAAAAGGAGAAGGATTTCGTGGCCCTCTGTTAGAATTTCGCTCATAATTCCTATGATTATGACCTCTAGAATCACGGCCTTGTATTGAAAAAGATCCGCGTCCTCGAGTGGTCGAATATCCATTATTTGAGGGGTATGATCCTTTGTTGGGACAGTAACGCGCAAAATGAAATTTAGATCCACACGTAAAACATAGCCTATCACCATTTCTACCATTGTTACTGTTATTAGGTCTACCTCTAAAAGATGTAGATTCTCTGCCTCTTCCTACACCTCGCTGCGAATGAGATTTCCATCTAATTTCTTGTCTCTGATTTTCCGGGATTTGAGACTGCTCCATCGCATGCACATAGCGCTTTTGATTTTCCGATGGTCCTGAAAAATTTCTCTGTCCGGGATTTGATCCTTTTACAACTTGCGCGTAAGATCGCGAAGCAATGTCAGCTTGTCGTTTAGCACGCTCTAAAAGTCGCAAGTTGGCTAATAAGTCGTCCAATGTTTGCGCTTTCATAGTTACTAATTTCTCGGCGTCTTGCGCTTGTAACCCATTACAAATGAAATTAATTTTGCCATCGTTATTCATATTCGGATCTGCTTGGTTACACATTTTCAACACATCATAAAAGTAATTCTCTATTGACTCTTCGGGTTGTTTCTTTCGTGCAGCTAGATCAAGATAAGCCTGTCCTATAGTAAAAGAGGTTGAAAAGCCTTTGTTAACGCTTCTTCAACTTGTGTAAAACCTTGCAAATTTTCCAGCATTTCACGGTTTAAATCCCAATACGCTAACGCACTTTTTTTTAGATACGCAGTTAAAAATGTGACCTTTTGTGTGTCTGTCCACCCTAAAATCGAGGATACTCTCCGATATGTGTTAAAAAAATCAGATATATTCTCTCCCGGATCCGCGTTGAAATTTTCTGGTTGAATAGACGGGGTTCTAGCATAAGAACACATGGTGGGATTCGAATTAGTAGCTGCAGATGGAGGGTCAGGCATTTCTAGTATGTCAGTTTCGATAGGTAGAGGTGTACGTATTGCTTCCTCAGAGCAAGCAGGAAGTGGACACGTAACGGTCGCAGTAAGTAGGGGTTTGCATTCACCAGACGTCTGTTGACGAGTAAGAACCATTAAACAACTCGATTTTTGTACAACGACAAAGCGGACATCTTAACAAAACACAATAATCAAGTTTCGACAAACTACCTCATTTCGAACAACGGACCACCAAGAAAGCACCAGAGATAACCTCACCAAACCAAACCTAAAAATTTCAAACATACCTTCGTCAGGGAGCGCGTGATATTTGCTCCACTGTGAAACGGAGAGAACCGTAAAAACACGTAGCAAGGCACTGGGTTCTTCCCTCAGCTGTAAGCAGAGAACCGCACCTCCACCATTCTGTAACGCTTGTGGGGTGTCTGGCGTTACGAGGGGGACTATTTTCTCAGATGGTAGACATTAATAAGCAACACGTTTAATATATATATCTGCTATTTATTATTCTAATGATTAACAGTAGTGATTATAGACTAACTCCCTATCTATATGGCCATTTAGTGACTTGAGCTATTCCTATAAGTAATAAGTCCCAAGTCCCCCTCCATGTAGGACTGCCTTGACGGGGCGAGGGGGCTTAGTAGGGAGGCCAATTTCATCTCATCATTTCACCCATTCTTCATATCCATATCTCACGTTTTTCACCATTCCATCACGTCATTCATCTCCATATCTTTGACCTCACTATTAAGTAAGGTGGGGAGGTCATTTTCATCTCATCATTTCACTTATTTCTCACATCCATATCTCACGTTTTCACCATTCCATCACGTCATTCATCTCCATATCTTTGACCTCCCTATAACTAAGTGTCCTGCTAGAGGAAACAACCTCGATAAAAAAAACCTATCCCAAGGTGTGAGTTGCACGTGCCGATGGGACAGTGTTGGCTGCAGGGGTAGGTGCAGTCGCGAACGTGGCCTCGGGGATTTCGGTTTGGTCCTCGAGTAGCCTCCATTTTTGGGGGTAGGCCTTCCTCGGCATAGAGGGCATGTCGAGGCGACAATTTATGGACCCTCCACAATAAACACATTTTGTATATGGGTACAAAAAACATCTCAAACGGGGGGAAACCCCCAAAACGAGCGCGGCCTTCGAGCCCGCTCCAATTAGTGGAAAAGACAAGTAACGTGCCACGTTATCTTGTTATCAGTATTGTTGAGAAGACCGATAGTAACGATGTTTCTGCAACAACAAAGAAACACGGAGCTGCTACATTGAAGGACTTGTCACCATTTCTTATCAAGAAACAGCTAGACTACGCCGCTGGTTCCGATGTTCCAGAAATAAAGAAGCTGAGAAACGGGAGTCTACTTATCCAGACCAGCACAGATCGCCAGACCAACAACCTTTTAAAGTTACGATCTTTGGGCCATTTCACTGTTAATGTTGAACCCCATCGTCAACTTAACAGTAGTAAAGGTGTGATTCGCCACTGGGATCTGCTAAATGCTGAGGAGGAAGAGATCCTTGAAGCACTCTCAGACCAACATGTCACCGCAGTGCAGCGAATCAAGACGCGAAAATCCGGAGAACTTGTGCCAACTGCTTCGATTATATTAACGTTCCAAACGACCACTCTCCCAGATATTGTACGGGCTGGATATTTGAGACTAAAAGTCCGACCATACATCCCTAACCCGATGCGATGTTTCAAATGCCAGCACTTTGGGCACACTCAGCCTTCCTGCAAGGCCACTACCGCCCTTTGTGGTAAGTGTAGTCTGCCTGATCATGGGACCGAACCTTGTTCTTCTGGTCCCAAATGCATTAATTGCCGAGGCGAGCACCCAGTCTGGCATCGTGACTGCCCCTCTTTCCAACAAGAGAAGAAAATCAGAGAGTTGGTCGTCACAGAGATAATCTCTGCTGGCGAAGCAAAACAACGTCTCCGGGAAAGTACACGCACCACTTTACCTGTGCCATTCGCTACAGTTGCTGCAGCTGCTCTTACCCGCCGCAGTGTGGGTGTACAAACCAGCGACGTGTCAACTCAAACACCAACGATTCCCGTAGTAGCCCGCCCTGCTTCGAGGAAACCAGCAACCACTCCTCGCTCCACAGAGAGGAAGTTGAAGCAGGTGCATACAAGGGAATATTTTCTGAAGTCTACTAGCTCTCCAGTCAGGGTGGCAGCCACCACCCTGAAACTTAAGGCGCAGCTGAAGGCTGCCCGGCGGGCGCTCAAAGCACCCGCCCCCTCCCCCTTCTTCATCCCCTTCGCCCTCTGTGTCCTTACCCGAGGGACATGATACAGGACGAAGCCGCGGATGAAGAATTTATCAAGGTGACAGGGCCTAGAAATAAAGTACGCCTTAAAAGGTAACAACCATACCTCCAGCTATGGCTTATTTTCTCCAATGGAACCTTAACGGTTTCCGTACACATCTCGAGGAACTGCAAATTCTAATATCTGAATTTGACCCTGCCATCATATGTCTCCAAGAGACATTTTCGTCCAAATAAATCAGTGATTCTAACCGGATACACGCTTTACCGCACCGACAAGCTTCCTGAGGGTCGTCGTGCACACGGTGATGTTGCAATAGGTGTTCGAGATAACATCCACTCAACACCAATCTTTCTCACCACCCCCCTCCAAGCTGTCGTCGTGCGGGTCCATCTACCACAGCCAATATCCGTTTGCAGTGTCTACATCACAAGGGAGGAGCGATTCTCTCTTGAGGACCTCCTTTCTATATTCGAGCAACTTCCGTCTCCTGTAGTTCTTTTGGGCGATTTTAATTCCTACCATCGTTTGTGGGGCTCCGTTCGTACAGACCCCGGGGTCAAATTATAGATCAATTCTGTGAGGCATCAGGTTTAACGTTGCTGAATGATGGGACTCCCACATAATTCAGTCCTTCCTCAGGCACACACTCTGCGTTGGACTTGTCCTTCTGCAGTCCTAGCCTTGCTCCTACCACATCTTGGAGCGTTCACCCTGATCTCTGTGGGAGTGATCACTTCCCACTGCTTCTAACTTTCGAACATCTTCAGCACTCACGTGAACAACACCCTCACTGGCATCTCAGTCGGGCCGACTGGGGTGCCTTCGAGCGTGCAGTGGACATTGAAGTCGATCTAGCGTCGACTTTGCCAGCCATCGACGCCTTAGATATATTTGTGTCAAGAGTGCATGATGCTGCACGCACCTCCATTCCACATCCCAGTGGACCTGCGAGGCGACGCCCAGTCCCCTGGTGGACTGCGGAGATCAGTGCAGCCATCAAGGACCGCAATCATGCCCTAGATCGATTCAATAGGAACCACACTGCCGCAAACCTCGAGCAGTTCCGCATTAAGCGTGCCCGTGCCCGTCGGCTTATTCGAGCCAGTAAGAAGGCGTGCTGGGTCCAATACGTGTCTTCTCTGACGAAGCAGGCTTCGTCGAAAGCCGTTTGGACCAAAGTACGTCGCATCCAGGGGGTGCATCTATTCCTCTGAGCGCTCTGGAGCACGATGGGACGTTGTACACTGATTCCGGAGACATAGCTAATATCTTGGCCACGCAGTTTTCTGATGCGTCTAGCTCTAAAAATTATGAACCACGTTTCCGCCGTGAGAAGGACCGTCAGGAACGACGCTCTCTAATTTTTCGAAGTCATAACACCGAGCCATACAACTGCCCATTCACTGAACGGGAGTTCGGTCAGGCGCTTCGAGCTTCTAAGAATACAGCTCCTGGAGTGGACAAGATCCACTATGAGATGCTTCGTCATCTGCCCATTGGAGCCAAACATTTCCTTTTGGCGGTATTCAACAGTGGAGGACTCTTTCCCCACTTCCTGGAAAGAAGCTATTATTGTTCCCATCCTGAAACCACGTAAAGAACGCACCGCAGCCTCGAGTTATAGGCCTATTGCCTTCTGCTAGCTGTGTGTGCAAGTTGATGGAACGCATGATCAACAAGCGTCTCACCTGGTTTTTGGAGGAAAACTGCTTGATAAGTAATTTTCAATGTCGTTTTCGCTCCAACCGTTCCACACTGGACCATCTCGTTCAGCTGGAAACACATATTCAGGATGCATTTCTCAACAAGGAACATTTAGTTGCAGTTTTCTTTGACCTCCAAAAGGCATATGACACAACGTGGCGCTTTGGCATCCTAAAGCAGCTCCATTCTTGGGGCGTGCGTGGCCATATGACGTACTTTATTGAAAATTTTTTATCAGATCGCTTTTTCCGCGTACGTGTTGGGAACTCCTTTTCGGATCTTCACGAACAAGAGAACGGTGTCCCGCAGGGCAGCGTACTTAGTGTGACTCTGTTTGCCATAGCAGTAAACAGTGTTATGGCAAACATTCTTTCCCCTGTACATGGCCTCCTCTATGTCGACGACCTCACGATCTTTTGTCGCTCACGGAATCTCGCGTCAGCTTCTCGTCAACTCCAACTGACGATAAACCGTTTGGTTGAGTGGTCCTCCCAAACAGGTTTCACCTTCTCATCCGAGAAATCCGTGTGTGTTCACTTTTGTCGTCAGCGTACATGTAATTTAGATCCTGACCTGTACATGGGGAAGTCTCCCCTGTGCTTCGTGAATGAGGTCCGCTTCCTGGGCCTCATTTTCGATAAGAAATTAACATGGCTACCTCACCTTCGCCAGTTAAAGTTCTCTTGTCTTCGAGTTCTCAACCTTTTACGCGTTTTATCTCATACTTCTTGGGGTGCTGATAGGACGGTATTGCTTCGCCTATACCGTGCACTCATCAGGTCGAAGCTAGATTATGGATGTGTTGTGTATGCTTCTGCTCGCCCATCTAGACTTCGCAACCTAGACACTGTCCACCATGCTGGTATACGTGTGTGCACTGGTGCCTTTCGGACCAGTCCAGTCGCCAGTTTGTATGTAGAGGCATTTGAGCCGTCGCTGTCACTGCGAAGACAGCGGCTGGTAGTTAACTACTTCCTCCATCTTCGCTCGATGCCTTCACATCCTTAATTCCACACCATCTCAGACGAGGGTAGGCTGGCAAGGTATCGGCTCCACCCTAGTGTCACTAGACCATTTGGTGTTCGTGCAGACGAGATCCTGACAGCACTTGGTGTTGACAGTGATCTTCCTGGCGTCTCTCCACTCATTTCGCCTCTCCCTACCTGAGAGTTTCCTGCACCTTCTATTGATTTTTCTCTGACTGCTCTTCCAAAGTCAGAGACACCAATGGTTGTATACCAGCAACGGTTTTTAGAACTTCGTGCGAAGCACCCCAATTTTAATGTGTTTTACACGGATGGGTCCAAGACATTCGAATCAGTTGGTTGCGCCTTCGTCCTAGACTCTCAAAGTTCCAGTTTCTTGCTACATCCTGCCTGTTCCATCTATACGGCAGAGTTGTACGCCATTCTAAAGGCACTGGACTTTGCAGACGTCAATGGTCTGAAGAAAGTCCTTGTGTGCTGTGATTCGACCAGCGTGTTGCAGTCTCTGTATTCGCCGTATTCCCGGCATCCAGTAGCGCAACGCATATTCAGACGGCTTGTGTCCTTATCTGCTGCACAGATGTACACTTCTGTTGGGTCCCTAGCCACGTGGGCATCGAGGGGAACGAAGCAGCTGATGCTGCCGCCAAGTCTGCTGATGCAGATGGCGACGTTCTCGTCCACCTTTCGCCAGCTAGCGACTTGCAGAATGTGTTCCGTTCTCGCCTTCTTGACACTTGGCAGACCGAGTGGGATGTGGAAACGGGGAACAAGCTTGACGCTGTTAAGCCCACCATAGGTGTTTGGCGTTCCTCGTCTCGTCCCTCTCGGCGAGAAGACGTTATTCTTACCCGCCTGCGTATAGGACACAGCCGTCTCACGCATGGTCACCTACTGCAAGGGCTGGACCCTCCGTTGTGTCGTACTTGTAATGTTATTTTAAGCATCCGACGCATTCTCGTTGAATTTGTCGATGTTGCTTACCTCCGGCAGACTTTTAACCTTTCCGGCTGTTTGTCATCCCTCTTGGGTGATGACAGCAGTATTTTATCACATGTTTTTAGTTTTTTGCGAAGAGCTGGACTCTTCCACCGTTTGTAAGGAGGTTTTTAGTTTATTCTGACTTTTTAATGTGTTGTGTTTGTCTCGTGCAGGTCTTTTTACAACCTTGCACTTTTAGTTTTTCCCAAGGGGCTCTTTACACCCCTTTTTTAAGTTTTCAGGCAGAATTTTAGATAAGGGATATTTTCCCGTATACATAGAAGGGTGCGAAATGGCCTTAAGTGCCGACGCACCCAGAAATTTTAACTCAATTCAATTCAATAAGTCCCAAGTGTCACCACTTGGTTAAGTTGTGGCTTACCCTCTAAGATAGGCGCGGCCTCTTGTCTTCTCTCGGAGTATCTGGACTCAGCCCCCTTTTCTATGATTCTCCTAGTATTTATTAACATGGGCGTCCTTGTCTCAATTCCCCAACCCAACTTAGTATATCGCAACCTTGTGATTATTTTAGCTGACAGTCCTTTCTGGGGGGAGGTATGGCCTTGCTGACCATGACGAAGGCTTGTGGTCCGTAGACCTCGAGCTTATCGTCAGGGATGCCCCCCAGAATATTCACGGCCAAGGCTCTGGCCTTGTTGAGCTAAACCACCTAGCCTTGTCAGGAACCTTGCCCTTGATAGTTTTGGGGGGGGGAAGGAAGGGCCTGGTCTGTATCACACGTGTTGAGGACGAGACAAGTGATAGTGACGCAAGTCCTATTTCCTGGTTTTGCTTTCCTACTCTTGGCAGAGACAACGCCCCATTATGTAACTTGCTGAAACGCTCGTTACAATATTCAAAGTTAATATCATGTACACCCCTTTCATTCACTGCAAGCGGATTGTATACATAGAAACACACATAAAAAAACCAAAATGTGACAGTGTATGTGTGTCTTGAATAATTTTCATACACGGCCATCAAGTTTGCAACCAACTCCTGTATGCTATCTGGTATATTTGATTATCTCAGAGGAAATCGCCCGTGCAGCACAGGTTTCACTCGTCCCAAGACAGAACAACAATCTCTGCCGCTAGCTGCTCTGTGGCCGCGGTGGCTCAGTCGGTAACGCGTCTGACTACCATGCTCAAGGTCCCGGGTTCGATCCCCGGCCGGTTCAAATCCGGGAACTTTTCTAACGATGGAAGCGGCCCCGGCGCCCACCCAGCGTCGAATAACATGGGTACCTGGGGGAAACCCTGGGGGTAAAGGCGGTCAGGGGCGTGATGCTGATCACATCACCCCACTCACGACCGGGATCAAGAAAGTGTGGGGCGTTACCCCCACACCCCCTATACGCCTTCATGGCGTGGTGCTATGCACAGGGGGGCACTTTACCTTTTTTTTAGCTGCTCTGGTTGCAGGAAGATATCATCACCCACAATTTGACAATATAAGTTATGACCTTCATGCAGTAAGGCGTCTATAATGCCAGTATAACTTAAATGAATTGTTCAAAATAACGTACCAGGCAATAGCACATGCAGGGTTTGCCACGCTCTGGGCATTTCTTTCCTCTGTGAAGATTCTCAAATCTCCTTGATGTGTTGTGCCGCTTGCAACGCATGTGAAGACATCTGATGTATCCATTTCAAAAACAACACACTAACAAAAAAATACTGTATAAAACACAAACGTAACTTACAGTGGAGCTTTTTCTAGTCTAGTCTAACTTTCAGAACATTATCCATCGAAGCAGCACAAACCGTCATACCGGAAAACTGTAATATTGTAATCCAACTGATATTCATGTACAATTGACATATTCTATTCATTTGCTTTGTCAACAGGCTTTAATTTGAATATGAATAAAAATCTTTTGGGTGCGTGAGCACTGAGGCTATTTTGCACCCATCACTCTATACAGGGTCCAGTCCCTTATCATAACAAAAAGAAAAGCGTGTCTGAAAACTGAAATTTCCTTACCTTGGTTAAAGGCTGAGGCTAGAAAGGGGCACTCAGCACAAATAAGGAGAAACACAGGACAACACATAATTATACTGGCCCCGCCCATGGGGCCAGTCGCATGGTGTAAAGACTAAAGAGGTGGATGCAAGCTGATGCTGAATACTCGCCCTTCCAGCGCATGACGTCATCATCATTGCAGGAAACGACTACGGGGCAGGGTGTCCGCTCGCTCTACAATGAAGCGTTCTTCGTGAAACAAAATACTTCAACTACAGACTCAATGTAACTTCAGGACAGGCGGAATAACCATATAATGTTCGTTTGGATTTCTCTTCTATATATTGATTTCTTTGTCGACTTGTTTTGTTAATTGTTCTTACCTTTGTTTTGGCAAACGTTGCGAATACAGTACACAAATATAGACGATAAATACATAACAGATAAAAAAATAAGAAAGAAATAAATGAAATAATATAAACCAAAGTTAAGCAACACAAAGACAACGTTTGAGCACAAAAAGCAATCACCTTATCGTTCATGAAATAGTGATTTGTTTTTTTGTTTTTCAGTTGATATGTTCAAAAGTCACACTTGACACAGAGTTACAAACACATGGCCTTATAGCCAGCAGGAGAATAATGCACTGCACAACACGTCAGGGATAAAGAAAAACAAGCGCAACACCGGGACGGTTCACATAATTTTAAGTAGACATTACACGAAGCACAGAAACAATAATAAAAATAAAATAATAATAACATTATTGAGGACATCAGCCGAAAAAAGCAACACAAGAACATGGAATTACATAAGCAGGTCATTAAATAGCAATGAAAAAACAGGGTTTAGGGTTCCCTTGACCGGGGTAGGCAAAACAAATCGATACAAATACATATAAGCAATTACTGATACAGGAAGAGTTACGTAGTGTAATAGCAAAATTGACATGTTTGCCTATTACAATTTTGTTGGATGAGTATTTGGAATTAATTTATTTATTACTGTTTGTACATAGTTGGCGTTTTGGGTTAATACAAGACATTCCGTAATGTTAGAGTGTTCTTTTGAATGTTGACTCATACTGTCGCACTCCCGTTAGATGTTCAATGTACATGTACCGGCTCCACCTGATGACGTCGCTGACAATTAGCCTCTTCATTGTTGCAGCGTACCTTCGGCTGATGCCCAGGGAGGCGATGACCATGTCGTTGTACGGGTCCCAAGATCCCAGTGATCCCACGACGATGGCGTCTAAGGTTACCTCACAGCCGCGGGATGCTAGGTTGTTGGCGAGTTCCTCGTACTTCAGGATTTTCACCATCCTGGCGACTTCGAAGGCCTCCTTCCTGTTCTCGAAGGTCACCACCACGTCAACGATGTTGTATTTCCTCCCGTTTTGGGAGACGACGACTATGTCCGCCCGAAGGTTGCTGCCCGTTCCTTCCACTGTCTGGTTTACAAGTACGGTGTTCCGGGGCGTAGATATGGCCTTCACCAGGCGGGCTTGGATGCCATTGTGGCGTCTTGCCATGCCGCCGAGTGCATCCCGCAGTGATTGAGGACGTGCGGCAGGGTCTCTGGTTCGTATCCACATCGCCGGCACCGTCGGTCGCCGGGTCCGAAGCGGCGTGTGCCGTTCAGGTTAACCACGCCGAGCCTGGCTCTGTGGATAAATCGCCAGTCCGCGAAACGGGTGTAACGCCTGCTCCTCAAGAAGTGGTTGGAGACTTCGGCACGACGAAACGTCAAAAACTTTGCCTTGGTCTCTCTTCCCTTTCAGCTTCTTGAGGAACGTGTCTTGGACGCTTCTCCTCAGGTGTTTGCATAGGTGGCGCGGGGAGCCCTCTCCGACGATCACGCGCTGCTCTCTGTTGACGTAGTCAAATCTCAAGTCGAAGCTGGCGAGGGTGTCGTTATAATGCCAGCGGAGGTTTATCTTCTTTCCAAGTCTCCGTGAAGCTCTGCGGGCGGTGGTCCAAATCGAGGCGATGTCTCCCCCATCTCTGCCGAAACCCTCATCCAGGCTGCCACTAAAGTATTCGGCCAGGTCTTCCTTGGAGGGGGCCTTTGGATGCGCCTCCTCACAACGCCTTCCAGTTCGGAGAGAGCCGTCTTCTTAACGCTTTCATGCGGACACGTGAGAAGGTGGAAGCAGTGGGATAACGATGTAATGTCCACCTGGTCGTTCATTGGGAGAATTCCTGCCCCTCCGTGGTGTGGTGGGATGAAGATCACTTCGGGGCTGGCTCTCTGGGGCAGGTTCAACCACTGCTTCGCCTTCTTCTTTATGTCGCTGTCCAGCGCGCTCAGACTCCTTTTCTGGACGCGACCGATCCGCAGGATGTGGTCCAGTCGTGGCAGAAGGAAGGTTTTGAGTGCATCTATCTTCTGCCACGGCGCTAGGAGGCTGGTGTCGATCTTCGCTAGGTCCTCGCGGATTGGATGTCTGCGTCCGGGTTCTGGGATGGCTTGGCGCCCATGGGGACACCTAGGTAACTGGAGGAGTCTTCCTCCTTGAGGCACTTCATGGGTTGGTTGTGGATGGTGAAAAGGGTGCCCATGGTCCTTCTCGCATGTCTGCAGTCGAAGTAGAGGCTGGCACATTTCGCTGGATTGAAGGAGAGGCCGCTCCATTCCGCTGCTTCCTCGATGGTGTTGACGAGGTGCTGCAGTGACATCTTGTTTTTTCCGAGAAGGACGATGTCGTCCGCATAGGCAAGGATGCTGTGGGAAGCGTTATGGGCGAGGTAGCCATGGTCATCGTTGTGCTGGAGGATGGTTCTTAGTATCGGTTCTATTGCCAAATTGAAGATGATGGTGGGGTGTAAGGGGTGATTTTCCACATAGTACACCCAACTGTCAACCTCACTTCCACGTTAGTACACCCTGGACTGCGTTTTGCAGACGAACGAGGCTCTGGCGACTGGCACTCTGGCCAGTATAATTTTGTGTGTGTTGTCCCGTTTTTTGTCCTTGTGTATGCTGAGTGTCCCTTTACAGCCTCAGCTTTTAACGAAAGTCAGAACATTTTTAGCTTTTAAGATTTTACTTATGCAACGTTAGAGTTGTTCTTTGTAAAGATAAGGGGCTGGACCCCGTATAATGTGACGGGTTGCAAAATAGCCTAAGTGCTGACGCACCCAAAATTTTAAAATCAAATCAAAATTGAAGATGATGGGGCTGAGCGGGCAGCCTTGCTTTACCCCTCTTTCAATTTGGATTGGCTCCGTGAGCCCTGAGTTGCTGCGGATTTGAGTCGATGCTTCTTGGTAGATGTCTTTTATGGTTTCCATCAGGTGATCGGGGAGACGAGCGCTCTTAGGGTGGTCAATATGTGGGTGTGGGGGACGGTGTTGAAAGCGTTGCTAAAATCCAGAAAGGCAACGCAGAGCTCTTTGTTGTTTTTATCCCCCTTCTTGTGGATCAGGATAGTGTTGGATTTCTTCCACTGTTGGGGGATCTTCCTCTCCCTGAAGCATCTTTGGTACAGGCATTGGAGGAGGTGGCCGCCTGGGTCGCTGGTTCGCAGGGCTCCGTAGGAGACGCCGTCTGGTCCAGGGCTGGTGTTGGACTGGGTGTCCAGGAATGGGCTGCTGCTCGCCTGTGAAGGTTGCGTGGTGTGTCCCTCAGGGGTGGGGGTAGTCCGTTCGCCACTCTCCATCACGACGGCAGGTGTTGAGATTGCTGGTGACAGGTTTTAATTTGCCGCGGCTGCAGGTTCGCTGGATGAAGGTGGGATCTCCAGGGGACTCTCCGTACCATCACCGAAGAAGCCGAGCACGCAGGAGGCTTCGTCGATGGTGATGAAAGTCTGACAAGTTGAGTCGCCGCAGGTGTTTGGATCAACGGGAGCCGCCACGATTTCCTCAGGCTCTTTCGTGGAGCTGGCCTCGTCAAGGGTGACAAATGTGACAAAGGTGACATTTCCAGGGGGAACAGGTGGTCATATCTCAAGTGAAGAAACTGGATACGTGCGTCACCGGAGAGATGGGGCTGCTGCTCACTTTCCTTGAGCTCAGAGGGCTCTTCCTAGTGCGAGGGTAGGAGACGCGGAGGGGCCTCATCAGAGTCAGGACACGCGGCAGGTCGACGTCTGTCTCGGGAAGGAGGTGTCCGGCGTCTTCTGTGTTGGCGCTGTTGCTGCTACTCGGGCGTGTCCTGTGCCAGGGGTCTTCGTTTGCAATGGCAGGAGTCAGTGAGGTTGCTGTGTCCGCTGCACCTTCCACCTCGTTGTTGTGCGGGTTGGAGGCCCCTGTGTGCTCCGTTGCGGGTGGACTCGCGGTTGGCTGGCTACACGTTTCTGGAGGCGGCGAGGCACTTTCCGGCGCGGAGGCGACGGGGTTACTGGCTGTCGGTAGGGACGTCGTTAGATTGACGTCAGCCAGGTTGTACAGTGTCTCTCAAAAGTTTAAGGACAACGACATTTTAAACTAGGCAACCCAATTTACACAAGGCGTTGGTGGGTTGCATGTAGAGTTAGGCTCAATTTCAGGGTTGCCACATGCACATTAGATATTTATAAAATACGCGAAAGAAAGATATCCAAATATTATTGCATAAAACTAGAGAAAAAATCATTTGTTGCAGTACTCTCAGAAAGAAACAACGTCGATTTTCTAGTATTTCATTGTTGATGAGACTACACAAAGGAAAAGTGGAGAGAGGAAACGAAAGGGAACAAAGGAGAGGAAAAAAGAGAAAGCAAAAGGTAAAAAAAGGTAAAGTGTTCCCCTGTGCATAGCACCACGCCATAAAGGCGTATAGGGAGTGTGGGGGTAACGCCCCACACTTTCGTGATCCGGTCATGAGTGGGGGTGATGTGATCAGCATCACGCTCCTGACCGCCTTTACCCCCCAGGCACCGATGTTATTCGACGCTGGGTGGGCGCCGGGGCCGCTTCCATCGTATGAAAAGTTCCCGGATTAGAACCGGCCGCTGATCAAACCCGGTACCTTTAGCATGGTAGTCAGACGCGTTACCGACTGAGCCACCGCGGCCAAGGAGAAGAGGAAAAGTAAAGAAGGGAAGAAAATAGAGGAAAGAGGAAGTGGATAGGAGAAGTAATGAGTGGAAAGGAAAAAGATGCAAGGAGAGATGAGGAAAATGGAGCAAAGAGGAGAGAAGAGAGGAAGGAAAGCGAGGTGATAGAAGAGGAGGAGAGAAGTTTGGAGAGGAGAGGAGGAGACGAGAAGAGGGAAGTGGAGAGTAGAGTAAAAGAGAGAAAGAGAGAAAAAAGAAAAGATGAGAACAGTGCCGTGGAATCGGAAATATAAGACAGGAGAGGAGATAAGAAGAATGGAGAAGAGTGGGATGAAGACAAGTGGCGAGAAAAGTAGGGAAGGCGGTATGAGATAAAAATAAAAGAGAAGGACGTGAGAGAAGAAGGAGAAGTTAAGAACAGAAGGGACTGGAGACGAGAGAATGTATTAGATCGGTGCGAAATTCCTTTTGGCCGAGTTTAGAGCAAGATAAAATCTTCCACGTAAGATCTTTGATTTTACCTGCGATTATACCACTAAAATCATGAATCTAATTTTCATATTTATAAGAATTATCCAATTTTTCCCCTCTTCTCTGTTCGTTTGAAATTGAGATTTTGTTATTTAACATTTCCCCTCCTCCCATCGTTAATTCCAAACTGAATCATTCTGTTTCATACGGCGTGAACAATGAACGCAATGGGATATGTCTAAAACGTGCGAAAAGTTTCTGCCACCGGAGGGGTTTGAACCTACGACCATCAAATTATCAATCCTTACCGATAACCACTACCCCAGAAGCTTTCGCTCATGAACACAGGTATTATACACTATTATTACAAATAATGTTGCCATGCTCTTGTTTAATAAAAGGAGAAATATTTTTAAAAAGAAAAAGAAAGAACACTTCGTAAGGAGGATCGAACCTAGGACCGCTTATAATGCTCTCAAGAACTCTAACCCCCCTCCATGTAGGACTGCCTTGACGGGGCGAGGGGGCTTAGTAGGGAGGTCAATTTCATCTCATCATTTCACCCATTCTTCATATCCATATCTCACGTTTTTCACCATTCCATCACGTCATTCATCTCCATATCTTTGACCTCCCTCTAAGAACCAAAGGTAGGGAGGTCATTTTCATCTCATCATTTCACTCATTCTTCACATCCATATCTCACGTTTTCACCATTCCATCACGTCATTCATCTCCATATCTTTGACCTCCCTATAACTAAGGGTCCTGCTAGAGGAGACAACCTCGATAAAAAACCCCTATCCCAAGGTGTGAGTTGCACGTGCCGATGGGACAGTGTTGGCTGCAGGGGTAGGTGCAGTCGCGAACGTGGCCTCGGGGATTTCGGTTTGGTCCTCGAGTAGCCTCCATTTTTGGGGGTAGGCCTTCCTCGGCATAGAGGGCATGTCGAGGCGACAATTTATGGACCCTCCTATATAAATTTATTTTGTATATGGGTACAAAAAACAACTCAAACGGGGGTGTAAGGGGTGACCTTCCACGTAGTACACCCAAATGTCAACCTCACTTCCACGTTAGTACACCCTGGACTGAAGACTAACGAGGCTCTGGCGACTGGCCCCATGGCCAGTATAATTTTGTTTGTGATGTCCTTTGTTTTGTCCTTATTTGTGCTGAGTGCCCGTTTACAGCCTCAGCTTTTAACAGAAGTCAGAACATTTTAGGATTTTTAATTATGCAACGTTAGAGTTTTTTCGTAATGATAAGGGGCTGGTCCTCGTATCATGTGACGGGAGCAAAATAGCCTAAGTGCTGACGCTCCCACAATTTTAAAATCAAATTCAAATTCAAATTCAACAACTCAAACGGGGGGAAACCCCCAAAACGAGCGCGGCCTTCGAGCCCGCTCCAAGTAGTGGAAAAGACAAGTAACGTGCCACGTTACCTTGTTATCAGTATTGATGAGAAGACCGATAGTAAGGATGTTTCTGCAACAACAAAGAAACACGGAGTTGCTACATTGAAGGACTTGTCACCATTCCTGATCAAGAAACATAAATTAAGGGGGGAACCCCCGAATATAACCAAACCTCCACCCGTATACATTCGAGGGTATACGCTGTGTCCCAGTGCCTTTGTAAATAAACTGGGACGTCAATTTCTCGAATTACGGTTCCCCCGTTAATCGTTGTTCTACATCTTTATTGGTAAATTTAAAATACAGAATAATATAAATGGAATATATGGTATGCATGATGCATTTACAATTATTTTTTGATTGATTTGCCCAAGTATTCACAGACATCCAGGTTATACCGTGTTGAATGATGATGAAGAGTCTGTATTGATGATTCTGGCAGCCAGAATTACATCAGTCTAGTTAGCTGGGGTCCAGGTCTATTTTTAACTTGACTGGTGGTATGAGGTCAGCCATTCAACGCGCAGCTGAGTTTAGTTTGCACATTTGGTTAATTTATCTCTATTCTATTTGGTAGTAACTCCACCCCAAAGGCAAGGTGTTTCTGTCGTCAAATGGCTAGCCTCACCATGTTCATTATTTATTGATGATCTTTATAGTTTGTTATGATGATTGGGATTGTGTAATGCCTGTGTTGTTAAATTTTTGTTAGGTATTGATCATATAGTTAGAGTTTAGGGTTGCGTGGTTTATCCAGTTATGTTGCATATACAAATGTTGATTGTTCTTGTGTTTGGTACTTTTAATTGATGTGTAGTGTGTGGTGTGTGTTGGTGTTCAAAGTGTAAGGTGGTTTTTGTTTAATATGTTGAAATATAATGAAGTTAAATGAAATATAAAATGTATAAAAAAGGAAGAAGAAAAAAAATAATATCAGTATCTATATAAGCCAAAAATAAGTAAAACGAATAAAAACTAAACAATGGTATATAATAATATTATATGAACAGTAGTAAGTTTGTTTCAGGCATGTGAAGGAAGGAACAATTTCTGCCTACGGGTTCGATATCACTTCAGGAGGATCACAGGAGTACCGGTGATCTGCGAAGACTATGGTCTTGTCGGCACTCCCGAAGCGTTGGCATATTTGATTAGCCTTGGTTGTTACAGATCTTGGGGTTGAAACCAATACTCTTACATGGAGTTGTTTCTACCAAGTGCCACTCTGACCAAGTAGTCTTTGTGACGTTCACCCTGCATTCGAACTGGTCGAATTCTCCTTCTCTCCGCTTCTTCTCTTCTCCCGGACGACACGATGAAAAACCTTCGTGTAGATGCACCCTCTGGGGCCTCCTCTTCTTCATCTTCCTGCTCCTCTCTGGGGGCCACTGGCGTCGGAGTTCGTGGAATAGACAGGGTTCTCTTTGGTTGCACTCTTGTCTTCGCGGGTGGGGAGGGAGGGGGATTTCGGGCCCCCGGAGGAGACCGGCGCCTGCGGGGTTGAGCTCTGTATTTTATTAGCTCCACATCAGAGATGGATTGAGCGAGCTCATTAAGCTTCTCTAGTTGTTGTTTGCACAGAAGGGTTCTAATGTCCGCAGTTGGAAGTTCAGATCTGAGTCTTTTGATCGATTCGTCAGCCACTGGACAGTGAAAAACTCTGTGTTCAGGCGAGTCTCGGTCACAGCCACAGTCTGCACATCGTTCAGTGCCCCTGCTGCCTATGCGGTGGAGGTAGGTACCGTATGGGCCATGACCTGTTAAGAGGTGGACCAATCCTCTGGATATTCTGGTTCCTCTAAGAGGGTTGCTCTGGACGTTAGGGATGAAGTCGTACAGTCTCCTATTATTTGTTGAATTGTTCCATTCCCTCTGCCAATCCGCCAAAAGTTTGTTCTTGATCTCCTGGAGTGTGGGATAGAATTCCCCCACGCAGTCTACCAGTGCCGCTTCGTTTCCTCTTTTAAAGTGGTATTTCGCCGCTCTCCAACGAATCTCACAGTCAATGGGCAGAGTTCCAGTCAGGGCTAGGAGAGCCTCGGTGGATGTGGTTCCAAAAGCCCCCGTAATTCTCAGTAACACCCTGCGCTGGGATGATCGGAGTGTCCGTAGATTTTTCTTGTTTTCTAAAGCTGTTCTCCATGCGGATGCTCCATAGGTAACTATAGAGTCATAGACAGCTCTGACGTATGTTGCCATAGTTACGGGTTTTAGGTTGTACTCCTGCGATGCCAGCCTTGTTAGCTTATTCATGATTGCTTCTCCTTTTGCAGTTACCTTCTGTATGTGCTTTCCGAAACGGACGCCCTCCTCTATCGTCACTCCCAGGTATTCAAAGTCACCGACTCGCTGTATTGGAGCATCTCCGACCCTAATTGTTGGGTTTCTTTTGGTACTTAGTTTTCCTTTCAGGACAAGGTATTTGGTCTTGTTTAAGGACAGTTGGAGTTTTGCTTGACTGCACCATTCCTTAAGTGTCCGTAAGGAGTCGTTGACCGCCAGTTCCACACCTCTTCTGGAGTTTCCCGAGCATATCAGCACAATATCGTCCGCGTAGGCTATTACACTGTCTATGTGGTCATTATTTGCGAGAGCCTGCAGGCAAGGCTCCAAGTTCAAATTCCATAGGTGCGGTCCCAAGACCGAACCCTGTGGGCAGCCCTTGGTTGTGGTTTTTGACACTGTTTCTCCGTGTAGGTCCAGGTATACCTTTCTCCCTCTAAAGTAATCCTCCAGAATGTGAGTCAGGGTGGCTGGGCAGTCCAATTCTCGCAGGGTTTTGAAGAGGTGGGGCCACCAGAGATTGTCGAAAGCTCCCGTTATGTCGGCGAAAACCGCCACAACCAGCTTATGGGGGTTTGTGTGAACAGCTTGTTGGAGTTGGTTTATAGCATCTTCCGTGGATCGTCCCTTGGTGAAGCCGAACTGTCTGTCTGATAGTGCTTTCATGGTGAGGAATTCGGATAGCCTTTTATTTATTAGTTTCTCCATAAGTTTTCCTAGTGTGTTTAGGAGGCATATGGGTCTGTAGGACTTGACACTTGTCTCGTCCTTTTTTCCATCCTTCTTTATAACTACCAGCCTACCCTCCTTCCAAGGCAGAGGAAAGGTTCTGGTGGCGATGCACATATTAGAGAGGAAAGTGATGAAGGGTAGTGTTTTTGACGATGAGAGTTTCAAAATTGAGGCAGGAATGCCATCAGGGCCCGGAGCTTTATTGTTCTTCATGGTGGCTAATTCCCTTGCTATCTCCTCCATGGTGAAGGGAATAATGGGACGGTTATTGGGAATTGTGCGGTTGGTTTCCCTAATAGCTTTGTTCTCATCGCTGTCATTTGCTGGGTTGTCATCCGGCAGGAGACCATTCAGAACGAGTTCAGAGGTTTCCCTTAGGTTTGTGGTGTAAGTTCCATTCTCCTTCATGAGAGTAGTTAGGCCCGTTCCTGGCTTGATCTTTCCTGTTGTAATTTTATATGGGAGTCCCCACTTGTCCTTATTTAGACTTTTTTCCACGAATCTCTCCCAGTGCTTTTTCCTGAACGTAGTCAATTCATTTTGATATGCAGTTTTGGCTCTTCTGTAGTGTTCCAGATTTATGATTCTTAGGTGGTGATTATTAGTTTTTTGATATATCTTACGAGATTTCCTCATGTTAGCTCTCAATTGTGTTAATTTGTTTGACCAGGGGCGGGTTTTTTTGCCATATTTTCTTTTGGGAGTGGCCGCTTCGATGGCTCTTTGCAGGGTGTCCGTCAGTAGAGTTGCCCATACGTCCACACTGACCCCAGGATCTGGATTATCAGGGAGATCAATGTTTTGTAGTAGGATTTCACGGTCAGTTCTGGACCAGAGATAGTTATTTGTCCTCGACTCATTAGTGACATTCCTCGTTCTCTCCGATTCTACCACGAAGGTGATCAGATTGTGGTCGCTTGTAGTTTCCATGTCCAAGACCCTCCACTCCCCCACAAAATCAGCCATCTCGGCACTAGTTAAAGTCAAGTCAATATTGCTGCTGGCCCCCGCTCTACCCCTGTATGTGGGAGGGTTGTCCGGTTGATTTTCTATGTTTAGATTAAATTCAGCTATAAAGTTCATCATCCTTTCTCCATTGGGATTAATGTCTGCACCATACCACAAAGGAGAGGAAGAGTTGCTGTCCATGGTTATCAGAATCTTGTTTCCTAGGTAGGCATTACAGGCTTCCCTAAGTTTTGCTATGTAGATTTCTATGTCATCGCTAAACTGGCAGTAGCAGTTTAGTATTACGAAATTGAGATTTCCAAGCTTCACTTCCATGCAGTTGACATGGGAGTCAGAATGTTGTGCAATTTTGAGGGTGTTTATGTTCTTGTTTAGGACTACTGCAGCTGCCTTGATGTTACTATTGTTACTGCTGATTATTATCGTTGAGCTAGCTGGTGTGTGGATGATTGTATTATTGAAGGTGTATGGTTCTTGCAACAATAAAATGTCTATGTTGTGTTCTAAAGCAAATAGAATCGTTTCTTGGGTCGCCAGCTCAGCTCCATAAAGGTTAGCCTGCAGGATGTCTATTTTGTTTTTCATGGGTGTCTGATTATTAATCCTGCTTGAAGCCATGGCTTACTTAAATCAAGAACAACTCTTCCATTTCCTCTAACGAAGTCCGCATATACATCCTCTAGGTCAAGTATTAGACCTCGACGTTGGAAGACAATGTCTAGCAGTTTTTTCAACTCATCTGGATCTGTCGGGAGGTTCACACTCCTTAGCATCATTTGGTCAACCGCCTTCGGGTAGGAGAAGAGGATGGTGTCCCCATATTTGTGTGTAGACCTGGTAACGTATCTCAGTGCTGTAATAAGCGTATCTCTTTCTTCAAGTCTGCTGAGTTTTAGTATATGTTCCAAATTCTGATAGATTTTAGCCGGATTTATTGGAGGGTCTGGTGGATCTGGATCGGGGGGAAGCAACAAGGAGGGAGGGGTGAAGTTGGGGTATTTATTTTTGGGAGTAAACGGTGCGGCATCCGGGTTAAGCGGGCCCGAGAGGGCCGAGGCGCATTCAAAAAGTGAAACTGAAATTTGTGAAGACGATTCACTAGGTGTGTCCGGGAAAACTACTGGGTGAAGTGGGGGAAGGGTGGCAGGTGTGGCGAAGTCAGAGGTTGAGTTCATTGTTGGTTCAATTGATATATCTAGGTACGTTTCTGGATATTGTGTAAGCCTTGGTTCGAGTAGGGTGGCGTCTTGATGGGTGTCCCGATCAGTACATTCGGAGATCGGTATTGCGAATGATATGGACGATGGTGTGGAAGAGGGCGACTGTACAGGAGACCAGGCGAGGGAGTCTTCTCCAGGGCTTGAGATTGTAGAGGGTGTTTCCAGATAGTTAGGGTAAGGGTAATTTGCAGGGTCAAAGAATACACTTAAGGGAAGACCCGGTATTCTGTTACTGATTAAAGGTGTAGGTTGTGGTTGTTTTCCAGGGATGTTGTCATACATATGGGCGATATGGT
This sequence comes from Lepisma saccharinum, assembly GCF_977018435.1. NCBI lineage: Eukaryota > Metazoa > Arthropoda > Insecta > Zygentoma > Lepismatidae > Lepisma > Lepisma saccharinum. The sequence goes on from NW_028142891.1 coordinate 7,343,220, forward strand.
AAATTGGGTCAAGGTGCAGGTTGAAGTTTTGATCTTTGTGGAGTCCAGACGGAGTTGATGAGTGAAGTTCCAAAGGACCCAGCATTTGTGAGAATGAAGGGTTTATTATGTTGTCCAAGAAGGCTCTAAGTTCTTTTATTTTCCTCTCTCTATAAACCGCCGCACGCATGGAGTTCCGGCGTAGGCGGCTAGGTGTATTCTTCTTCCTTTTCCTCTTGTGTGTTTTATCCATAATTAGTCTTTTCTATTAATCTTTGTAAGAAAAACTTGTGAGTTGGACAGTCCTTGGCATTAGTGCTGCAGTTTCGTTTCCTCTTTAAACAGGGAATACATGTTCTTATATCCGGGTCCTGTTGACAGTTGTCTCTATCATGTCCCTCGACACCGCACCCTCTACAGCACCTTTTCCCCTTACAGTGCCTAGCCAGATGCCCAAGGTCACAGCACACCAAACAAGTAGGCACCACCAAGAAGTCCTTCATGTATAATGACAGAAAGGCCAAGTGTATTTTCTCCTTCCCCAGTACATACTTGCGTATCCTAGGATCAACCTCTACCACCCAGTGTAATGTTGCTCTGTTTCGCGGTCCTGATTTAAACCGGAGTTTAAATTTGTTGTTAAATTCCTCATAATTCATTATTTCTTGTAGGTTTAGCGCATAGAATTCTTCAAGGATCTCTGCTTCTTGTTTTTTGGTGGGAACGTCATAAATAATCATGAGTGGATTCTTCTTTTTTGGCAATTCCACATTTAGTTTCTGAGTTTTGAGTGCTGGATTTGTTAAGATTTTAGCCATATCTTCTTTGGTGGAGGTTTCTACAATAAGTGTATTTGGCGTGGTCCTCATAGCCTGTATTCTAATGCCATCCCTTACAGGGTTGATTGATTTGGTGAATGCTTCCTGGATTTGTTTTGAGTTTTGACCCTCCTTAGCTGTGATGAAAACCGTGTGTCTTGGGTTTTCACTAGCTTTTTGAATTTGTGTCACTTTTACGCTAGGTTGTCGGGTTGAGGGAGGGGCCGCAAGCGACTGCGCGTACGACATCCTTTGGGGTCCCAGCTCCTCTGTATTTTCATTTTTTGTTTCCAGAATTCTGCAGGCTGTTCTTAGTGATTTGGATTCCGAAACGACTTCGTTGTATAATTGCCCCATCTTGGCCAGAAATTCCAAAATTTGGGATTTTTTTTCCGTGGATATGCCTTTCTCCTTGGAAATGAGGGTAGTCACGTTCAGTTGGGTCTTCTGGAAGGCACCCAGATGAAACTCCGTTAAATCTGGAACAATTTGAGCTATTGTACTTCCTGAGGGGGTGAGGTTGGGGGTGGGGGGTGGATCAGAGCTGGCAGTCCGTTCGGTGCTCCCTCCCTGACTGACCGCCTGCTCGGGGCTATCCGAAACATGCTTCCTCTTGGCAAGGGGTGAACGTGCCAAGCCACCCCTTCTGAAGGGATCAAGGGGTGATTCGGAGGGTTGGTCCACATTTGGTCCATTTCTTCCTTTCGGGGTGGCTCCAACAGGAGCCATCCTTCTGGCTGCACTTAAATTCCCGGCAGAATCACTCAAAAGCCGCTGCGAACAACGGAATCACGCTCCCGCCAGAAAGAAAAGCACACGGAGAAGTCCCGCGCAGCCCAGACGCACGTGGTAGTGTTTGTTTACTTCCCAAGTGACAGCTCAGTCCCGCGTGCACCGTGACATCACAAAGCACCCGGATGTTACACGCACACTGAAAGTCAGCGATCCGGTGGCCAACCTGGCTGCCACGCTGTCGTACACTCGCCGTAAGCGACACGCACTTTTCCACCAAAAAGGGCGCACTCACAAAACCACCCTCCGAGGGGGATGATTCACACACCAAGAGACAGGGGATGAAAATTATCTACCCTGTGGTATGTGTCCTATCCCTTAGCGGGGCCAAGTTTCAGACTTACAGGAGTGTGAACACAGAGTTTGATTGTGACAGAAATAAGCCTAACTCCGCTATAAGATTAACATGGGGTAGGTATTTTCACAAAAACTTTCTGAAAAAGGATGGTATTCACACTGGGTATTTTTTATCGTGTTCCCTGATCCTTCTTGCATGGGGTTAAGCCCATTCAACGGATAAGGAATAATATGTACTGTTTGTTTTTTTACTGTTTTTCCCTAACACCTGTAATGAGTCAATTTCTCCGTATGTTTAACATGGGGGTGGTTTTTCACTTGTAGAAAAATAAGTACTCACCCTCCCGCTTTGGACCAAATACCTGAGCGTTCTCCGGAGTCTCCCGCGCAGGGTACAACTGGTCCTCAAGGTATAACGGATCTGGGGGGGTCGCAGGGGGAGCTTCTTCACACAAGGGTGCACTTTTTCACTTTTCCGCCGATTCGCGGGCTCCCAGCGAACAGGGATCCAAAAAAAAAAACAGTTTGTATCACACTTATTCCTGGATGTATTTGCACAGGATTTCACACATGTATGCCACACATATTCACGAAAAAGTTCACAAGTCAGTGGCGGACCACTCTCGGAAAAAACACCCTTACGAAGGGGTCGCGTCGCGGAATACCAGCAGACACTTCCAACGCAAACGGCGCCGACGCAAGACTCCTTATCAAGAAACAGCTAGACTACGCCGCTGGTTCCGATGTTTCAGAAATAAAGAAGCTGAGAAACGGGAGTCTACTTATCCAGACCAGCACAGATCGCCAGACCAACAACCTTTTGAAGTTACGATCTTTGGGCCACTTCACTGTTAATGTTGAACCCCATCGTCAACTTAACAGTAGTAAAGGTGTGATTCACCACTGGGATCTGCTAAATGCTGAGGAGGAAGAGATCCTTGAAGCACTCTCAGACCAACATGTGACCGCAGTGCAGCGAATCAAGACGCGAAAATCCGGAGAACTTGTGCCAACTGCTTCGATTATATTAACATTCCAAACGACCACTCTCCCAGATATTGTACGGGCTGGATATTTGAGACTTAAAGTCCGGCCATACATCCCTAACCCGATGCGATGTTTCAAATGCCAGCACTTTGGGCACACTCAGCCTTCCTGCAAGGCCACTACCGCCCTTTGTGGTAAGTGTAGTAAGCCTGATCATGGGACCGAACCTTGTTCTTCAGGTCCCAAATGCATTAACTGCCAACGCTTCCCGTAGTAGCCCGCCCTGCTTCGAGGAAAACAGCAACCACTCCTCGCTCCACAGAGAAGAAGTTCAAGCAGGTGCATAGCAAGGATTACTTTCTCAAGTCCAGTAGCTCTCCAGTGAGGGTGGCGGCCACCACACTGAAACTTAAGGCGCAGCTGAAAGCTGCCCGGCGGGCGCTCAAAGCACCCGCCCCCACTCCCCCTTCTTCATCCCCTTCGCCCTCTGTGTCCTTACCCGAGGACATGATACAGGACGAAGCCGCGGATGAAGAATTTATCAAGGTGACAGGGCCTAGAAACAGAGTACGCCTCAAAAGGTAACTATAATACCCTCGCTATGGCTTATTTTCTCCAATGGAACCTTAACGGTTTCCGTATGCATCTCGAGGAACTGCAAATCTTAATATCTGAATTTGATCCTGCCATCATATGTCTCCAAGAGACACATTTTCGCCCAAATGAATCAGTGATTCTCAACGGATACACGCTTTACCGCACCGACAAGCTTCCTGAGGGTCGTCGTGCACACGGTGGTGTTGCAATCGGTGTTCGAGATAACATCCACTCAACGCCAATCTTCCTCACTACCCCCTTCGAAGCTGTCGCCGTGCGGGTCCATCTACCACAGCCAATATCTGTGTGCTGTGTCTACATCACAAGGGAGGAGCGATTCTCTCTTGAGGACCTCCTTGCTATATTCGAACAACTTCCGTCTCCTGTAGTTCTTTTGGGCGATTTTAATTCCTACCATTGTTTGTGGGGCTCCGTTCGTACAGAACCCCGGGGTCAAATTGTAGATCAATTCCGTGAGGCATCAGATTTAACGTTGCTGAATGATGGGACTCCCACATATTTCAGCCCTTCCTCTGGCACATATTCTGCGTTGGACTTGTCCTTTTGCAGTCCCAGCCTTGCTCCTACCACATCTTGGAGCGTTCATCCTGATCTCTGTGGGAGTGATCACTTCCCTCTCACTCTTACCTTCGAACATCTTCAGCAATCACGTGAGCAACACCCTCACTGGAATCTCAGTCGCGCCGACTGGGAAGCCTTCGAGCGTGCAGTGGACCTTGAAGTCGATCTTGCGTGGACTTTACCACCAATCGACGCCTTAGATGTCTTTGTGTCAGGAGTGCATGACGCTGCTCGCACCTCCATTCCACATCCCAGTGGACCTGCGAGGCGACGCCCAGTCCCCTGGTGGACTGCGGAGATCGGTGCAGCCATCAAGGACCGCAATCATGCTCTCGATCGATTTAATAGAAACCACACTGCCGCAAACCTCGAGCAGTTCCGCATTAAACGTGCCCGTGCCCGTCAGCTCATTCGAGCCAGTAAGAAGGCGTGCTGGGTCCAATACGTGTCTTCTCTGACGAAGCAGTCTTCGTCGAAAGCCGTTTGGACCAAAGTACGTCGCATCCAGGGGGGTGCATCTACTCCTCTGAGCGCTCTGGAGCACGATGGGACGTTGTACACAGATTCCGGAGACATAGCTAATATCTTGGCCACGCAGTTTTCTGGTGCGTCTAGCTCTGTAAATTATGAACCACGTTTCCGCCGTGAGAAGGAACGTCAGGAACGACGCCCTCTCGTTTTTCGAAGTCATAACACCGAGCCATACAACTCTCCATTCACTGAACGGGAGTTCGATCAGGCACTTCGAGATTCTAAGAACACAGCTCCTGGAGTGGACAAGATCCACTATGAGATGCTTCGTCATCTGCCCATTGGAGCAAGAAATTTCCTTTTGGCGGTATTCAACAGGCTTTGGTTGGAGGACTCTTTCCCCACTTCCTGGAAAGAAACTATTATTGTTCCCATCCTGAAACCATTTAAACAACGCATCGCAGCCTCGAGTTACAGGCCGATTGCCTTAACTAGCTGTGTGTGCAAATTGATGAAACGCATGATCAACAAGCGTCTCACCTGGTTTTTGGAGGAAAACTCATTGATAAGTAATTTTCAATGTGGTTTTCACTCCAACCGTTCCACACTGGACCATCTGGTTCAGCTGGAAACACACATTCAGGATGCATTCCTCAACAAGGAACATTTAGTTGCAGTTTTCTTTGACCTCCAAAAAGCATATGACACAACGTGGCGTTTTGGCATCCGAAAGCAGCTCCATTCTTGGGGCGTCCGTGCCCATATGGCGTATTTATTAAAAACTTTTTATCTGATCGTTTTTTCCGCGTACGTGTTGGGAACTCCTTTTCGGACCTTCAAGAACAAGAGAACGGTGTCCCGCAGGGCAGCGTATTAAGTGTGACTCTGTTTGCCATAGCAGTGAACAGTGTTATGGCGAGCATTGTTACCCTTGTACATGGTCTTCTGTATGTAGACGACCTCACGATCTTTTGTCGCTCACGGAATCTCGCGTCAGCTTCTCGTCAACTCCAACTGACGATAAACTGTTTGGTTGAGTGGTCCTCCCAAACAGGTTTCACCTTCTCATCCAAGAAATCCGTGTGTGTTCACTTTTGTCGTCAACGTAGATGTCATTTCGATCCTGACCTGTACATGGGGAAATCTCCCCTGTGCTTCGTGAATGAGGTCCGCTTCCTGGGCCTCATTTTCGATAAGAAATTAACATGGCTACCTCACCTTCGCCAGTTAAAGTTCTCTTGTCTTCGAGTTCTCAACCTTTTACGTGTTTTATCCCAAACTTCCTGGTGTGCTGATAGGACGGTACTGCTTCGATTGTATCGTGCACTGATCAGGTCGAAGCTTGATTATGGATGTGCTGTGTATTCTTCTGCCCGCCCATCTAGACTTCGCATCCTAGACACCGTCCACCATGCTGGTATACGTGTGTGCTCTGGTGCTTTTCGGACCAGCCCTATCGCCAGTTTGTACGTAGAGGCATCTGAGCCGTCGCTGTCTGCGAAGACAGCGGCTGGTAGTGAACTACTTCCTCCATCTTCGCTCGATGCCTTCACATCCCTCATTTCACACCATCTCAGACATGAATAGGCTGGAAAGGTATCGGCTCCATCCTAGTGTCACTAGACCATTTGGTGTTCGTGCAGACGAGATCCTGTCAGCACTTGGTGTTGACAGTGATCTTTCTGGCGTCTCTCCACTCATTCCGCCTCTCCCTACCTGGGAGTTTCCTGCACCTTCCATCGATTTTTCTCTAACTGCTCTTCCAAAAGCAGAAACACCAATGGTTGTATACCAGCAACGGTTTTTAGAACTTCGTGCGAAGCACCCCAATTTTAATGTGTTTTACACGGATGGGTCCAAGACAGTGGAATCAGTTGGTTGCGCCTTCGTCCTAGACTCTCAAAGTTCCAGTTACTCGCTTCATCCTGCGTGTTTCATCTTTACGGCAGAGTTATACGCCATTCTAAAGGCACTGGACTTTGCAGACGTCAATGGTCTGAAGAAAGTCCTTGTGTGCTGTGATTCGACCAGCGTGTTGCAGACCCTGGATTCTCCGTATTCCCGGCATCCAGTAGCGCAACGCATATTCAGACGGCTTGTGTCCTTATCAGCCAGTGCGGATGTACACTTCTGTTGGGTCCCTAGCCACGTGGGCATCCAGGGGAACGAAGCAGCTGATGCTGCCGCCAAGTCTGCTGATGCAGATGGCGATGTTCTCGTCCACCTTTTGCCTGCTAGCGACCTGCAGAACGTGTTCCGTTGTCGCCTTCTTGACACTTGGCAGGCCGAGTGGGATACGGAAACGGGGAACAAGCTTCACGCTATTAGGCCCACCATAGGTGCTTGGCGTTCCTCATCCCGTCCCTCTCGGCGAGAAGAAGTTATTCTTACCCGCATGCGTATAGAACACAGCCGTCTAACGCATGGTCACCTGCTCCAAGGGCAGGACCCTCCGTTGTGTCGTGCTTGTAATGTTATTTTAAGCATCCGACACATTCTCGTTGAATGTGTCGATCTTGCTTACCTCCGGCAGACTTTTAACCTTTCCGGCTGTTTGTCATCCCTCTTGGGTGATGACAGCAGTATTTTATCCCATGTTTTTAGGTTTTTGCGAAGAGTTGGACTCTTCCACCGTCTGTAAGGAGGTTCTTAGTTTGTTTTTTCTGACTTTTTAATGTGTCGTGTTTGTCTCGTGCAGGTCTCTTTACAACCTTGCACTTTTAGTTTTTTCCAAGGGGCTATCTACACCCCTTTTTTAAATTTTAAGTCAGAATTTTAGATAAGGGGACATTTCCCCTTATACATAGAAGGGTTCGAAATGGCCTTAAGTGCCGACGCACCCACAAATTTTAATTCAATCAATCAATCAAAGAACTCTAACCAATACACTACGTCCTTAATTATTCTGTCGCCTCAATATTGTAAACGTTATCCTGAAAAAAAATCAATACTCTCATATTTCTCTGTACTTCTATAATTACTTTATACACATGCATTTGAAATCTTACTCTGAATTTCTTTCTTCGTATTAGTATAGCTAAGGTTGTGAATATATTTTATATGTATTTTTATAACGGTTACATGAACATCTACGAAATAGTTCCTTATAACTTGGTATCTGTAAAGACCCCCCTCCATGTAGGACTGCCTTGACGGGGCGAGGGCGCTTAGTAGGGAGGCCATTTTCATCTCATCATTTCACCCATTCTTCACATCCATATCTCACGTTTTTCACCATTCCATCACGTCATTCATCTCCATATCTTTGACCTCCCTCTAAGAACCAAAGGTAGGGAGGTCATTTTCATCTCATCATTTCACTCATTCTTCACATCCATATCTCACGTTTTCACCATTCCATCACGTCATTCATCTCCATATCTTTGACCTCCATATAACTAAGGGTCCTGCTAGAGGAGACAACCTCGATAAAAAAAACCCTATCCCAAGGTGTGAGTTGCACGTGCCGATGGGACAGTGTTGGCTGCAGGGGTAGGTGCAGTCGCGAACGTGGCCTCGGGGATTTCGGTTTGGTCCTCGAGTAGCCTCAATTTTTGGGGGTAGGACTTCCTCGGCATAGAGGGCATGTCGAGGCGACAGTATTGTTGAGAAGACCGACGATGAATCTGGAACAACATCGAAGAAAGATGGAGCTGCTACATTAAAGGACTTGTCACCATTTCTTATCAAGAAACAGCTAGACTACGCCGCTGGTTCAGATGTACCAGAAATAAAAAAGCTGCGAAACGGGAGTCTACTTATCCAGACCAGCACAGATCGCCAGACCAACAATCTTCTAAAGCTAAGATCTTTGGGCGACTTCCCTGTTAATGTTGAACCACATTGTCAACTTAACAGTAGTAAAGGTGTGATTCGCCACTGGGATCTTCTAAATGCTGAGGAGGAAGAGATTCTTGAAGCACTCTCAGACCAACATGTCACCGCAGTGCAGCGAATCAAGACACGAAAGTCCGGAGAACTTGTTCCAACTGCTTCCATTATTTTGACCTTCCAAACGACCACTCTCCCAGATAGGGTACCGGCTGGATATTTGAGACTCAAAGTCCGGCCGTACATCCCTAACCCGATGCGGTGTTTCAAATGCCAGCACTTTGGGCACACTCAGCCTTCCTGCAAGGCCACTACCGCCCTTTGTGGTAAGTGTAGTCTGCCTGAGCATGGGACCGAACCTTGTTCTTCAGGTCCCAAATGCATTAACTGCCAAGGCGAGCACCCAGTCTGGCATCGTGACTGCCCCTCTTTCCAACAAGAGAAGAAAATCAGAGAGTTGGTCGTCACAGAGAAAATCTCTGCTGGTGAAGCGAAACAACGTCTCCGTGAAAGCATACGCACCACTTTACCTGTGCCATTCGCTACAGTTGCTCTTACCCGTCGCACTGTAGGTGTACAAACCAGCGACGTGTCAATCCAAACAACAACGCTTCCCGTAGTAGCTCGTCCTGCTTCGAGGAAACCAGCAACCACACCTCGCTCCACAGAGAAAAAGTTCAAGCAGGTGCATTCCAAAGAATACTTTCTGAAGTCCAGTAGCTCTCCAGTCAGGGTGACAGCCACCACCCTGAAACTTAAGGCGCAGCTGAAAGCTGCCCGGCGGGCGCTCAAAGCACCCGCCCCCACTCCCCCTTCTTCATCCCCTTCGCCCTCTGTGTCCTTACCCGAGGACATGATGCAGGACGAAGCCGCGGATGAGGAATTTATCAAGGTGACAGGGCCTAGAAATAGAGTACGCCTCAAAAGGTAACTATACTACCTCCAGCTATGGCTTATTGTCTCCAATGGAACCTTAACGGTTTCCGTACTCATCTCGAGGAACTGCAAATCTTAATATCTGAATTTGACCCTGCCATCATATGTCTCCAAGAGACACATTTTCGTCCAAATGAATCAGTGATTCTCAACGGATACACGCTTTACCGCACCGACAAGCTTCCTGAGGGTCGTCGTGCATACGGTGGTGTTGCAATCGGTGTTCGAGATACTATCCACTCAACTCCAATCTTTCTCACCGTCCCCCTCCAAGCTGTCGCCGTGCGGGTCCATCTACCACAGCCAATATCTGTGTGCTGTATCTACATCACAAGGGAGGAGCGATTCTCTCTTGAGGACCTCCTTTGTATATTCGAACAACTTCCGTCTCCTGTAGTTCTTTTGGGCGATTTTAATTCCTACCATCGTTTGTGGGGCTCCGTTCGTACACATCCCCGGGGTCAAATTTTAGATCAATTCCGTGAGGTATCAGGTTTAACGTTGCTGAATGATGGGACTCCCACATATTTCAGTCCTTCCTCTGGCAAATACTCTGCGTTGGACTTGTCCTTCTGCAGTCCCAGCCTTGCTCCTACCACATCTTGGAGCGTTCACCCTGATCTCTGTGTGAGTGATCACTTCCCACTCCTTCTAACTTTCGAACACCTTCAGCACTCACGTGAACAACACCCTCACTGGCATCTCAGTCGGGCCGACTGGGTTGCCTTCGAGCGTGCAGTGGACCTTGAAGTCGATTTAGCGTCGACTTTGCCACCAATCGACGCCTTAGATATATTTGTGTCAAGAGTGCATGATGCTGCACGCACCTCCATTCCACATCCCAGTGGACCTGCGAGGCGACGTCCAGTCCCATGGGGGACTGCGGAGATCGGTGCAGCCATTAAGGACCGCAATCATGCCCTAGATCGATTCAATAGAAACCACACTGTCGCAAACCTCGAGCAGTTCCGCATTAAACGTGCCCGTGCCCGTCAGCTCATTCGAGCCAGTAAGAATGCGTGCTGGGTCCAATACGTGTTTCTCTGACGAAGCCGGCTTCGTCGAAAGCCGTTTGGACCAAAGTACGTCGCATCCAGGGGGGTGCATCTACTCCTCTGAGCGCTCTAGAGCACGATGGGACGTTGTACACTGATTCCGGAGACATAGCTAATATCTTGGCCACACAGTTTTCTGATGCATCTAGCTTTGAAAATTATGAACCACGTTTGCGCCGCGAGAAGGACCGTCAGGGACGACGCCGTCTAGATTTTCGAAGTCAACACCGAGCCATACAACTCTCCGTTCACTGAACGGGAGTTCGATCAGGCGCTTCGAAATTCTAAGAATACAGCTCCTGGAGTGGACATGATCCACTATGAGATGCTTCGTCATCTGCCCATTGGCGAAAGAAATTTCCTTTTGACGGTATTCAACAGGCTTTGGTTGGAGGACTCTTTCCCCACTTCCTGGAAAAAAGCTATTATTGTTCCCATCCTGAAACCAGGTAAACAACGCACCGCAGCCTCGAGTTATAGGCCTATTGCCTTAACTAGCTGTGTGTGCAAATTGATGGAACGCATGATCAACAAGCGTCTCACCTGGTTTTTGGAGGAAAACTCATTGATAAGTAATTTTCAATGTGGTTTTCGCTCCAACCGTTCCACACTGGACCATCTGGTTTAGCTGGAAACACACATTCAGGATGCATTCCTGGGCATTCAGGGGAACGAAGCAGCTGACGCTGCCGCCAAGTCTGCTGATGCAGACGGCGATGTTCTCGTCCACCTTTTGCCTGCTAGCGACCTGCAGAACGTGTTCCGTTGTCGCCATCTTGACACTTGGCAGGCCGAGTGGGATACGGAAACGGGGAACAAGCTTCACGCTATTAAGCCCACCACAGGTGCTTGGCGTTCCTCGCCCCGTACCTCTCGGCGAGAAGAAGTCATTCTAACCCGCATGCGTCTAGGACACAGCCGTCTTACACATAGTCACTTGCTACAAGGGCTGGACCCTCCGTTATGTCGTGTCTGTAATGTTATTTTAAGCATTCGACACATTCTCGTTGAATGTGTCGATCTTGCTTACCTGCGGCAGACTTTTAACCTTTCCGGCTGTTGGTCATCCCTCTTGGGTGATGACAGCAATATTTTATCAAATGTTTTTAGTTTTTTACGAAGAGCTGGACTCTTCCACCGTCTGTAAGGAGGTTTTTAGTTTGTTTGTTCTGACTTTTTAATGTGTTGTGTTTGTATCGTGCAGGTCTTTTTACAACCTGCACTTTTTTTCCTAAGGGGCTATTTACACCCCCTTTTTTAATTTTGAGTCAGAATTTTAGATAAGGGGCTATTTCCCCGTATACATAGAAGGGTGCAAAATGGCCTTAAGTGCCGACGCACCCAAACAATTTTAAATCAATCAATCAATCAATCTGTAAAGAGATACATTCAAGTATTCAAATGATTTTAGACCACTAGATTTTGGCAAGGGATTATGTGTGATCCGTGTCCAGTTATCATTGCTGAAACAAACGTTTGAAAACTCCGTGGAATTTTCATACTGAGATAAGTTGCCTTACTTGCTACATGTATGCGAACTACACTCTGTCCCACTTATCTCTGGAGTAGGTGAACAAAACAAATATCTGAGCAGCGATGAACACATGAGAGGAACGGGATTGCGTAGAGGGAGGAGATCCACTGCAGTTACGAGCCTTTCCAGCAGCGTGTACTGCCTCGCTCTGTCCACTCGATCCCCCTTCCCCTCTTTCCCCTTCTCTCCCGATTTGCGCAACTTTGCTCCAGACATGCTGGAACAGGGCACAGTTAATTGTGTGCCACACATTTAATTCTTACTCAATGTTGTCAATTTGCATTCAGGGGGTAGTTTCACATTTACAAACTATTATGGCCTTGATAAGAAGTTTAGTGTAAATAGTCATTTTGTTTATATATTATTTTAAAATTGAGGTCTATGGTTGAAATCCTCATATTTAGGGCTTGAACTCGTCACCTAAGAGGTTTAAAACCCGTCCTGTTCTTTGTGCGTGACCATCTTTTTATTTTTCTATTCATTATTCATCCTCATCCTCGCGATTAGCCAAAAGCAAAATAAGAAAAGTCCTCCTCCGTGATCGTGCGGTCTAAGTCGCTGTGCTTTGGACTCCGACTGCGGTACGGCATGTGTTCGAGTCCGTCTGGGTTCAGTCTCTGGCTATGGTCTCTGGGTTCTCGGCCTGTATATAGGACCGGTGGCAACCCACCATCGTGAGGAAATTGAGAAGCTACGAGTGAGTAGCGTAACCCGGTCTCGGAAATCTCCTATGGGGGATGTTCCTGGGTAAACAAAAAATAGTCGATCAGACAATTCGATTATCGAAGGCGATAAAAGAACTTCCGGTTTGACCAAGTTTCCAATATAAGCTAGTGGAATAGAGATTGTCTTCGAGCTTACTTTGTTAAAAAGGAGCGGATACAAAATGGATCACTTGAAATTTTTAAGTGGCAGAGAATTAAAGATAACTCGAAGAAATTGACCAGTTCCCGGAGCCATTGGATGAAGATTTATGAAACAATAGAAATCTTTACTGAGACAATGTTGATCCTCTACCAATGGTTTCGTTTTTTTTTTTTGGTGTTTTAGTCCGCTTTAGTCCGCTTTGTGCACAGTAAGGTAAATCCGGACGGGACCTACAGTTTAAGTGGAATCCGAACCACTATGTGCCTCGACCGGGTATCAAACCCAATGGTTTCGTTGGTATATACATTAAACAAGAAAGTTGATTCGCTTATAAATTAAGTAAGAATTTCATGTGTAAGAATTTATAAGAAATAAAGAGCGGAACGGAACGACTGTTGTTCTACCTTAAAAATTGTTGTTCTTCGAAATAGTAAAATAAGAATAATTTAATCCAACACCTTAACACACTGTTCCACGACTCTCTATTGACTAACACTGTCAAATGTGATGTGATTTTATGAATACAATTTTCCGCCTGTTTACGTATAACGCCTCGCACATTTGACAGTTCGCAAACGTTTTTGCAACCGCTGTAATTATTTCCTGTTACCATACGTAACAGCAAATACATTTCATAAGACTGTTCTGGACACGAGACTTGCGTCAGAAAATAAGCGTTTCGTATGTTGCAGTATCACAAGAACAGAACATCGCCCTGCAATGTTCAAGACTCAAGATATTTTTCATTAATAATGTCCAACCAACATAATAAGTTAGAAGAAGTAACTAGCATCTTCACAACATCTACCAATATTCTTGTTTTTCTTCATCACTTCCAAAATCTATTCTCGAAGATAGCTGCTATACTACCAAAAAAATAATTCAAAATTAAAGTAAAATTCAACTACATGTACGTATATCGAAGGACATTTACAATATTGGAGGAACAGAATACTTAAACATTGTTGATTCAACGGAAGGTAAGGGCGTGAGTAGTGTATATTAGTTGTTTCAACGCAGTACTTTGTAGGTATCCTCTTTTTTTATCAATTGAATATCACTTTTTGACATATTTTGACAATTTTTTGTCGATGTTTTAGCGTTTAGCGATGTTTTAGTACAAATTTTCACTATACTCATTTTTTTTCCACTCGTACTTGGTAGGTATATTATGATCTTACGTGATACAACTTAACCTATCCTTTTTTTACGATTATTTAATTTTTTTACGATCCTAAGTGATATAACTTAACCTATCATTTTTTTTATTTATGCACTGTTTGAACGTCATCATTTGAGGATCATATTTTGTAGGTATTTTTTTTTATCAATCGAATATAAGTTTTTGACATATTTTGACAATTTTTTGTCGATGTTATAGCGTTTAGCGATGTTTTAGTACAAATTTTCACTGCACTCATTTTTTCCATTTATACTTGGTAGGTATATCACGATCTTACGTGATACAACTTAACCTATCCTTTTTTTTTACGATTTTTTAATTTTTTTTACGATCCTAAGTGATATAACTTAACCTATCATTTTTTTATTTACGCACCGAACTAACCTACAAGGGACTCTGTTTGTTTTAATATTTCAGTATTATAAGGTTTTCACAAATTTTATATAACCTAAAATGTGTTGGATGTTGATTTTTAGTATGTGGCAATTTTTTATGAATTTTAAAACTGCTCTGTGACCCTCTCGTTCTTGACGTCGTAGGCGAAGGACTTCTCTGCAATCAGGATGACACTGCATAGAGTATCCTCGGGCAAGGCGTCGCGGAACTCGCAAACACCCACTCTACAAAAATTCTACTATATGATCTTTCACTGGCTAAGCTAACCTACAAATAGGAATTGGCAGCACTGACTTATAAACCCACTGGGTCTTCTTGGCATGTTTTTTCATGATGTGTTGCCAGGCTATTGGGCATCTTGGCGTATACAATGTATATATTTTGAGAGGGGGGTTATAGCTTTTTATGCTGTACGAATACTAAAAACTTGACAGTGACAACCAACAGAGTAAATAAACCTACATGCAGAAACTAACAACACTAGTTTCTGACAGTGAATTTGAAATAAAATATTAAACAAAATACATGAGTAAGCACTGTGATTACAAATAATACCAGTGTTATGCCCCCCCCCCAACTCCAACTGGGCAACTGGGGAAAATAATTGTACAACAATTTGTACCTAATTGTACAATACTTGTACCTAATTGTACAACATATACACAGACATAAAAGAGAGAGCCTTCCCGCAACTTACTTCATGCACAATTTATATGATTTTACAACTGTGAAAAGAAAGCATATGTGTTCTGTATGCACATATTCATTCTTATTTTTCGAAGTTGAATGGAAGCACATGTTTTTACGCTCTCGTAATACTGACCTTGCCCCAGTGATTTTAAATTGCTTCCATCCGCTTTTTTTTCTGTGTTATTTCCGCATGCACGCAACATTCGCTTTCAATAGACAGAAGGAGTGTTAGTATAGCAGGTTTTGAGTTTACAATTTATTAAATTAACAAATAATTTATGTAAGAATATACTTGTACTTACCGAACACAAAATAATAAAAGCACATGTGAATGTTTGCGTGTGTTCATGTTATATGACGACTGAGTAAAAAAATAATGTTGACTCCCCGAAAGATAAAAGTTCCCGGTTCGACATCAGATGCATGCAAATTTTATGTTTTGCTCTCCAAAATCTTGATTTTTATGTTTGTGCTATTTGTCATACAGCAGAGGAGAAGAGGGGAGGGGAGGGGGTACTATTAGCGCCATCTATTAGCAAACAATAGAAATAGAAAGTAGGGTCAAACTTTTTCAACACCCAAAACTTTTAAACGTCCTCGCGTAGTAATACGATCTAGCTGAAGATGTTTGAAGGAGTACTCTTAGTCGACGAAGCTAATTGCTAGGGCCCATATATTGCTAAAATGTTCTTTGATTTGCATATTTCTCATACCGCCATATGTTGTTCTAGTTGACTTCTTCCAAAAAAATGCTAATTAGCGAGAGTTAATTAAGCAAGGCAAGTAAAAGAAGCAAATAGGACAATATGTGGTGGCGTGGAAATATGTAAAAATTCGATAAAATTCGAATTAAAATTGGGGGACATTTTGCAGTTTTTTCCTATAATATACAAAACATTTACCGTACATAATTTTTTCTATTTACAACAGTATAAAATAAGAGGAATGTGTGACAATATCCATATTAATTAGGAAGGTATGTTGTATGCTAGGTTAGCTAATTGTGTCTTCTACAACTTTACTGTATAGAGGAAAGATGGAAAAAAGAGAGCTCTACAAAAACTAACGCTCTTAACAATATTGAACGCCCCGTGAAAATTACATATAAATAAGGCATAAGCGTATTATCTGCTTTCATGTCAGATTTTGCCGACCTGTGAGCTGTAGTGTTTAGGTGACAAGCGACGCGCTCAAATATAATACCGTTGACAATATTGAACGCCCCGTGAAAATTACATATAAATAAGGCATAAACGTATTATCTGCTTTCATGTCAGATTTTCCCGACCTGTGAGCTGTAGTGTTTAGGTGACAAGCGACGCGCTCAAATATAATACCGTTGACAATATTGAACGCCCCGTGAAAATTATATATAAATAAGGCATAAACGTATTATCTGCTTTCATGTCAGATTTTCCCGACCTGTGAGCTGTAGTGTTTAGGTGACAAGCGACGCGCTCAAATATAATACCGTTGACAATATTGAACGCCCCGTGAAAATTACATATAAATAAGGCATAAGCGTATTATCTGCTTTCATGTCAGATTTTCCCGACCTGTGAGCTGTAGTGTTTAGGTGACAAGCGACGCGCTCAAATATAATACCGTTGACAATATTGAACGCCCCGTGAAAATTATATATAAATAAGGCATAAACGTATTATCTGCTTTCATGTCAGATTTTCCCGACCTGTGAGCTGTAGTGTTTAGGTGACAAGCGACGCGCTCAAATATAATACCGTTGACAATATTGAACGCCCCGTGAAAATTATATATAAATAAGGCATAAACGTATTATCTGCTTTCATGTCAGATTTTCCCAACCTGTGAGCTGTAGTGTTTAGGTGACAAGCGACGCGCTCAAATATAATACCGTTGACAATATTGAACGCCCCGTGAAAATTATATATAAATAAGGCATAAACGTATTATCTGCTTTCATGTCAGATTTTCCCGACCTGTGAGCTGTAGTGTTTAGGTGACAAGCGACGCGCTCAAATATAATACCGTTGACAATATTGAACGCCCCGTGAAAATTATATATAAATAAGGCATAAACGTATTATCTGCTTTCATGTCAGATTTTCCCGACCTGTGAGCTGTAGTGTTTAGGTGACAAGCGACGCGCTCAAATATAATACCGTTGACAATATTGAACGCCCCGTGAAAATTACATATAAATAAGGCATAAGCGTATTATCTGCTTTCATGTCAGATTTTCCCGACCTGTGAGCTGTAGTGTTTAGGTGACAAGCGACGCGCTCAAATATAATACCGTTGACAATATTGAACGCCCCGTGAAAATTATATATAAATAAGGCATAAGCGTATTATCTGCTTTCATGTCAGATTTTCCCGACCTGTGAGCTGTAGTGTTTAGGTGACAAGCGACGCGCTCAAATATAATACCGTTGACAATATTGAACGCCCCGTGAAAATTACATATAAATAAGGCATAAACGTATTATCTGCTTTCATGTCAGATTTTCCCGACCTGTGAGCTGTAGTGTTTAGGTGACAAGCGGCCCGCTCAAATATAATACTGTTGACAATATTGTACGTATATTGTATTGTATAGGAGACTAGAAGCATATAATTTGGCGAAAAAAAAAAAGAAAATAGTTAAAAAAAAGTGAACAATTATATTTTGCATTGCACAGCATTAGGTATTAAATAACATACCCCCAAAAAATCTCTGCATTATGCGTTCTGTAAAAAATTGCCCCTACGTGCCAAACTGCTGTGTCAAGTAAACATTTTCAAAAGCACTGTCGTACTTGTGTGCCGGGAAAGCAAATATGTGCGACCAAACTGTGCTCTAAGTGTGGAAAAAAATATTTCTATTGCCAACTTCAAGTTG
The DNA here is from genome assembly GCF_977018435.1 of Lepisma saccharinum. NCBI lineage: Eukaryota > Metazoa > Arthropoda > Insecta > Zygentoma > Lepismatidae > Lepisma > Lepisma saccharinum. Next base: position 7,361,095 of record NW_028142891.1, read on the forward strand.
TTTTTTTTGACACGTATATATATTATTATTTTTTTAACAGAGGAAGAAAGTCCGTGCTTCGGAAAACGCGGCGATGTGCGTAATGATATTTTTCTTCTCCTGCTCAGACTTGTACCAATCTACTGTGTACCGTCTTCTTCCCTGCATCGCCTCGTACAGTTCGTCCGACCTTTCGTCCAATTTTTCCCCAGCAGCCGAAAGCAGAATGTTGAGATCACCGCACCTCAGGCCACTGATCTCCCGAAGATGGTCCTTGAGAACCATTTCACAAGGGATGCGAAATTCCGGCGTCGTTCTTGCTATGATTACAAGTTTCCCTACATCCTCACAATCTCCGTTTACTGCGTGTTTAAATATTTTACATAGTAGCTCGGGCGGCAAATCAGTTATACGAGACATGTTGTTATTATTATTATTTTTCACTCTATGTTATTTATATACCCTACCCCAATTTTTGTTTCGTGTTCATGGCGATGGTGGTAGAGTGCCACACACGTAAATTTGCTGTTGCGTAGAAACGAATTTTCGTTTCGTCTCCCTCTCTCTTAGCATCATGTGTTCTACTCTGCTCGATAATCTTCGCTATTGTTGCCATATTGTTATTCTATTCCTGGACACACTCGCGCAAACATTATTGAAAACAATTGAATAGCGCTCCAGCTCGCGGTTCCCACCGTTCGGTAGGGACGCTAATGTGGCAATATAGCACGGCGTAGTGCTTGCTTTTTTTATGCAGTGCATGTTTATTGGCTAGCTAGTAACTAGTGTTGCCAACTGTAATAATGAAGCACTATTTCTGTCATGGAAGGGGAAAAGGCAGGTAAAGTGGCGGTGAGTTTTGTTGGATTGGAAGCACCATATTTTTATTTTATACTAAGTATTTGACCGGTTTGATGTTGTGTGCGTGTATTGCGTGTGTGTATGTAAAAGTGTGTGTTTGCTAATGAACGTTAAATTCCATAATGCCTCCAGTTCTGTCGAAGTTGAAATCAAAAACCTTGCATAGCCAAGCTCGGGAAATTCTAAGCAACGTGCACGAGTTCATGAAGGAGGAAGCCAGTCATGGTGTTAGCATCCCAATAAAGCATTTTGGCAAGAGAGCAGCGAACAGCAGCAACAAATTGTTCATATTTCATAATTTTGGAATTATTCAAAATAAATAAATTATGTAGCTCCAACATCATTTCAACTCTGGCTCCGGCACGTGTTCTTGTAGAAATTGCATAGAGGAGGCTGTCATTTTTGCTGCTTAATGCGATACATATTGTTTTCTGTGTTAAAATTGCCATGCTTTGATGGGTGATAAGCCTATTGAAAACTGTGATCGAGCGAGATATTCTTTTGCGCTGAATAGTATTGAAATAGCATAAGAAGTCTCATTATTTATTTTATATTTTGATGTTTTAGTTAGGAATATATTGATTTTCAATTTTCCGTTGCTGCGTAATGACCGGGGGGGGGGGGTCGAAATAGAGCGGCATCTGCCGCCACCTCCCAGGGAGGCAAAATGACTAGCGCCGGCCCTGGTTCATAACAAAAGAAAAAGCCGCGCAGCTTATCGTCTAGTGGCAGTATATGTACTTGTTATTGTTGTGGAAGCCGGCATCCTTTGTAAATGTACAACAAAGGCAACCGACTGTCGCCGATCTCAGAGAGGAAATAATAATACTGCTTAAAGAGGAGTGTTATGGTGCAATTGTAGCGGTTTAACACGTTGGCATGTTATTATCTGCCGTTGCAGTTCCATACCAGTGTATACGGGTTTTGGAAGTGAAAAGTTAAAACGCCACCAGTGCATTTATGCAATGAAAAATAATATATATATTTTTTTATTTTGTTTGAAATCACTCAAATAAGGAATCGTATGAAGAAGTCTTCTTTGCAGCATTTTTGGTAATTTTACTTATGTGTTAGTTCATATTTTGCGAATTTTTAGTCCATATGTATGTAGCTACATGCAAAGCCACTTGTTAGTACATATTAATCCTAGTCCTGGTATAATGCATGACGTTTAAAACTCAACGTTAGATAGACCTGAATTCTCTAATTTTATTGTTGTACGTAACAGCTGTGCATCGGCGCACTGCAGCGATTTTTCTATCTGCTCTATTAGCAACACTGCTTCTTTAGTTGTTTCGCGCATCGCACGAAACGTATATAAATATAAACGTCGTTTCTCACAACGTTGCAACGTTTAGAAAGTCGTTGATTTTGTTTCTGTATTTTCCGTCGTTGGGTTTCCTCGTCATGTCGATCGTCGCGAATCCGAAATCGTCACCGTTCCAGCAAGAAGAGCAGCCTTCCGAAAATTGATTGTAGTTCATGTCTCCGCCTACGTAGTCATCGTACGCGTGCTTGAGGTTGGTGTGATCTTGACGAAACAAACATATGAAATTAGCGTTGTCGCGTACTAACTGTTTTGGAATTTTGGAAAACGTTTGAGCTAGGTAGAAGCAATCCATTTTTTTGTGACGACCTTGCGTGAAAAAGTTGCGAATTTCATTTTGATTTTCCAGGATGGCGTCGTCGAACACGACGACTGAATTTTCACGACAATCGTCGAGTGGTTTTATTTCCGAGGCGAACGTTGCAATGTCCAGACCATCGTACAGTTTCATCAGTTGCTGGTATTTGGATTGCTCCAAACTTTTCGAGAACACGTACATTTACCTGGCTACCAGTACTGCGGACCGGGTACCAAACTCGAGAAAAAATTGGAGAGAGGGGGCAAGGGTGTGAATCCGTTGGACGCCGCATGCAAAAATCACGACATCGCTTACAACACCACGCAGACGGATCTGGATGCACGTCACGAAGCAGACAGAAAGTTAGAGCACGCAGCTTTCGAAAGGTTCGTGAGCAGAGACGCATCGCTGGGTGAACGGGTCGCCGCACTGGGTAGAGTCCAGCGCAGATAATTCTGCCGTGCGATGCGCGAAACAACTAAAGAAGCAGTGTTGCTAATAGAGCAGATAGAAAAATCGCTGCAGTGCGCCGATGCACAGCTGTTACGTACAACAATAAAATTAGAGAATTCAGGTCTATCTAACGTTGAGTTTTAAACGTCATGCATTATACCAGGACTAGGATTAATATGTACTAACAAGTGACTTTGCATGTAGCTACATACATATGGACTAAAAATTCGCAAAATATGAACTAACACATAAGTAAAATTACCAAAAATGCTGCAAAGAAGACTTCTTCATACGATTCCTTATTTGAGTGATTTCAAACAAAATAAAAAAATATATATATTATTTTTCATTG